>NC_043745.1:9338966-9694164 GCF_902148845.1 Salarias fasciatus
TTTTGATCAAGGCGTTTTACTATTTCGCTTTGCCATCGTGACCAATAATGGATTTATCATCCCATTGATCTATGTGTACTCCAGAGCAGCAGTGATCAATCAGTGAGTGAACAAATACACAGAGAATGTTGATCGATGACTGATCGATTACTGCTGTGTTATCCTTCATCAGTCTTCCTTGATAATACAGGGAACTGGTGAAGTTGTGATTGGTCAGTGTTCGGTGACAAAACAACGCTTTTAGTCACTGCTGCAGTATTTTCTTATGTTGCAGAAAAACAGTTTTGTCATCCTGCGATCGCTGCTGTTGAAGTTGAACCTCACACCAGAGAACCCTGTCGTCAATACTACCTCCCCGTCATTATTTCTCCTGCAGAGCCCACGGCCCCGACGCCATGATCCTGGTCGACGGTCAGCCGCTGCAGTCCAACGGGGAGCTCGGCCTCTCGCAGATGCTGCACATCGCCACCCAGATCGCCTCAGGCATGGTCTACCTGGCCTCCCAGCACTTTGTGCACAGAGATCTGGCAACTCGCAACTGCCTGGTGGGCAACGGCCTGCTGGTCAAGATCGGAGACTTCGGCATGTCCCGGGACATCTACAGCAGCGACTACTACAGGGTAAGACTTGGATGGCATCATGATTTCCGTGGTTCGACTGCAAGCGGGTATTCTGTGATGTCTTTTGAAAGGATGCCTCATTAAGTTTCTTTTTAAATTGTCCTTTTTGAGCTTATTGAGGGTGGACTAGAATGTTAGAGTGACTTGGTTGGTTGAGTAAGAAAATGATAAGACTGGATGGGGCTGGTTTGTTAGCTTGTCAGCTTCATTACATGAGAAGAAGAGACGTTTTGTCAGGTACTGCTCACAGTTTTTGTTGTATTTGATCGTTGATCAACAAAAAAGCATTCCAGATTGAATCTCTTGAAGGTAAAATCTCTTGAGTCCTTCACAGATCAGTAGATTCCACTTGAAGCCGACACGACACAGGAACTTCACTTGACTGAAAAGTAAATTTAGTTGCGGATGTTCACAATTCTTTTGACTCGGTCTCTAATTAGGTTCAAAACAACCCTAAATAAAGCCTGAGGGGCTGCTAACAAAAACATAATTCTAATGGGTGGAGGCTGTTGCTCTCCTGTGCCATTTTGTTTATGTGTTTTTGTTTTTGCTTCTATTCTTTTCCTCTTTTTTTTTTCTTTTTTTTTTTCTCTCTGCGGAGCATTAACAGCTCTGCTGTCCCCTGTGCAGCCTCGGGCCTCCACACCAGCCTTTTTACATCCAGGCGAGGATGGAGTGGTCTTAGCAGTGCGCTCAGAGACGAGATGAAGCCGCTGAGCCTCCAGACTCATGCATAGAGCCTTGTTTATATAGGTTCTGATTCGTGTTCTCCTGCACTGTGTCACACGGTTAGCAACGGTGAGCGCCGCAAAGCAGCAACGCCTCGCTGAGTTGAAGAATTTAGCGCCTTTTGCGAGAGAGCGGACCGATATAGCAGCCGTCGATCTGGCTGCTTTTAAACCTCTGGCTCCTGTGAAATGACTTTAGGGGCGTCTGGCGTGGCAGCTGGGCCAGCTCGGACTTTGCTGGGGGCATCGCCAGCAGTTATGAAGCACCGGCCTGCTGGGCGAGCAGCTCTGCACCCGTAAAAATAAATTTGCAGGGAAACTTGAGGGAGCTGTCTTTAGCGCTCGCTGCACAGCTCTTCCACGCACGCCATCTGTGTAATGGTTATATTATTAAAATGGGAATATTTTCTTTAAGCTGTGGCAGTGTGATGGCAGGAGTCCCTGTGTACGTTTCCGCTGCAGGGAGACCCCCCGATCCCAGCAGGGCGGTGTTGTTAAAAACAGCATAAATGAGCATTTATATCAGTTTTTCAGTGGGAGACACTTTTATGTGGTGAAACTATTCCAACATTAGAAAGAATATTAAAGAGCTCTCTTGTTCTCTGTGACACAACTTAATACCATATTCATTCTCCAGCCACACTTGTGAACTATAATAGCCAAAGCTTCTAATGGGTTTAATATCAAGGGTTTATAAATACTCCACTTTGAGCTTTGCATCCTTATTACGGCGCCTTTGTAAAAGAGAATAATTGCACGTTTGGACAGTGCCGGTTACATTCAGGTCATTTTCACGGTAATCGCTAAAGACGCTAAGTCATGAATCTTGCATGTGTGATAGCAGAATGCATGTGTGTCTTTTGTGCGTTTGGCAGTTGTACTGAAAGGGGTTCATCCACATGTCATCGTACCACAGCTGATAAGCGTTTAAGTCTTTAGGCTCATCGCAGCAGCTTAAATTTAGCTTCTGATTAATAGATTCTGCTGCTTCACCTTCATCTGTCAACTAAGTAACTGAGAGACAGTGAGACGAGTATCATAGCTTCATGTTAACTTCCTGGATTGTTGGTTCTTTGCAGACTGGGTTGTTCAATTGTTCCATCCAATTATTCTGTAAATATTATGAATATTTAAATATAGTAATATTCTTTCTCACAAAAAGCATCTTCAAACATACGTAATCAATGCATAAGGTTCTAGAGGAAGCTAGATGTGGATCATGACCCTATTTTAGAGGACTTCAGTCAGTGCTGCACTGAGTTGTTCATCATGCTAAAAACACGAAATGTGGACAAACGTCAGGAAGAAACCTTCTGCAATATCTCCTGTAATCTTAAGTATCCAGGTACCAAAAGTGGTACAAAATGAGAAATAATTTTAATATGCATAAACAACTGGTGTAGAAAACCAGGAAAACTGGGAAATTATGAGTTTTTATTTGACTCTGATTAGCTTTATCATCCAAAACTGCTGGTCTTATTTTTGAACGTGGAACATATGGCCTACAGGCTAAAAGCGAGGGGTCAGAATCTTATCATTGGATTACATTGCAAAGTGTAAGGATTACCAAAAAAGGCTTCAACACTTTTGGCTGCCTTAAAAAAAAGAAACATTTTAATAAAATAGTTTGTGCTTTATTTGCTGTTTTAAATTTGTCAATCGCTGGCTGCGTACATGAGCATCAAATCCACACCGTGAGTTTGTGAAAACACACAGAAAAAGCTTCAGAAATCATGCAGCTTGAGAAGAGACGGGTTTTTATCAAAACAAGTCTAAACAAAATAATTACCGCTCAAAGAATTTCAGACTTTTTCATGGGTTTTGATTAAATGTGAATATTTCAAGAATATACTTGAAAATGAAACCCTGGTCTCAATGAGATTACCTGTTTAAATAAAGTTGATTTGAATGAATGAAATGAAGAGGGAAACCTGGATTTGGTGTTTATAGTTTATTTCTAGGTCGTATTACTGGTGCAGCCCAGCTGAGATGAAAGACTGTGCAATCAATCATTTTCGCTATCATCTTACTTTCTACACAGATTCCTGTAAATGTAATGACTGTGACTATGACAGGAAAGCCTCTGAAAAGGTAGTGGTGCAGGCAGGGAAGGGAACCTGGTTCAAATCCTAGCGGGTCACCACTGTGGATCCCTCAGCAGGGACTTTAAATCAAAAATTTCTCAGACGGCACCTCGAAGAGCATTCTGCATAAAGCTAATGCCACATCAAACATGTTTATCAACACAGAAATGTGAACTGTTTATGGAAATCTACATGTCCTACAGTTTTTCCGGAAAAACAGTGTGATTACTGTGATATAAATAAACCAGATCCAAACACATTTGCCTATTTTAACCTTGTTCTTCACATGTATGCATCATTATTTTTTTTGTCACATCAAATTACGGTTGCAAAAACAGAAAATGTCACATGTTTTATTGAATGCCACCAAACATTGTGCATTGTTTAAAACAAGGTACTCTAGTGCAGCTACTCACTGGCCACACTCATGCTTGGGTAGCTGAGGTAAGCCTCTGTGGACAAGTAAAGAACAAACCTGAGTGTGTTTGCTTGTTTGAGCCACAGAACAGCTTTAATTGTCTCAGACACAGCTGATTTAACAGGCAGATCCCACTCAGCTGGAAGATTTAATGGTTCAGTTGACTGTTCCTGTCTGATGATTATAAGCCAAATATAAAAGTGATGCAGGTTTCGGGCTCAGTCAAAGGACAGGCAGAGAGAGCAGCTCTGAGAGCTT
The DNA here is from genome assembly GCF_902148845.1 of Salarias fasciatus. Classification (NCBI taxonomy): domain Eukaryota; kingdom Metazoa; phylum Chordata; class Actinopteri; order Blenniiformes; family Blenniidae; genus Salarias; species Salarias fasciatus. The sequence goes on from NC_043745.1 coordinate 9,343,075, forward strand.
TCCACTGGTCAGAAAACCCACATGTTTGAGCTCCTCATGGCCCTGTTTGGTTTCAAAGTGCATCTCTGAGCAAAAGATACAGTATATTAATGAACAAATGTCAGTGTTGTGTCACTTTAGAAGTGCTCAACTACTCGTGCTCCTTGACTGCAGTTTACCACAGTGTCCCTCGTGCCCTGATCTAAGTCAAACCGAGGGACTGAGCGATGACGCCACTGAAGAGCATGACTTCTTTTACCTGCTTTATGTTCGTAAACATGCATCCGACACCTACAGCCAAAGGTACAGTGCAGGATATGGTAGATACCCCCTACACCCCCTTCCAAATCCTCCCCCATGCACCACTCAGCAGTATCTATGAGCCAGCTTGCATTTTCTTTTTCCCTGAAGCCATGACCCGCCCCACTCTGCCTCTAATTGCCTCATTTTCACTGCATTCAGTTATTTGACTGGTTGATATCTTAGTTTACCATTCAGCATGAGGTCTGACCATCCAATCACCGCTAACCAATAAAGTATACCGAAAATATGTGACAGTGAGCAAATATTATGCCACTGTTTCTGAAAAAATGAGGGAAAAAAACCAGGCGTGTACCCACTTCTCCAGAGACCATTACTGCCCACAACCTGATGTTAGTGCGCTCTGCACTTCAGCACCTGTTTTGTTTGGATTGAAGCTAATTATGTGGAAAAGATGGCTGGTTGGCTGATTTGGGAGGATTTCGGAGTTGACTGAGGTGCACGGGTCTCACGTGGACACATGTCGCGACTGTCAATATTTGACTTAAGGCTGTACTGAGATTTTTTTTTTTTTTTTCAAAACAATCCAACAGTGTGGAAACATTAAGTGACGGTGAATAGAGCTCGCTTGAAGATAGAGATAAGATGTGTACATTTAAGGAACAAATCAGTTTTTCCCAGTTTGGAATCTCTATTGTAATCTTTGAGAAGGAACTCCTTGATCTATGTTTTCAGTGCACAGTTGAACTTGTTTTCCTATAGACGACAGTAGTTCAATCATAACTTTTAAAGTGAAAGATCAGAAGTTAAACTTTGAGTTAAGAACTGCTGCTGAGTTTTACAGAAGACGTTTATGATGTGAGTTTAAAGTCAAGTGTCACGTTCAATGCTCAGAGTGTGAAACACACACATGCTTTAAGTAGCATGTCCCTGATCTGAAATATGATTAAAAGTGACATGTCGTTTCTACATCGCTAGAGCCAATTATTTTCCTTCTCCTCACCGTCATCTTTGAATAAAATAATGAAAAAAGCAAAAACATTATATCTGTATAATTTGATTACTTACATCAGACATTTAAATGGTAAATAGATTTCACTTAAATATTCCATTCATTTAGCAGCCTTCATGATGTTAATCACATTCACCCACACACACTAATGGAGGCGCTCAGTGCACCCATTGGGAGGGACGGGTTTCAGTGCCCTGCTCAAGGATGCTTCCTCATGCAGACAGGGGGTGATGAGAAATTGAACCTGCATTATTCTGACTGAGAAACAACCCGCTGGACCAACCGGGCTCCATTTATAACAAAGATGGTTCACTGGTGATGTGTGATGGGCAGAGCACAGCTGGCAGCTATGGTGTACTGTTTTTAGATCAGATTAAAGTATTTTAAATAACAGTGATCCTCATGGCTTAGAAAACCAGGTATGGTAAATAAAAAAGGGGGCAGTGATGGCCTTGGGATCATAATTTTAAAGCGATACTTCAACATTGTGGCAAATTGGCCCATTTAGCGCAATTCCTTAGTCATTTCGAGCAGCATACTTACTTTCTTTGTGAGGGCGAGCTGTTGTTTATTCAGAGGCGAGTCGGGGAAGGTTTTCAGGACGGACACGATGGAAGTGGATGGTATTTTTGTTCCCCCTCGTCAAACTCATCAAATACACAATCCAACAACCCCAAAACACTTTGGTGGACACGTTATAATCCACACATTCACTACGCTGTGGAACACCAACAAATAATATTGTAGCGTTACGACACTGAAGCAAATACTGGGAACTACTTTTTCTTTTGAAATCACTACGCCCAGACGCAATGTTTAGTAAGTAGTTCCGTCTTAGCAATCTTCACATAAACAACTCAATCTCGTAATTTTGCATTAATATTCCACAGCGTGTTGAATGTGCGGATTATAACGTGTCCACCAAAGTGTTTTGGGGTTGTTGGATTGTGTATTTGATGAGTTTGATGAGGGGGAACCAAAAATACCATCCACTTCCATTGTGTCCGTCCCGAAAACCTTCTCCAACTCACCTCTGAATAAACAACAGCTCGCCCTCAAAAAAAGAAGTAAGTTTGCTGTTGGAAATGACTAAGGTAATTGTGCTAAATGGGCCAATTTTCCAAAATGTTGAGGTATCGCTTTAAGGGTTTAATTCCCTCAATGGACAGGTCACCCGAGCACAAGCTGTCCATCTCATCCTAAATGCAGAACAAAGACTATTAAAGTATGATTGGTTAATGATGGTGATGCTGGTGCAGACGAGCCATAGTGAACCAGGAGAGAATCGTAGACAGACCACCTGGCCCTTCCAGGATCCAGCAGACACACAGAGCTTCACTTCATCTCCTCCAAGCCATCTCTCATTTTCACACACAATCCAATAATTTATTTGATTTGGGCCTGTTCTGGTTAATTCTTCAATTCTCATTTTCCCTGTCTAAGATGCCAGCTAATCTTCTAAGAATCCATCTAATCATCTCATAAACTAATTACCACTCCATTTCTAGAGCACTAGTTGAGGCTGATTGGAGGCATCATTATTAATTTGCTTTAGAGTAGTTTTTCAAACTTGCCCTGCTCCGTGTGGGAGCAGCAGTAGTCTGCAAGTGGCCTCACATTGTGACGGCCTTATCAGCAGCTCACTGCATCTGCTGCAGACCCCACTGACACCGAGAGCTTCCTGCTGGCCGGTCACAATGACGAGGTGAAGCTCACAGCACATTATGCTCCTGGCTGACGGGTCAAGAGACGCAGCTGGTTTGTTAATGCGCGGCTCCCCTCTGCCCGGGCCGAGAGCGGAGTCAGCGGTGCAAACACATCTCAGCATGCGTGGTCAGAGGAAGTCAGGAGGAAAGGTTAAAATGCATTAAAAATGCAAAAAGTGCTTAAAATGTCCAAGTTGAGGATATGTGCACGGAAAAAGTATTGGTTTCTTTGTTCACAGCAGTCAGAGAAAAAAATGAGTGAGTTTCAGCGTCTTTTTCATTTGAGCGTTCGTATCAGACTCTGCGGTGAATTTATTATATATTATCCACGGTTGAATAATTTATTGAATAATTTACTGATGCAGCACACACACTGCAGGGAGGAAGAGAGAATGCTGTTTGTGAGCCTGTGCGTTGGATTAGGCAGCAACCAGAGGAAGAGTTAGTGGGAAGAGACGGGTGTCAGTCTGCATTCAGAGTGTGTCTGAACGCGTGTGGCGAGCCTCGCGTGAAGCCACCGTTCCGATAGCATCGCTACCCGCCTACGCCGAAAAATATCGACAGAGCCCAGAGATAAGGAGCTCCTAACTGTACTGGACACTTTCCCCCGGTGTTGAGTGATTATAAATAGCAACGTCCTGCCAGGAGTGCAATCCTCCCGCCGCTGACTAGTCGTATCGACGCAGGTTCGCCCTCTGGGACTCCCACAACCACTTGGCGGGCGGGGAGGGAGCGACTTCAAGAAAGAGACCCATATCGTCCAGAATCCCATCCATCTGTCACCTCCTCCCGCTCCGCCCAAACCCAGCACATTTCCATTTTGTTACTGAAGAAACGGCAAGGAGACTCTTGCTGCTACGTGGAGCTAAAGCCTCGCCGTGTGACAGGAAACGCCTCCCTGGGTTCAGAGAGTCAAGAGCTAAATTATACATGGTGAATGACAATGAATGCTGTGAAGATGCTTTTTGCATTAAAGGTGCAAGACTGAGTGAAATGCAGATGGTATGTTTTGTTTTTTTTTCCTTCCAGAAATGTTTCAGAGACAGATGGAGGAGCTCATGCAGGATCTCTGACAACCTGCAGGTCTCAGATGTCATTATAGGAAGTAATATTTCCCCCACAGTGCGCTGACAGGTTTCTTTGTATTGCATGTCCTCTTTAATACAGAGCCGAGTTACGAGCACAATATACAAAGCAGTAAATTTGACAGCTAATTTCCTTCTGTCATTGTTCCTGTAATACCCAGTTACAATTGTGCAATATTCATTGGTTACGATGAGTGAGGAGTCTCAGACAGCTGCTCCCTCGTTTGTTTCTGTAATTAATTGTGTTTTTGTAATTTGTGGCGAATCCGGTTTCCCAGTGGTGTGGAAAAATGAAGCAAATCTTCGGAAAGTTCTGTTTAGGAAGGATAAAGCACGGCAAAATAGACAGTAATATATTAGTTTCTTTCAAAGAATGAGATGCAGAGGCCAACCTCTTTTACTTCTTTTTTATTTGAGGATATTAAAAATTCTTGAGTTTTCTCAAGAGGCTTGCCTGAAGCCTCACTGTTTTGAGTTAGTGAAGACAGACGCTGTTCTTCATTTCACGGAGCGCAATATTGTCTGAATGTAAAGCAGATCAGTGCCGAGAAGGAAAAAGGCACGTCCAGTTAGCCTTCGTTAGGAAAATAAAGGCACTGAAAATAAATATCTGACACTCAGCGTTTAGCAGGAAAGTACTTTGACAGGCAAAAATCTGCAATTCTGAGTCACAGAGTGAAAACTATCACACGCTGGAACAACGTTACAATCTCGTGACTCAGTTTCTGCTGTTTGTGACTCTGCCAGCGAGCCTCTGCTTACCTGCACTGCTTTGCTTTGAAGAAAAATGGTCCCCAGGTTTTTCTTGTTTCAAGGATCAAACAGACGCTCCTCTGCTGCATTATTTATCAAGCACAAGCTCCTCAAAACTGTATGCAGCTTGGTGCTAATGAGTACACAGGCCATATTTATTACTTCTGCATGGAGAGATGAGAACTCGGCTCTGCTTCGCCCCTTGAGTTTCGTTTTTTCCCTCTCTGTATTTTAGCCTTGCACTCCAGCTGTCTTATAGGATCACACTCTTATGGAGTCGTACACTTACGAAAATATACTAAAGATGAGGGGATTTGTTTTGCCCAAAAGCTGAATCTGTTTATTTAGTGCCCCTTATGCCTTTTTCCTTTTATACTGAGATTTAAACAATGTATGTTGATTTAATGCCCAGCTGGTGGTTATTGCAGCCGAGCGTGATAGGCTCCTCACCTTCCGCCGAAGTTTTTAAAAACTTTTATGCATTCACAAAATGCTTTGTAGCCTCTCTTAACAGCTTGAAGTCTATAAAAGTGACCTGATTATGTCTTTGGTTGGAAGCAGTAACCTTCTAAAGTCTTGTTTTTACCAGTGGGGAAATTTACACACGAGTCATTTAAGCCACAGCTAACAGAACAGGACCCACTTTCACTCCGACCTGTAGGAAAAACAGAACATAAACTGTTGTTGATGCGAAGGAGTGTAGTAAAATTACATGTTTTCACTGAACTTATTTGATCCAAATGACTTTCAGAGATTTACAACAATAAGAAGTTACCATTTTTATTCTCGATTAAGCTGAAAATGAGACAGGAGTCACTCAGAAAGACTTCATGCCATGAGAAGGGACCCTTTTCACTGAAAGATTATATCTGGCTCATGTTTCACAACACAGGTATAGACCCAGGAAAATCAGCTAAATCATTTCAGGCTCTTCTATTTACCAGAATCTTTCTTATCGAATACCGGTTGATTGATAGGCGAATTGATCACTGATTGGTGAAACCAACAGGTGTTTGAAAAGATCCACACTATGACCGGGCAGGCGAATATTCAGTCTGAAGAAACGTACAACGTCTAGAACTTAAAGCCAGCTTTGGCATCGAATTCATTACAAGTGATGTTTACACAGCAACATTTTCAAATGAAAATGGTAAACTTTCATAGCATTTTGGGCATCCATTTTCAAGACAACGGTGCTCAGAGCCACTGAAAATGCAAACTTTTTTGTAAAATGACTCCCTTGTCATGAGTTGGAAATACTGAGGAGTCAGCCTGAAGTCCTTAGTTGGTGGCTCACAAAGTATGCAGACTCAGATAGTTAAAAAGTTCTGTCTGCTGCTTCTAGCAACAAGCAGGAGCTTTATTTTGAAATGTACTAAATGCTTGCAGCAGGATCTTCATGCTTATCCCCACAGTGCAGGAATGCATGTGGAAGAACAGCAGTAACTGCATTATGTACATTATGTCGGAGTCAGCATCTCGGAGCAGTTGATGTTGTTTTTACTTCATTTCACAAACTCCATGAACAAGAAAAGTCTCGTCTTCTACTGCTTGGCCACTTCAGCTTCATAAAGGAGCCGTCAGCTCTTAACCGCAGTGGGAGACGGCACATTGATTAGTTTCTGTAAAGTTTGGCTCAAAACACAATCCAGACTTCTTGTACTTGACTCATCAAGTTTCTGTTTTATCAAATGTGGATCCGGATACACATGAATGCATCGTGAGCTTCTGCCTGTGCTTCACGTCTGTAAAAGATCTGCTGCCTTCGTGTTGGTGCGTGAGGCCCTCGGGAAATGGTGCCAAACATCCGGCCCGTGGACCAAACTCACCCACATGAGCCTCTAATCCAGCCCGCCAGACCACCGAGCAAATTGTAGAAATGTAAAAAAAAATTAAAAATAAATAAATAAATACATCGATTTTTTTTAAAAATTGCAAGTAGCATGAAACTCAGTACCAAGACCTGACCTGAGATATTGGTGCTGCTGCCATGAAAGGTTGAAAAAAAAATGTAAATTAGCATTCGCTTCAAAGTCATGTCAGGATGAGTGTGTGAAAACATGCTTGATGGAACAGCTATAAGGGAAGTTTTTGGGACGTTTCACTGTATTTTGCACCACAAAATATAATTAAAAATGGCTCTATGTTGAGCTTATACGTCTGTTGTGATTATTTGTTCTTGTTAAAATGTAGACATTCTCATCGTCACAGGAAGCTTTGAAATGTAAAGGTTGTCATGAAGCTATTTTCCTGGTCCAGGCCTCTGAAGACGACATCGGGCTGCTTGTGGACCCTGAGCCAAAATGTGTTTTAACACCTCTGCCTGAAGATATCTTCCTTTTGCTAATTTCTACACCCTCTGTGCAACTTCTAATCGCCTCTTTAAATATTTTATAGTCAAAGCACGGTCGCAAGGTCAGCAGAAACACCGAGGAGCTACCTCTCCACTCTTTGAATTGTCAGTCTGGAGAGCTAAATAAGGAAAATCCCGAATCTAAAATTGCATGATAGCAGAAGTGTATTTTGTGTATGTATGTGTGTGTGTGTGTGTGTGTGTGTGTGTGTGTGTATATATTGAAAAGCTTCAGAAAGTTTCGCCACCCACCGGCGTGCTCCAGCCAGAGTAGATACCACTTTATCTCCACTTGGCAGCAGCGCAGCAGGTAGAAACCTAATGGACATCATAGCCTCTAAAAGTGAACTTGTGTTCACTTGCTGTTTGAGCTGGGAGAGCAGAGATAGCGGCTCGGTTAGAGCAGAAAGAGAGAGGGAGAGGGAGTGTGTGTCTCGATGGTTATCGGGACCCTTTAAGATGTCTGTGGCCCTCCCAGGGCTCCCCGCAGGCCGCCGAGCGCCCATCGAAGAGCCCGGCTGGGCTAGTAATCTATCCCCCTGCCATGCTCATGTGCTCTCCACGCCGTTAATCCAATCACTCCCCTGCCACGGTGGGACAGGCAGAGCACTAATCCAGTTTACGCAGCGGAAAAAAAAAAAAAAAAAAAAAAAGAAGAAGAAGAAGCCCCAGACTCATTCCTCACTCCCCGCAGAGGATTGCCAGCTTCTCGATGTGACATTGAGTGAGAAAGATGAGGATAATTACAGAGGCAATTATTTTATTTTTATTATGTGTTCAGCTGTTTTTTTTTTCTTTTTCCTTTTTACCCCCCACCCCCCCACGTTCTTGTCTAATTGCTGTGGCCTTGTTGCGAAAACCCAAGGTGATAGCATGTAATCATCTGGGAGGCCGCTCCTCGCAGCTCTCGCGCGCCGGATCATTAGTATGCATCGAACGAGGTTGAGCCTCACGTGGAATGGGCAGGGTGGACCTCAGATAAGTCATTTAGACTAACGGGAACTTAATTAATTTTGTTTAATCTCTATAAAGCTCCACGAGGGGACAGATTGGTACACAGCCTCCCACCAGCTCCTTCGCCCTGCTCTCAGCCCACCCAGCCCAGCTCCACCCAGAGGTTTCACGCCGTGTGGGCAACTGATCCTGGCATTAATATTGGCTTAATGCAATGTACAATACAGAAACGTGTCATATGTAATGAGAGCAGGTGGCAGAATAAGTCGCCGTTTATTTGCTCCAGTCAGTCTCAGTAATATCTTTGGCTTATAGGTTTGAGGGGGAACACGAGGAAGAACTGTTGCCAACCCTCCAGAACACAAGAGTCAGGGTAATGCACAGAAATATAGAGAAAGGATGAATTTCTCTGGACTGCTTTCAAATTTATGTTTATTTTAAATACTGCATTATCTGATCTCCCTCTGAAGAGAATTAATGGCTTTGATTGTCTTCCAGGGCGGCAGCGAATCGCAGGGCGGTTGTGTGTGTGTGTGTGTGGCCTTATTCTGTTGAGGAAACTTCACAGTCAAAAATACAGTTTAGCATTTCGTGACATTAAGCATTGCAGGTAGTTGGGAAAATCAGAAGTGAGCAAACAGAAATGAACAGACTCCTATTGTATCTTTGCTATTAATCAATTTCTTCTTCTTCAATATGATAAAGCTTGATCAGTTACAATGACTCAAATTGTGGATCAATATTGGAAGTGTCACTGTTGATGTCAGTCTGACTGTGATAGTTTTGCAGCTGTATTTTTCCTCATTCATCAGGTTTGTTTAACAGCAGAAGCCACGGCCTGAATATCCCAGACAGGAGAAGAAAAAATGACATCTGGGCAACTCATCACACTAAAATACAACAAGTATTTTTAAGTCAGTGGAGGAAACGGCCAGTCGCATCATTTTCTTTACGTGTATTCTCTGAATCCTGATTAGTTGAATTGGTGGCAGTGTCATGTTGGGTGAGCGCGGAATCAGAGCAGAACTCAGAACGACTGAAACAATGAGCAGGAGTGAGGAGATAACATGGAAAAAAGGAGACTGAGACGGAATGAGATGCTCTGACTGGGCATGGATATGCATGGTAGCGAGTACATTTTGTTTGCTTTGTCCTGAGGCTTTTTCTTTTGCCAAAATTCATATTTTTATGCTCAAAATCCTTTATTCTCTGCAGTTTAGACGCAAAAATATCACCATTGTTGACAACCTGAGGGTTCATGGCTCTCATGCAGCTCTTATGCAAAGATCTCTTCAAACAGAGTCTTCACATCTAATGGGACTTAGCGGAAGGTTGTGGCTGTACAGACTTTCTATAATTGTCTGTAAATGTGTTAATGTGACGCAGGGTGCAGATGAAAAATGAACATATGCTCGTCAAACATAACAGCTTAAAGATAAGTGAGAATATTGCAAGTCTATAATGAATCATTTTATATTTTCGTCTCTAGAGGAAATCCAGATTGTCTAAGAAGTGCACATTTAAGACTGTTTCTGATGTTTGTCCCACTTATTTTTAATGAGTTAGACGACTGACTTGTTCAGATAGATTTTAGGGCTTTTATCATCTTATTCTTTCATCAGAGATCAGCATTTGCTACCAGTTGTCATCTGGAGAAACACGGTAAAAGTTAAATTCCTCAACTCAATTATTTCATTTGATCAGCAGCAAATCCCAGCAGGTCAAAACGACGACCGAACACACGATTACAACCTTTTAGCACTGGCGTTGAGCTTTTGAATCACCTCTGTTTAATGCAAACAACATGTTAAGTCTTAAAATTGGATCACCTGATGCCTCTGAACACATTGAGCTGTGAAGGAAGGTCAAAATTATTCCCTTGTTCGCTTTTCCAAAACAGCCAAAGACCCAATAGTTTTGACATGTGTCACTTTATGAATTGTGATGCTTGATTCTCAGCGTGTTGATTTGCAAAACTGTCTCTAACAGTGAACATACCTTGTTCTATTACGGATAAAATGTAGAATCTGAGACTCGATCTAAATTCATCCTGATGTAAACATGGAGATTAAATTACTTCAGTGTCTGCAGTGATTTTTCTTGTATATAGATGCAAGAACATTGCCTCTAAAGTGTAAGACAGTGGTGCTGCGTGTAAGTAGCGCTCACTATGAGGAATGTGACTCCTCAGATCGCTGCAGTTTGAACAGATTGGTGACATTGCTCAGCCACAGTCACATTGGAAAAACAAAAGGTTATTTTAAAGATAAAAGTGTTTTTTTCAGGAACTAATAAACAATTCTGGGGCGGGGAACGTGACGGGCAGGTCTGTGGCACAACGGGAAAGGTGATACGAGGCAAACAGAGGTCTCGCACTCAGCATTTAAACTTGATGTAGTGTACAAACAGCGGCTGCAGCGAATGAATGCTCAGGAAAGAGCAGCATTTTGGCAGACTGACAAATCTCATGTTTCTTTAAAAGCATCCAGAAGCCTCATCTGCTGCATCAAACTGACACAGAGAGATTGTGTTTGACTTTCAAAGGAAATGTGCAATGAGTGCGCAGCAAAACTAAGAGGTAATTAGTGAGACTTGAGCGCTGATACTTAAAATGCAACGCAGCAGCCGCAGCTGAAGGCACACAGATGTGGAGCGGGGAAATGGGGTTGGAAGAGGAGCTTATTATGATTAAATGAATCTGATTGTGTTGTAACTCAGAGATAGAGATTAGTGGAAGCGCGTGAGGGTGAGTGAAGCTAATAGCTAAGAGCCATTTCCTGATGAATCTAACCTTAATGGTACGTCTGAGTCTGAGACTGGACGGATGAATGGATGAGTGTTTCTGCCCATACATGTATGATCTTAGGATAAAAACCTCAGAGGAGCTTAAAACCCATTTTATGTTTATCTTGACAAACAGCAACATGTGGAGCAGATAAACACTCAGTAACAGTCAGCACTGTATCTTCTGGTTTTAATCATGTAGGATTAGTGTGTGTATCTGCATCAGTGTGTTAGCTTCGTCTGTTCACTTCTGTGTTGCAACAGCTTTGATTGATTTAACCACTGACTGTCTTAAAGAAGTTTTTCAAAGCATCTGAGCACCGCTGTCATTTAAATGAACACTGGAAACACAATGGACGTTTTAATTTTCGTGTAAACCGGGCCTCAGACATCTGCCTGCTGCCTCCGTGTCTGCATAGTTTAACAGCTGCCACTGGTGTCATATGGTTGTAATTTGACATCAGCCTCCTCCTCCTTTGACTGCGATCGTGCTGAAAAGTGCTGCAACTCGAAGAAATGCAGGAGGATCTAATGTCAGCAAGTCTTGAAAGGAATAACTTCAACATGTGCTGAGTCTGGGGGCATCTCATTTGATTTTTCCACTTTTGTAACATTATTCATGCAAGCAAAGAAAACAAAAGAGGTTCTCCTTGACTAAACCAATGAAAGAGATATCTGAGACTGATAAAAGCCTAAAAGAACATCACACAGGGAGAAACTAACAATTTGTCGATGTCAGTGAATCAGACGCTTGATGCAGGTATTTCCAGCAGAGCAATTTTATTTGATTTAGTTGGAAGCCCGTCTTTTTCCGATACTTTCAGAAGGCGTGATCTGTCAGCGGCTCACTTTGACTCCTGAACTTCAGGAAATCATTGCGGGTGGCACTCCTGGCTGAAACTTGCAATACTTTGCCACTCCTTCCCACATCGGTCTTGTCCTCCTCGTCTCCGCCGTGATTAAAGCGCCACTGATGACACCAATGGGAAATAGATCTTAAAACAATGCCCGCTAAATGGAAATCCGATGATTAATGGAGGATTGTTCAATCGATTAATACCCGGCCATGCAGGATTTACAGCGAGGGGAGACTTCATTTCATGTTCTTCTGGTCTGAAGACATTAAGCAGCTTCCGGTCGATATCTCCTGTGTATAAACTGTGCTAACCTGCACCGTGCAGACCTCATCAACAACGTAAAAGCCGCACATGTCGATGTAGAACACAGAGATGTGTGAGTGTGCGTTCAGCAGTTTTCTTAACCTTTATTTTTTTTCAAAGCGCAGCTGAGCTTTGAGACTTTGATCCTCAGCTTAGCGCCTGTTCTTCTGCATAGACGGGATTGCAGATTGCTATTCTACATGGAATAGAAAGGACTGATTTAATACCCAAACCTAAAGAATTTCCAGCAATTCAGTAACACACAGAGCAGGTGGCGGAGGAGTCAGCGGTTTCCTGTACTGCATCAGTGTCGACATCCGGCAGCACGGCGGGCTTTCATGAAGCGTTAAGCCCAGCGTATCAGTGACACGCGGGGACGCTTAATCCCCGGTCGCCGGCGAGCCGTGTTGATGACTGAATATTTTAATCTGTGTTTTATTTTTTTCATGACGATGCTTTTGTCTTTGCAATAACGCCGATTCTCCCCGTCAGGTTGGAGGACACACCATGCTGCCGATCCGCTGGATGCCCCCGGAGAGCATCATGTACAGGAAGTTCTCCACGGAGAGCGATGTGTGGAGCTTCGGAGTCATCCTCTGGGAGATCTTCACCTACGGGAAGCAGCCCTGGTTTCAACTGGGCAACAACGAGGTACACAGAGAGCCCGGAGCATGCAGATAAGCCTACAACATATCTGTGTGTATGTTATCAAGCAGCGGGATTTGCACTGGGAATCACAGCTGTGGGGCATTCCGTCGTCAATTTTCCATTCCAAACGTCGGATATTGAACCGATTGTTGCAGAACACATGAAAAGCTCCCTGGCGGAGCGCGATGGATTGAGGTGGGGGGGGACACTCCTCTCAGCTCCAGCTCCGAGCGTTCTAATGACTGCTTTGAATGAGCGCAGCTTAATCTACTGCCTGGTGTTGTTTCTCCACTCGCTCCGATTCGCACACCGGCCCAACGAGGTGATAAATTGATGCCACTTCGCAAACCAGACAAGACGCAGCGATACATAACACCCATGATTGGTTTGTTTTTTTTCTCATCAGAGCCTCTGCTTTGAATCAATAAAATTCAATTAGGATTACCCCTGTAAAGCGAGCATATTGAGAAAATGAAATTGACCTAAAAGAATAACCTGGCATGTGGCGAGCGTCGCACTTTAAATGTTCCAATGGAAACGTCAATACTGGGTTTTTGTTTTTTTTTTTTTGGATTGCGCACAAATTGGGACTTCCACTTTTGGGTGCGTCTGGAGCAGACGTCTGAGACTCTCAGTGAGACACTCAGCTGATTAAAGCGCCATGCCAAAATCTGATGACAGTGTAAAGAGACGAGTGCTGCGTTTTCTGGCTGCCAGAAAACAAGAAAATCCCCCATTTTGCATTCGCAAAACATTTCCGTCTTTCACAAATGTAGACCGGAGTAGTACTTGTGTTTAACATATTAGAGGATAATGTATGAGCTCCTCGTAGCAGTGATGGATTAATGAGCGGCTGCCTCATTTTCTACTCACCTTTACACAGCGCACGATTAATGAGGCTCCTGTCATGTGGAATACAATGACCTAAATCCGTTAATGGGGGGAACGTTCTTCAACAAAATGCATAAAAGTGATGACAATCTTCTGACCTCATTGATCAGATCAATACATGAGGTATACCTTGAATTAATATGTTAATATTTGGTACTCGTGTTCCCTCTTTTCCCACAGGCTGCAAGTTTTATAACAAAAAAAAAACAGTTTCTGAAGTTTAAACTTTAAAATAATGATAACATGAGAATTAAAATTCAAAACAATTTACATTTTAATTATATTACCATTAAATTAGCAGCCATTTATCTGTTTTGTTCATTTAAGTAGTTTAACTTCTGTTTTCTTCATATTTCTTAGCTATTTTGGTTTTCAGGTTGGTTTCTCTGTTTCACAAATACACTAAAAATTAGATAAAATGTTAATTTACATTGTCTTTCTTAATAAGCGCATCAGGGAGACACTTCAAAAAAAAGAAGTTCTACTGTAAAAGTTGACCCGGCTGCCGCGCCATGCGAGTGACTGAAACATATCGGGACCGCCTTCAGGGAGCGTCCTCAGATCCGACACAAATGTCGGTGTGTGCTGGAGGATGAGCCGCAGAAGGAGCGAGGAGGAAGACTTATCCAGGACGGCTTTGGCCTCGTCCTTCATCTGTCTCTCCGCGGGGAGCCGAGGAGGGTTATCGAACCGAGTCTGACTCGGCCTCTTGTCTTTCAGCTCAGCCTCAGCATGTTCTTCACTGAGGACTTTCATCATCCTGAATCCCTCATTATCCACTCGTACACTTAATTACTTTTATTATATTACTTTCTGCAGTACATGAAACATTAACGGTCACCTCAACTTGACCAGTTGGTGGAGGCACAAAACCCAGAAGTATAATTCTAGGATTATTTTTTTTCCACATTTTACCAGTCACAGTGAAGAAAGCGGCATTAAGAGTCACATCAGACACACAGAGACACTTGATATGTTCAGTTGTGTCTGTATTATTGCTGTGATACATGTTATCTGAGCAACCAGTTGTGTTACATTTTGTGACAACTTACATTGCAACAGAGAGATAATAGTGTAGACGAGACGGTCATCGTTTTCAAAATGTTGCTGTGTCAATGCAGAACTTTTCTGAAACAAGAAACTATGCGTTTTCACTTGAAACATTGTCATGTAAGTAATGCCTAAAAATAACGTTTTAAAAGACACTGAACCAGACAAGAACAAGTCTCTTCAATTCCCAAATATTGATGACAAGTTCCATAAATGGTTGGACCTTTATAGGTCACCCAACAAAACCGTTGGTGTCTAAAAAATTATATCCCAGAGTGAGAAAATGATGTAAATAAGCATTAAACTGACCAAAGTGACACATTTTTAGCTTATAAACATCTGTAACCTGAAAAAATGTCCTACTGATTTTCTGAAAAATGTTGATCCCTTGATATGTTTGTAAAATTTCATATCATAGTGCCAAAAATGTGCCCATTTTGACTTACTTTCGGTCTTTTCTCCTTAATAAATGACGATGCAGTAATACCGTTTTCATTCACGGCTCAGTTTTCTCATTGATCTTTTTGCCATAATTGGAAATTAAAAGCATGAGTCAGCAGCTTATCACTCAGTGTTTACCAAACCTACTGAACCATGGATTCAATTTCCTGTTACATTTTAGAATGGAATATGGAAGTTTGAAAAGTTTGAGCTCAAATCCTCCAGAGGAAGGACTGAGCGCCTTACAAAACAATAATCAACAAAAGTTGTCATCATAGAGCGACAGAATGTGAAATAACTGAATGCAACACTAACTTCTCGTTCAGCGCTGATTGACTGAAGCAAATAGCCCTTCCGCTCAGCGGCTCATGCCGCTGGGCTCTCACCTCATCGGTCCTCCTGAGCTGCTTGTTAAGTGGGGGATTCGTGCCTCGTGCTCAGATCCGAGGCTCCGACTGTGATGAGGGAGCAGGGGTGACAAATCATCCCTTGTTTCCACTCTCCCTTGTCTATTAGCAAAAGTAATGATATTTGCAGATCCATATCACAACCACAAAACACACAGCCACCTTCTGGAGCTCTAACAGAGCATCAGGATTGAAACGACGCCGCTGCTCATGTTTGCAAACGGCTGCAGCTCTAAATGTAAATTGCTGTTTGTGTGACTCCTGAAGGTTCGCCCAGAGCAAACTCTTGTATTTACAAAAGCAACCGGGAAGAACACAACCATGTTCATGTTGCGATGAGGAGTCCAAAGACGCCTTTCAGGTCAATTAAGAATGTCCGGTTGGACAAATGTGGCTCCGGTTGGCTGCTGCAGCACAGGGAACTCATGGACAACACTTGTTGGCGTTGTTGCTGAGCCTCTTCAGCTTCCAATACTGACATGTGGAAGGTTGCAAGTATGTTCACAAAACAGCTTTAATTTGAATTTTTTCTTACCATACTTTTCAGACTATAAGTAACAGCAATAAGAAGCGATTTGTTTATCAAACCATACCATCTGGGACCACTAGATGTCACTGTATGGCAGCAGAATGCTGCTATAATACCACAGAAAACATTCATTACTGCTGTATTTGACTGACGGAGCAAGAAAAATGTCACCAAAAATGATAAAATGTACAACGAAAATTAAAGTCAAGGACTTGTCAAGGACGGGAGAAAAACAGAGAAAATTACGTCGTGGACTAAAAGCTCGACGGTCGGAGCTGAGGAAGAAGTTCATGGAAGGTTCTGGGTCTGGATGATCGACAGTGCAGTCACGTCTGTGCATGAATAAATAAATATGCCTTCAATATGTTTTATTCCTCTTCATGATGCATTTTTTGACAGATGAATCTTATAATCAGGTGAGACTTATACTGCAGGAAATACGGTAACGTAACGAAGCAGGGGCTGATTTCTAGTTAATTGCTCATTTTAAGTAAGAAAAATAACAATGTCTGTGCTTTTCTGACTATCCACAGTTATCACGTACAAATAGACCTCTGTCCCATCTGTCAAGCTACAGCAGTCTGGAAGAAAACCCTGATAATAAAGTCAAATAGTCCTGACAGCACTGAGTCATCAGGATAATTAGCAACAACAAAGAAGTGATCAGTCAGGCTTTAAGCAACACCTCAAACATCCGCCCTGCTGATACTTGCTGTTATTGTTACCGTGCGCTATGGGACTGAAAAGAAAACAAAAAAAAGATCCAGTTCCCCCTCCAATATTGCTCAAATTTAGGAATGAATGCCTTGTGTTTATTTCTTTCATCTCGCTTTCATTAGCCGAAACCTCAAAGGGCGGTCGGCTCGGTGTCACCGCTTTCTCATTACCAACAAACCACAGCAATCAGTCGGGCAGAGTCTCACTCCTCGCTCACTCCCCGCTCTCTCCCGGCTCTCCTCCGCAGGTCATCGAGTGCATCACCCAGGGCCGGGTCCTGGAGAGGCCGCGGATCTGCCCCAAGGAGGTGTACGACATCATGCTGGGCTGCTGGCAGAGGGAACCGCAGCAGCGACTGAACATTAAGGACATTCAGAAGGTCCTGTTCGCCATGGGGAAAGCCACGCCCGTCTACCTGGACATCCTGGGCTAGCAGCGAGCCAACCGGGAGGGAGACGGACGAGGAAGAGGAGGAGGAGGAGAGGGAAGAGGAAGAGAGGGCGTGGGGTGGCCTGGTTCCTCGACAAGAGACACACGGACCCACATGAATCCAGGAATAACCAAACCAACCTGCTCCACTGTCGAAAAACACCTGCATTGTTTGGGAAGGACTTAAGTGCCTGCAACACTTTTGGATATAGTGGATAAAACATTCAAAAAAATGAAAAAAAAAAAAAAAAAAAAAGAATAAACACGCACTTTTACATTTTGTTTACTTGCGTATAAGATGTACAGGTTTGAAGAATACTTTTTTTCCCCCCAACCCTCGAAAAAAACTGCAAAAACACACAAAAACGGAGACGTAACAGGAAATGGATCGACATCGGGGAAAGTTTGATGATACCACGGAGAGGACACTTCAGAGTTCAAATCTATCCTGGGTTTGGTTTTATGAATATATATAGAAATATTACATATATTTTATATTTATTTCTTTTTTCTTTTTTTTTTTTTTTTTGGTCGAGATGTTGAAGGGTCTGCCACACGTGTTGCTAAGGGCTCGGCCCCGCCCGGAGACGCCGCTCACAGACTACTGGCAGGGATGGGAGGAGGGAAGCCTTACTTGCACTCCGATTGGCTCTGAGCTTTTGACGGTAACTCTGCGGATTAACACTGGACGGTTGAAAGAGAGGAGGAAAAAAAAAAAAAAGCAGCTCTCTTTTGAGGACCTACCCAATCAGACAACTGACAAATCTATTTTAATTTAAAACTATTGTACATATTGTAAAATTCTATGTGTCAGAATTATGTTAACTTATTTTTTCCGACGTTCCTTTTCTTTCTCTGACTGTGATCTGGGTGGCTAAAGTATAAAGCTATGGTGTTTGTTTTCGTCCTCGTCTAGAGGAGCTTTCTCCCCCCGACGTGTCAGTGCTGGTTATGTTGTCTTGCGTGGTGACGGTGAGCGGCAGTGAGGAGTAACTGATCCACATGAAGCCCACCGACGCCCGGCCGCCACAGACTTTGGAGGAGGTGGGACGACTCAGAGCCATGGTTTCAAACGCCACACTTTCCCACGAGGCCGCCGAGGCCCCGTGCTCACTTTTCCAGTCTGTTTGCTTTTTAATAAAAGAAGAAGAAGAACGCGTTGATAAGTAATATCTCACGCCACACCCCTCCAGCACACGCTCCGTCACGTTCCGGCTTCTCGGTGTGAAAACTGCTAAGGAAAACATTTTTGTAGCTGAGAGTGTATTCATCATTTGTTAGTCGCAAATGTGTGCCGCGCTTGCACAGCCCGATCTGTACTCAAAGCAACAGTGTGGCATCGTGGGAATTATGACCGTCCGCTTTCTTGCAGAGTTATGAGTCCTTATATTAGCCACTACCTCCAGGAGATGTTAGGATTAGCTTTGGACTGGAAGCTAAGCTATGTCAAGCTAGATAAACGTCAGTTAAAATCCACTTTCAGAAAGGAGACTAAATCTATCTTCCTTTATCATTGATTCTCTTAAAAAACAGGCAAGTTTTTGATTGATTATCTCTTGCTTGCTAACTGAAACAGATAGGCTAACCTGACTTCAACTAAGATTAACTTGGTTTATCACAGAGTTCATCAAGAATTGCTGTCTTTTATGTAGTAGCAGTTTATGTTCAGAAACAGTGCCTCGTCAGCTGTTCTGGGCTTTTTCTCTATTTCCTCTCTTAATCAAAAGGTAATAAAGTTTTTGGCAGTTTTACCAAAGCAATGTTTGAATTTTTGGAATAATCATTCATTCAGTGAAAATTTAATCTTGAAATGTTTAGATAATTCCTGCAGTTTTATCCAGCCAGCGAGACTCATGATACTCAAAAACTGAAAAACAGAAGTAATGGAGTCTGTGTAAGTTTTATTGATATGGGGGAGGAAAAAAAGATATGCTAATATTTGCAATCGTACAGGCCTTTAAGTAGTTTTTTATCACAATGCTTTACTTGCAATGATTCCAATAAGTAAAGTTGTCAAGGTATGTGTAGAGTTTTATTTATTAGATAAAACTCATGAACTTATTAGGCTACCTGAGAGGAAGCTGATTCAGAAACATTGTTGCTAACCAACACAGACTTTATTTTGCTTTACAGTTATCAGCTGTTATCATGATATAACATCTTATTTGGGAAACTTTGGAGTTCATGCTCTTAAAATTACCCAAACCTTTGTTGACTTTTGAACTCAACCAAATCATTTTGTCACATTTAGAAAAATAAAGATAAACCTTAATGGAAATGGAACATGCGTTTCATATAAATATGTGATTTTACTTGGTCGGTTAAGGACTGTATTGAAAATGTAGTGTAATAACTTCATTAAAATCAATATGTATTGTTTTTCCAATGCAACCATGAATTCCTAGCAGAGCTGAGCTCGCGGCTTCTTTATTTCCAGTCTACGTAGCTGCTAATTCTACAGCTTCTGGAACTGGTTGTGTTGAACTGAAGAGGATCATCAAACTCAGCAAGAAAGCAAAATGTCATATTTCCTAACATGTTGAAGTAAAAGCATTCTAAGTTGTTCCATCAGGATCCTGTCACTTTCTCCCACACTGAGGAGAAACGCTCTTCTCTTTTGCACGCCTGTCTCTGTTCACCGTCGACCGGCGGCGAGGCGTTCCACCTGGCCGGTGAAAAGCCTCTGATACCGAGGCGGGCAGACACTCAGGCTAATTTATGGATCATACATCGAAAATGATGATCACTGGAGTGGATCAGCAAACTGTGTGGTATTATTATTATTATTATTATTGCATTTGCATATTTTAGAGGGGGGATGATTACAATATTAAATGAACTGGAAAGCAGGAAGAGTTTTGTTCCAAAATGTCACATTAAAAAATGACCCGAAACCAAATGACTTCACCTCCGAAGAATCATAATTATGTGGTCAGTCTGCAAAACACAAAAACACAAAAAAACTGAAAAATAAACATGGATTCTGCATAATTAACCTCAGGCAACGGTTCAGTTTTCATGTTGTATGTGGATAAAAGAGCGTTTTGGAGTGGAACTCTTCACATCTCATCCTGATTATCTCGACATGAAGTCTCACAGTATCACAGAGTTGTCTCTGTCCCCCTTCGGGACGATGTAAATCATGAATGAGCATTCAGCTTTCTTCTTTTTTTTTATTTTATATGGAAGGGCAGGATCAAATCCATTGAGTTACCCAAAGCGTTGAGTTTTTGTGTGTTCTCTTGTGGTAAAGATAAATGCTTAAAGACATTATGACACAGACCGTGAGCATTTGCAGGGTATTGTAACCTTTCATGGTGAGTTAAATATTGTTTAAACAAAGTTTTTCCTTTTTTTTTAATTTTTTGTTTCTGTTTCTTTTCTTGGATGAACTAACTGAACACTTTTTGAAGCAAAGTTGTCATATTACCATGTACACATGTTACAGAATATAAAAATGTGGTATAACAACTGCAGTATATAAAATACTGGTATTCCATGATAGATCTTTGTATTAATGTGACTCTCTTAAGAAAATGTCTTCAAACAATCAGACGATCTCCTTTTCCATTTTGTCCTGTCTTATAAAGATGTGTGAATTTGACTAAATCTTGTCTTTATGGAAATCTCTTAGAAAGCTGAACAGTGCATGTTCAGTGTATGTTTGTGTGTCGTCTGCTTCTCTTCGATCCATTCCTCACACCATAGAAATCACTCAAACAAGCTGGCTTACTCAACCTTGAGCAGAAATATGGGGGAGTTTGAAGTTTTCAACTCATGGGAGCATCTTCTCTGCTGGTTCACTCTCAGAGCTTCACTTCCTGTTGTTCCCTGCTCATTTTCAGCAGTCACGCTTGGGTCAAATGACCGAAATCTTTCCAGCAACTGGAGAAATGTTCTGATGGGGAATAAATATTCACATTCTACAACAGGGTGTCAAATATATGGCTCAGGGGCCAAAGCTGGGCCACCAGAAGGTTCAACTTGGTTTCATCCCTGCAGAGAAACTCCATGGCCAACATGTGTTTTTTCTTTTTTTTTTGTTGTAGAGTTCAGATTCATTTGGTATGTTTTCTGTTACAACAAAATTCAAAAAGAAATCACGAGCTGCTAACAGGTAAAATATTTGAGGTGATTTGAGACATTCCAAAACAAATTAATGTTAAAACCCTTTTTTTTTTTTTTTTTTTCAGAATTTTGGACTTTTTTAAATTTGTTAGGAGTAATGAAATGAAAAGAAGGTATTTGGATTTATCCCTTCATCCACCTAAACAAAGGCCACACATTATATTGTGATGTATTTTAAGATTATTGCGGTTTGGGAACATGACGGAAACAATGAAGGAACATCTCTAAACACGGGCGGGCTGCAGGTGGTCAGTGGTCATTTTCACTTCAGGTGTTTGAGTCCCGGAATGAGACACTGCAGCACCTCAGACCCCCACACTGCGGTTCAGGACCCACATCACCCAAACGAGGGTTGCAGGAAGACGGTCCCCTCACACACCGGGCAGGTCACACCTCCATTCACATCAACTCAAGGCCACTCAGGTGAAAAGAGAAGAAAACACACACTGTGTATATGGAGTCAATTAAAAGTTGGCATTTGGAGGGTGAGTGGATCAATGTGACCTCAATCTCTCTGGAGACTGCTGAGTGGTGTTTTTTTTTTTTTTTTTTCAGCAGAACCACAACCAAGGTTTTGTTATAAAACTCCAACTGCGTCGTGGAGTGGTATTAATATGAAAGTCCAGGAAGAAATCATTTCCAGGAATGTACAACGTCAGCATGTTTTCATAAACCGCTGCAACATCACTTCAGCCTGGAGACGATCAAGTTCTGAGCCTGATGATTAAACTGGCAACACACCACTGGGATCACTTTTAATGCACACGTGTGTAGTATAATGTGATTTATCACCACTGTGTTTGTGCCATGCTGGTTTTGACATTCCCATTTTAGATTAGACTGGATTACAATCCATGATGCCTTCATTAGGAATAAGATATTCCAACAGTTGCAGCAGCAGAGGAGGGGCAAATAGAGAAATGACAAGAAACATGTCAGTATGTGATTGATAAACACTGTATAACATGTGAAGTAGTGATGCTTGTATTGTTGTTTTACAAACAGGTACAGATGAGCTGTTTTGGTGAAAGTCAAAGTTCACCATGACAGAATCTCGGATGTGATGTCTGAAATTAGTCAATATTAGTTGTTGACAAAGAAGCAGCACTTTTAAAGCAATGGCCTCTCAGGATGTGTATCTCCACTGTGACCAACAACGTTTTAGCTTCTTTATTCATTGGAAATCTTTTTGGCTGAGGTTGATATAGCAACAGTTCGTAGCACCAAAGCGTCTCTGATTTCTGTTTGTGAGCTGCAGCCTGGACTTTCTGTTCCGTACGCTAACCCTGAGTTTTCCTCTGATACTGAAACCTCTCATGTTCTGCTCATGAAGCCGTCGACTCATCTCTGACGGAGAAACATGTCCGCCTACGTCCTAGAAAACACTTTTGCCTTGCTGTGTAGTTCTAAATTTTGGTTTTTCTTCATGCAAATTATTTCCCACTCATCTGCAAGACCAGTGCTCCTCAGTCTACCTGCTGCTTTCCCCATTTTCTGCTTTCCTTGTGCTCACAACCTTTTTTTTTTTTTTTTTTACAATGAATAGAAAGGTATTTTTTTGGGCAGACACTCTCCCTTTCATATCCCCTCTGTTAGATTTGTGATTCTTTTCTGCTTCATTATTATCTTCTCCACTCGCTCGGTCACTTCGTGCAGACTCTTTTGTGCATGAACTAATAGCGGTGTCCAATTAGCTAGGACTTGAAAGAGCTACACCTCCCACACAGTCCTGTCGCCACGGTAAATCTGTTCCAAATAGGGCTGAAACTCAGGGCTGCAGTGTCCTGTCCTGCAGTTTAATTTAAGGCCGGAACACCAAGAAAAAAAAAAAACTGGCCAAATACTGAAGACTGTGCACCGAGTCAGAGATCAGGAGTCGCTCACCTTTGATGGGTTTAGTCTGTTTTTTAGAGGACAAAACCCTTAAAGTGGACAGTCAAAGAATGAAGACAAACATGAGTGTCACAGCCGTCCGCCATCGCAGGGCGCCGGAACCCAGCTAAACACCAACAAACTGTTGTGTAATCAACTGCAGCGGACTTGGTTCTTATAAGAATTACCGTGCCGTTTAGAAAGAACATCCAACAAAACCTGTTGAGTCTTTATGAACTAAACATGTTTTCTTGTTTCCCTGTTTGTCCCGTGATGGACTGGTCATCTGTCCAGCTTATATCGTCCCTGCGCCGGACTCCAGCACCCTGCTGGAGGAAGCTGGATAACGTTCTGTACAAGTCTGTTGGTGTCTGTTGAGCATGTGTGTCCAATGAGAAGGATATTACACAAATAATTTTCAAACATCAGGAACAACTGTGGAACATGAAATAAGACATAACGTGGAGATATGTGCATGAAAAGTGTCAGGACTTAAGACTTGACATGAGGATGGAATCTTCTAGGTCCACCAGGATGTGGATGACGTTGAAAACATGGATGTCAGGGGAACTATAAAACATGACATGAGCCGTGGTGGAACATGACAAGACAGGACGAAAATGCTGCATTCATAATGGAACAGGACAGGATAAGACACACTTTAACAAACTTTTAACTCTTTGAATGATCAAAAATAATAAGATATGATGAAGACTTCAAGCTGTGATACTGAACTTACTCTGACATTTAACAACTTAGACAAGACAAGACGTACAATAAACTACTACAACCTGAACAACAACACAAAACCAACATGACAAAATGAAATTGGAGACTAAATCCATGAAGTATGACGAGACCAAACAGCAAAATAATAAGATATGAAACACCAGTGCAAATAATCATGAGGGAGTGAATTATCAGGACTAATCTCTAAAAAACAAGCCTTAAAAATAATTTAAAAAAATTATTCAAAGCCAAACATTAACATCATAACTCCTCCATTATCGTAACACGTGTTTTATATCAACAGGTAGGACTTATCCAAAGATCCAGATGTTTCTTACTTCTAACATGTCCACAGTTCCTTGGGGTATAACGACTTCAACACATGACTGTCTAAATATTGGTGGCATACACCCCTATGTTATGTTAAGAGCCGTGTGTGTGTATGTGTGTGTGACGTGCATTACTTCCACCGCAGTGTTACCCCCGTGGGATTCCATGAAAAATCGCACCGTCCATGTGAGCAACACGCAAATGTTTTATCGTTTGTTGTCTGGGCATGAACATATGTTCAGCAGCAGACATGAAGTGTAAACAGCTTCACACACTGTCAGCGCGCAGACCCAAACACCTCCAGGCTTTGCTGGAGAGCGTCCACGTCAGATGACAGCCGTGCCCATATTGTTTCAGCTGCCCTCACACAAACAAGAAAATGGAGACACTGTCGGCGCTGAGGGATTTGAGGTCGGTAAGCAGTGTGTTATGATGGGGGTACTGTAATTGTTTATTGATTTACAATTACAAAGTGTTTTGTGGGCTTGGGTATCTATGCGTGTGCGTGTATGTGTGTGTGTGCATGTGTGTGTGTGTGTGTGTGGTCTAGGTTGTGACACATATCCACAGTCAGCTTCTGTGTGCTCTGGCTGCTCTCCATGAGAAAAGTGCTGCAGTGGCCCAAATGTAAGACAGTTTTTTTTTTTTTTTTTTTTTTTTTTATCTTCCTCTCTGTCCTTTCAGGAAATGAGGTGTGAAGAAGTCCTGTTGTCTTATAGTCAAGGAGCAGACTATGAAGTGAGATTTTTTTCTCTCTCAATTGAGAGCACATGACTGCTGCTCAGTAAACCAGCTGCATAAAGAGGCTTGTTTGCAGCTGTAATTGTTGCTGTTTTGAAAGGCTGACTGTATTCTCAGACTACATATCCATTCAGAGCGGCATGAGATTATGTAGCACTGCATACTGAAATGGTGAGAGTAAATCCACGGCTGCGGTCAGCTGAACATTAATGTAACAGGATTAGATGTTAAGAAGACCGTTTTAAATGATTGGTGGAAGCGTGACAGGTGGAGCATCTTAAAAGTAATCACGGTGTTGTGGGAGAACTCAGATGGGACACAGACTGCATAAAAGCTGGACCATATGTTGGATTTTGAGAGGCTTCTCTTTAAAATAGTTTGAATTCAGGACGTGAACACTAGTATATGCTGGTGACAGGATTTGGAATGAGTATGCAGCATCGACCACGTCATGGTCATCAAACAGGTGTTAGCATATTACACACATGTAAACGGTGATTTTATTCTGGTCAGAGTTTGTCTAATCATGTTGTCTTGGTTCCTACGTGATTTAAATCTTAGCTTTAGTTTTGCATCTTGTCCTACATGGTTGTTTTGTCCTCTCTGTTCATCTTCTCCTGAGTCGGTTATGATCTCGGTGATTGGCTCTGCCCTGATTGTATCAACTGTGTCTTGTTTTCCTTCTTCCTCCCGATGTGTTTTAAGCATTTATGTTCCAGTGTGTTTGTCAGCTCACCCGTTGATCTTCATGCTCTTGTCTCATATGAGTCCAGAGTCCTGCCCTGGTATCAGCCTGATTTCCACATTTGCATGCCTTGTTTTTTTTTTTTTTTTTTTTTTTTTTTTTTTTTTTAATTCTGTTGTTTGTAGGAAATCTTCAGCCTGATTCTATTTCGACCCAAATGCAGCCTGGTTTACGCAACATTTTCAAGTGAAAACTGAAAACTTTCAGCATGGCTTTTGGGGGTTTGTTTACACCGTGATGATGCTTTGAGCCACTGAAAATTCAACATTTTGAAAAGGGCGGAACTTTGCGAAAATGTTCTGTTATCGTGTAAAAGGGGAAAACAGCAACTCATGAAACGGCGTTTCTCTGCATGCACACCACAACTCGAGTAAATCCTTCTTCTGCACACATAAAATACATGAAAAAGCAAAAACAATGCGTTTTCACTGATGTAAGGCTTTGTGTACCAACATTTACAGATGCTATATGCAGAACTCATAGAAGTACCATATCGAGAAATATAAACACCACAATAACCAAAAATCATTTGTTTACCCTCCTATTACCAACTTTTTTTTATATCACACAATACCTTCAAATACTCAATAAGAGTATTGAGTGAAGTTTTAATAGTTGTGTTATTGTGCACATTTTGTTTCCTGTTATTTTGAGATTCATAATGCATCTCTGGTTTCAGGCTCCTGGACGTCCTCGCCTCGTGCCTGATTGCTGCATGAATGTGTTTAACCTGTGTCTGACTGTGTGATTGTCTTCGCCTGGTGACTGTGGTGTATACTGACTGTCTTCTGTGTGTTCTGTTTGCCATTTTGTGCCTGTGTTTCTGCATGAGTTGAATGCTTGCTCTTACTGCAGTGCCCATTTTCTGAGGTTATTGGTCTCCAGTGATCTCCACATTTTGGTTTTCTGAATTTTGGGTTGTTTATTTTTTACAGTTTTTTTAGGTTGTCTATCCTAAGAAAATGAGCACAAGCAACATCAATATCAGTAGAAATGTGCATGCAAAAATTAAGTGTAGGTGTTCTTAAAATGATACCTAATATTCAAGAGGTGGAGGTGAAGCTCACCGCCTCCTCTGCTGACTAACCACCAGAGAAAGTTTTGGGTTCACTTTCTCATGAGCTTCCACAGTTTAGGTACAAATCCTCCCTGAAGTCATCACTAACTCAAAGTTAAACACACTGTCTTGATGTGTCTCTGTGTGACTCAGCCCCTCCAGGATGTCATTAGTTGTGGTGATGAGGAGTGAAGGTTTATGAATCAGTGTGCGCATGACAGAAGCAGCCGCCTCAGTGGCTCCAGAGCTTCTCCATATCTCTGCGGTTTACAAGCAGCTTTATGCTCTTTATCGAAATACCACCTCATAATGAGCAGCGATAAAGTGCTACAAAAACACTCATTGAAGACATTGTGCATTAACAAGCAAGTGATAACAGTTGGTTACTGAATTTTTTTAGTCTGTTGAGGAGCTGCAGAGCTGCTGTCTCTCTGTCCTGCTCACATGATTATCTTCCAGTGTTGGCAATAGAGATATCCAAAATTGTGCCTTTAACATCAAACAGTAGCTGTCATTCATTTTGATTTTCAAAAAAAGGATGATATTCAAAGTTCACTCAACTTCTGTAGGATGCAATACACATTAGATACATGCTTGCAAATAAACAAACTGGACATTCTTATTAATATTCAAAGAAAAAAGGACATGAAAAGAGGGCATTTTGGCTAATTGTATTGGATCAAAAATGTATTTCTATCAAGAAGTTTTAATAATAAAATTCTAGAGAATCTTCCAACTTCCTCAGCAGCTGATCTAGCCGGGTTCGTACTGAATGAGCGAGACAGTTAAATACAGCTCAGTGTTATTTTTACTAGGCCAATTGTTGCTTTTTATTTCCAGCAATACCCCGATGAGCTCATATTTCACAAGCTGGAAGCTCCAAGACGAACGCGCAGACATAGCCCACAGTTCAGTGTTAAAGCCTATGATTTGGACCACAAGTTGCAAACTGCATTTACACGCGTCCCACTGTGATGTTTAATAGATTAAAGTCAGCACTATGATGAGAATCAATGTGTTGCTCAGTAGCAGAGCAGCCTTCATTTGCTGGACCACACGTAGCAGCTGACTGCTGCAGCAGCGTGAGCGCAGAGCTCCAGCTGGGAGTGTATTTAATGTGAATATATTGTTGTGTGTTTCAGGGGCAGATTGCTTCTCGCTGCTCCAGTATTGCTTGTCAGCATTGAGCGCCGTGGCACAGCTGAGCAATTTGAGCGACAATCCGAACACATATAGGAAAAGCTTCCTCTTCAAATTGCTTTTAAAAGTGAGCCCACCTCGGCCTCATCTGTGGCCCCTAAAAACACCAAATGACTACAAGGAAAATGATTCGCTTTTCCACGCTGGAGACGGCCCCGTCTTCTCTTTGTGGAAATAATCCCGAACTGATTTCCGCTGTGTCAACCGGCCCTGGATAAGCAGCTATCAGTCTTCAATGATAAAAGTGACGACTTCATAGGAAAAACAAGCACGGGGTAAAACAGAGGGGGGGCTGCAGCCTCTCTTCGGCTCAGAGACGAGGAGGAGAGCTCATTTGTGGGAAAGAGGTTGAGCAAACAAACAAGAGAAGCTTTAACGACGCTCATTATATAATCCGACGCCGTGTTGTTTTCTTACCTGCAGACACGCGAGCAAGCGTACTGACCTTGAATGCAAAGCGGCCCTCTGCTGTTTGATCAAAAAAAAAAAAAAAGAAAAAAAGAAACGAAAAACACTTCCCTCCATATAAGTTTAGCAATCATAATCTTCTGTTCTGCCTGAGAGTCTGCGCCACTATCTCTCCGTTAACAGCGTTTGTGTTGAGCACCTGAACCCTCGGCTGCCATCTCACCACCCGGAGAGAGAATGCCTTTGACTAATCCTCCAGGCGTTCTTATCCAGAGTGATTGAACAGAGCCCCTCCGTCCCCAGAAGACAAGCTCACCTTTATCTCTCTGCTTTCTATTCCTGCGTCTCTCCTTTCTCTCCACAACAAGGTGTTTTTGCAGGGAGGGGCTTGTTAACTGTTTACCCCCCCCCCCCCCCCCCCCTCCATCCCTCCTCCCCCTGCAGCACTCTCAATAGGTCTGCATTTGAAACATGAAAGGCTCGGAACAAAATGGGAAATTTCCACTCCATTTGCCATGCAGCCAATCAGTGCGCAGTGACCCAGATAAGGAGTGTGATATTGATGATGACAGCAATAAAGACGCATTTTTACCACAAGCCTTCCTTCTAATTAGGTTGATCTGTGCAGGAAATAAATGAATTTTGACAAAATGCAAAGGGGGTGGTGTGCTGGGAGGATTAGACGAGTCGGTGTGACAGGAGGAGGAGGAGGACGAGATGAGATTCAGGAGGTTTCTGGGGGTTAAGTGACTCCACTGTGGGGAAATGGGTGACAATTACCGGTGAAATGAGATTTTGTGGCTTGGGGTGCCTCCCAAATACTGTGTTTGGTCAAAGTAATTGTTCAGGGTCAAGTGGGTGAGACTCACTGATGACGCTTCGCTGTTTTTGCATCTCGTCATGTTTCACACGACTGCAGACACGACCGTGTGAGTGTGTGTGCGTGTGCGCACTATTAGGAAACATAAACGGTAGCAGCAGTCTCCAGGGCTTGTTCCGATTAATATTATAACATTATACAGCCTTTAAAAAGCAGTGTGATGACTCTGTCCCTTAGCTCAGCACACACTCCTTTCCTTTTCCTTTTTTTCCCAAGATTATTAAAAAACTCTTTAAAAGTTATTCCCTGTAAGGAACAAGGCAGTAATTAAGTCACCAGTCTCTAATCCGACTTGTAATTTCATGCACTCTGATTCAACAAAACGTTTTGTTCCGATCTGTGTTTCACTTTAAAGATCCCTCTAGGTTTGATGATGTATATAAAACATTCTGGTTTAAGTAATAATTTTTGTCTGATACGTCTCTTTTCCCTGGAAATATCTGAGAAATCCTGCGTCCACGAGAGGGCTCTCGTTCCCTCAACGTCGTTGTGGAAGTTAAGTTTGACCATGACTAGCTCCAGTGAATTCTTTGTGATGCCACTTAATAGAAGAGCCACTATTCCAATAAGAAGCCATATGAAAACAGAATGAGGTTGAATTGTTTGGTACTCTCACTGATCTATATCTTAATGATGTGGAAATATTTTCAGAAAACAGTCCACAACAGAAAATTTAGAGGATTTTGAGATTCAACCATTTGCAATCATTTCACCCAAATGTTTCTTCTTCAAACCAATCCACATTTCCAAAAGTTGGGGACATCCTCTTTTATTTATAAGCTGCCAATCTACACAATGAAGCTAAATGCTGGCTGACAGTCACTCTCAACAACATACAAGGAGTGGCCAGATACCTGCACAGGAACGGTCAGTCTACTGTTCAAAATGTAGAGAAATGTTTGGTTCACTTCACTCCAAAGAGAGCAGTCTTGTACATGAGACTGGTCTGAAGAACACATTTCCAGGTCCTGACTTGACTCTGCCCTTCAAGTCTTGGTCTTGGAATACTCTGGTCTGGTCTTCGTTTGGTGGTTTTGGATTCACCAGCAGGGAGACACGCTAACCCGTGGAAACTGACTGAAATGATCACAACAAAGCATGTTGAGGTTATGTGATTATTTTCATAAGAGATTTTGACCAGATTATTTAAATATTATTCATTTATTCACATTTTGACGAGTGAGAGTTTTGTAAATAACACTGATTATGTGGTCATCATTCAATGAGCATTCAGTAAGCTTCATTTGGTGCTCAATAAATATTTTGTTCTTTGAGATGGATCAACAAAAAATGTGCTTGTGCCAGAATGTGTGTGGCTTTGATGAGGATTAGGTTATGAAAACACAGTGTGGCTCTTCCCAGTACCAACCACATGAATCTCATATTGATCTCTAGGATGAGGATATAATAGATAAAATGAGACAATGGAGGGGTGCTTGAAGGTTATCTGGTCTGAACTGACTGTGTTTTGATGATTGTCTCCAATACGAAGGCAGAGCGCTGCTGGAACACTCCCTGGTTATTACTGAGATGTATACTGCCACTCTCATTGAAGCTGCACGCCACGTTTGCCCCTTCATGGGAAGAGCAGTGCATTGCCCTCCTTCATCAAGATAATGAGTCCTGTCACGCAGCAGAAATGGTTCAGGAATGGTTTAAACATGAAATATTCAAGGTGTTGACTAATTCCAGCTCAATCGAGCATCTGTGTGAAGTGCAAAGCAAACAAGTAGAATTCAGTGAGGCTCCACCCTGCAGCTTCCGGGGCTTAAATGTGCAGCTCTGGTCGGGTCACAGATTAGCAATCAAACTTTAGACCCTCAGAAGTATTCGTGCTTCAATAGGTCAGAGGTGCTTAATTGTGGTGATTGACACAACATCAGGCACAAGGTGATTATGGTTGTCTTACGACCACAAGCCGTGATGGGAACACAGCAAACATGGGCCGAGGTATTCTGGTCAGATGAGACCAAAAAGAAACTTTTTGGACAAGATCCAAAATGCTAAGTGTGGTGGAGAACGAGCACTGCACATCACCCTGAATGCATCATCCCCATTGGGAATATTATCGGAGGATATTTAAGTGTTTGAATGGACAAGTCAAAATCCAGGTCTTAATTCAATTAAAAATCTCTGACATGACTTGAAAACTGTTGTTCACAGTTTATGATTGAGCTTGAGCAATTTTTGAAAGATGAATGGGCAAAATGTCCATCTCTAGACATGCAAAGTGAGACATCACCTGAAAGACTTGAAGCTGTGATTGTAAAGGAGGCTCTGCAAAATATTGACTCAAGGGTGACGAAAACGTTTGCATGCCACACTTTTCAGTTTATTTTTGTAAAAAAAAACAAACAAAACTGAAAGCTATTTATATTTTCCTTTCATTTCACAATTATGCGGCACTTTGTATTGGTTTATACAAAAATCCTTAAAAATTAAAAATTACGTTTTTGGTTGTAATGTGACAAAATGTAAAAAAGTTCAAGAGGTATGAAAACTTTCAGAAGCCACTCAGAAGGGCAATTTGTCTTTGGGTTGTGTGAGGAACTAAAGCACCTTCAGAAAACCCTCAAATATCCCGACATGTGAGCAGTGAGAGTTGTTGTGCATTCAGTCTTTGTATGACTTTAATTTTTTTTAAGATATGAATTGAATTTTTTAAGTTATCATGCAATTGTTTCTTTAGGAACTCTCTGATTTTTAAAATAGGAATCATCTACAAAAGTCTTTTACTGCTTTTCTCATTAATGAAAGATAAAGTCTTTGAGCTCCTGTGACAATATCGCTGAGGACTTTGGGAGTGTGGCCTGAGTGCACGGGAAGCAATCAGGAAACAGAGTAAGCAGGTCAACAGCCGAAGCGCCTGGAGGAACGGCCACGCATGGCAGCACCAAAATACCAACCTCTCCAGAACAGAGGGAGGGAAGGAGGGAGGAATCAGCCGCCGCATTCATTTTCCACAGAGCGGTGAAACATGGGGGACGTCACCCCACAGCAATCTGCTGCACACTCAGCAGGTGTTGACATCTAGATTAACCTTGGACTGCTGTGAGCCCCGTTCCTCTGGAAGCCAGTGTCTTATTAGAATGCACACAGAGAGCGGTCCGTCCAATCCTCACCTTCCACGGCTCTCAGGTACTGCCCCTCATTTGCAGGCCTGTCAGTCAAACAGTCATCAGGGTGTTGCAGCAGAGTCGCAGGAAACTTGGCTGAGACTTTTGACCCAACTACAGCGGCGTCTTCCCTAATTCATATTACCATGACGGCTCCTGCAGAAGCTTATCAGGAGCGTTCATGAGGGAGCGACGCCACTCTGAACAACTTAACCCTCAGACGTCTGGCTGGATGACAAACACATCAATATTTCTAGTCTTCATGAACAGAGAAGCCATTATACTTTAAAATCAACTTAAGATGTTATCTAATCAGAAATTCAAAATTGGAGGTAAATAGTTGAAACCTGTTTGAGAGAGACGAGTGGAGCAAGGCTGGTTGGACAGCCTATCAGTGAGCATCATTTCTCTCAATGTACATCTCGTTCTCTCCTCCACATGTGAGAAAGATGGAGGAAACTGTTGGATGGAGTAGCATGAATATTTTTGTTAGGACTGTACCTTCTTTTGTCTCATGATTATTATGTTTATTTCTCACTCTGATAGTTTATTAAATCTTACTTGAGCTCCCTGGTTTCTTCATTTTTACATCATGTGTCAGATGAATGACTCCAACTCAAACTACAAGGTTTTATGAATTCAGTTCAATTCAGCTTGATTTATACTGGGCCAAACACAGCACAGCCATTTCTTGGCATCCTCACCGAGAAAAACCCAACAACTACACATGAGCAAGCATAAGAAACTTTGGGAAGAGGAAAAACAAAACCTCCCTTTGAATGAGATCAGGATAGATGATTTCCAGACCTTCTAAAAGTAGATCAGCAAACTCTTCAACAATTCTCTGTCAATCAATCTTGAGACTGTTTGATCATTTTCTACCGATGTCCTGTTTAGTACAAAAAAAATTAAAGGGCATTTTCTTTTAGAGTTTGAGTTTTGTCTGTGCATGCCAAGATTTCCTTCAGATTCATCCCACAGTCCAAAACAAGGATGTTGTGTTATTTCATTAAGCCCACATTGTATCTGTGCTGGACGCAAAGAATCCTCTCCATGATTTCTTCTATCTTTATTCCCCCCACAGTATCAGTTTAGGATCCAGAAACTACTCAAAACAGTTGACTTTTGATGTTTTTGACAGATTCATTGTGACAGGTCAAATGTGGTATCTCAACTCTCTTCAATGATTATTGTTTAGCTCCTCAGACATAAATAACCTGCCTGCTGTATTTCTGTTGTTCCAGTGTGGCTCATAATTTTTACAAGCCACAAATCAGTGTATATCACCTAATATTTGTAATAATCCTCAGACACTTATGATTTTTAAAGTCATGCATTTAAGTGTTTAACTAGATGAGTTTATCATCAGTCAGATGTAATGACAATTGATGAACTAATTTTATGCTTCAGTTTCTTTCAAACGACTTTAATTGTTACTTTCTATCCATCACACTAAGTATGCAATGAAGATTTATGTCTGATAATGTGTCATGTTTTTTCAGAATTTCTCCAAATGACATAAATTATTGTTCCTTCAGTGAATTCACAGATTTAAATCTTGTATTTTATTTATCAAAGATGAAAATACAAAAAGTAAAAAAAAAAAAAAAAAAAAAAGTCTTTGGTTTCTCTACAAATACTTGTTTTAAGTTGGTCTATATATTAACAACTATACATGCTCAGATGGTTTTCATTTCAGTTTTAAAATGACACCAAATATTCTCAAGTCATCTTGAGGCAGCGGAGTTTGCGCCCTGACAATATTCTGGAGAGAAATTGAGCAGTTCTGCCATGAGCGGAAGATTAGCACCAGCGGGAAGTAAATACTCCTTTTAAAATGGAACAAACCTTCGAGAGCAGCAGAGTGGTGGGCAGCCGATTAAAGTCAGCACAGAGCGAAGAGGTGGGGAAAACACCATGTGTTTGGATGAGAGTTAACCCAGGGGGCTTTGGACAGGGTGCAGTTTGTGATGGAAGCAAAAGATAGACGAAGGAGATAAAAGAACTTTGAATTGTGGGAAATGTATATATGTTTTGCAACAAGAGACCCTGCTTCTCCTGGGTTCCCGGGGCACAGAGCTACACAGCTTCCCAGTTTACCATTTTATTAGCTACATCAAAAACACCCAGGATACCCACTGCTGCTTTTTCAGGCTCTGCAGTTCTTCCTCTGTGTTCAGCAGTAGTGCCTCCTTCAGGCCACCAGCTGTTTCTCCTCCTCTGCAGGGCCGTCCACCACCGTGCTCAAATAGAGACCGTTTTCAAATCGTTGTCCTGTAGACGCAAAACTTTACTGGAACTAAAACATGTTTTTATTTGAAACATGTCGTGTGTAAGAAGGTTTTATTCTGCAGGGGTCTTCAGTTCCTCACAGTTTGCGCACTTCCAGATGCTTGACATGAGAAGATGACAGTATAACATTAAGGAGATACACGTTTTATCCCCTCCTGTGTAAAATTAATCAAGCAGAAGGAGGATTATGTAACCCAGAGGGTTTACCCCCCCGGTACCACTCAGCATGTGTCCTTCCCTCCTGCTGAATTATTACTGCGATCACCAGGAGGGTACAAATTTACCCGCTTTTTATACGGATCACAGCTAGTTCACCATCAGACCAGGAAAATACATTTCATACATGTAGCTCTCTCCATAATCTCAAACTCGAATTTTCCTAACATACCAAACATCAACAGCTGATTTGTTTCCCAACTTATGTCTGCATCTCAATCATTAATGTGACTTCATTTACTTAAACATTAATCAAATACTACTTAATAATTTATTTTATGAACATTATTGTTATTTTTTTTCACCCTAGACTTTCTGCTTTCTTTATGATTCGTGGAGAGACTCCTGC
This sequence comes from Salarias fasciatus, assembly GCF_902148845.1. Taxonomy (NCBI): domain Eukaryota; kingdom Metazoa; phylum Chordata; class Actinopteri; order Blenniiformes; family Blenniidae; genus Salarias; species Salarias fasciatus. The sequence continues at coordinate 9,378,297 of NC_043745.1, forward strand.
ATTCAGGTCTGTGAGTGTAACGGAGAGGACACAGGCTCGGTGGCATGCTGCAGTGGTGTAAAAAAAGCATATAGAGGGTGTAAAGAGAGGGGAGCAGGACGCTCAGCGCATCATGTCAGCTCCCCGTGTAACGGAGGCCAACTGCAGCAATAACTGAAGTTTGCTTCAGGGTCATAAAGATAAGTTTCAAGTCAACAGTGGAGAGGTTGCGAGCCCCCTGATCCAGAACGGGGAGCCGGTTCCACGGGAGAGTAGGTTGATAGCCGAAGGCTGTGCTTGTGTGAGGCGCAACAGAACAACAGCCACGAAAACTGTACACTCTGAATACCATTATCTGAAAGGAAAGAAGTGGATACATGTACTGAACAGCACACGCACAGACATCCTGTCACCTGTCAATATGAGGAGTATCGTACAAATGAAGGTCATGTTGTTGTGTTATTGCAGATTAAATCGTCTTTCTCCCATCATTTCATTGTCGAGTGGGAGAAATTCATTAAGGCTCAGTTTTTTTATTTAAACAGCCTTTTCACAGACTATTTTTGAAACCAGATGAACCTGAAAATGTTCACTCAGTGTATCCATACAGAGATGGTTGATTAAAAAGTTAGTCCTACAGAAACTTCATGAACTGTCATAACTTTGACCTTTTTTTTTTTGTTTTGTTTTCCATTTTCATATGTTTTGTTCTTCTAATCCGGTGTGAAACAAAGTAGAAGTAATATGGTGTATGAGTCATCAGTAAAATTCAATTCAGCTTTATTTATATAGTGCCAATTACAACTTTGTCATTTCTGGACACTTGTACAGAGAAAATCCAGCAGATCCACATGAGCAAGCATAATCGACTATGGAAAGGAAAAACTCCCTTTCAAAAGGAAGAAACCTGCAGAACCAGGCTCAGAGGTGGCGGCTTTCTGCTGTTCCGGTTGGGGTGAGGGGACAGAGAGAGAAAGAAATATGACAGACAGATATATTTCTTCTGTCAACCCCACTCGATGCAGGTGGATCGATACAGGAGTCCTCAGATGATGACCCTCAGGGATCCTGGGGGCGAAGAGAGAGAGAGAGAGAGAGAGAGAGAGAGAGAGAGAGAGAGAGAGAGAGAGAGAGAGAGAGAGAGAGAGAGAGAGACTACAGGAGGGAGAGAGTTCATAGGCTACAAGAGAGACAATGGTCAATAGACATGTAGTAGTGAAACATGTCAAGAAAGAAAGGAGAGAAGTGAAGCGAAACTGGGAGCTGGTTCCACATGGTAGGAGCCCGGGGTTAAGCAAACCGCTTGCACCCATTGGGTCTGGATTGTCTCATTCGATCAATGGATCAGGAGCGATTAATGCCCTGTTGGTGGTCCCACAAACTCAAATGTCTCATTTCTCACTTGTAAAATCACAATTTCCTGTGTATGTATTGTGCGTATGCTTCACGTCTTCTTCATTGTTGTGGTGTATTTCTGTGGCAGTGTTACAGCAGGAATAATAAGGAAATACAATTTTGTATACAATTTTGTTCACAGGAAGTTTTTTGTGATGGACAGAATATTGAATGGTTAGCAACCACAGTGCAAATGCACGCTCATGCACAACTTCATCTCAAATTGTGTTGGTTTGATTATTTTAAACTGTAAAAATATGTTTGGGAAGATGACGTGAATTCAATACAACACTTCCAATACAATAATCACCAAGTTTACAGAACAGCTTACGAAGTGAAATTCTCCGACAAGCATGTCTCCACATTCTTCTGTCAATATATTCCAATTGTCTTTCATCATGTAGTGGTTTGTGCTTTGCTTCTTGTGTTATTTTGAGATTCCGTGCTCTGTTTCCATGGATCAGCGCGGGGTGGCGAGGGGTCATATCGGCCGCACAGTGGTCATTTTGACAGACGCAACACCGCGCAGAGCCAAAAATGCTAATTTGGTTCACCGGTCACCTCCACTTGAGCCAAAGTGGGTGGGGCAGTACACCAGGGGGAGGTGTCGACAGATTCAGCTTGGCGCAGTGACAATTTTGTAGCAAAACACTGAGTGAACGGGGCGCTGAAAGCTCGCCAGTTGGAACCACGTTTATTCTCGGTGCCTCTTGGACCACTGGTTGGAGAAGGAGTGGGGCAGCCTGAAGACAGTCGTCCTCCCCTGCCCTTAATGCCCCCCGCCTGTGGAGGGTGGGCCACCCCTACGCATGATGTCTAGAAATAGCTGGTGGTCCTCACGTGGGCCCACCTCAGCCTGCATCTCCCTCCTCTCCATCCTCCACCTCCTCGGTCCATTCAAAAAAATAATAAAACCATTAGCATCTGTCAGTCAGCAACAAATTACTATCCAATGAGACAAGAGCATTTCTTGGTGGAAACGTGAGATCAGACTGCATCTTTAGATATGGTTTCATAACCCTGTGAATATTCTGTCTATCAGATTTCAAGTTATGTGACTGTTTTCTCCCCCAACTTTAATTTGTGTGGCTATAAATCCTGTGATCCCCCAGACTTCTATAACAATGATAAGCTTGCTTAGCGACATGCGAGACATTTCCACTGAGACAGTGAGCTTTGTTATCCTCCCAGTGCAGTGTGAGCATGTCTGTTAATTAACCCGTACAACATGTACCAAATGTCCTTCTCCAGCTGACAGGATGCATGTTAACTCACATGTCTAAATTAATATTCTCCAGGACTTGTCAGTCCTGCTGTGGAAGTTACACAACCTGTTGCCATAGCAATGCTGACGGCATTTCAGATGGGGATGTCGGTCAGTCCTGATAAATATGGACAACAGCGTAAATGGCGTTTTTCCACACGGTGATGAATAAAACATGTTAAACATAATGTAGGTTTTGAATCAATACAACATCTCAGCACGCGAAACAATGCAGAGGCTGCTGGGTTTCAGAACAAAAGATCCAAGCTCCAAACATCCTTCTTGTGAGGAGAGACCAGCGACCCCTTTTTCACCTCCAGAAGTATGAAAAAGCTTTGTCAGCTTGAACAGAGTAAAACAAAATGTAGCTGCAATAGCTGAGAGGCAGTGGAAGTAGTGCTCCTAATGATTTCCAGGGTCAAGTCCAACCTGAGATTACATGAGTTTTACACTCCCAGCCCCCTGACCGCATGCTGTATGCTCTGAGAGACGCTTTTATCTCAGCAGCTCTGGAACTGTGCTCCTCCACCTCCGGTGTGGTGAGCTGCAAGCCTGCATGTATTAAATGTATTCCTGCCCCAGCTCACCTGATTCAAACTAATGTGGTGTTATCAGGCTTCTGCAGAGCTCGTTGTCAACCACCTACGACATCCACCAGTTCATTCCAACCAGCTGGATTTCCCATTATAATGTGTACAGTGGACTGATAAGCCGCGCTAACTTGCTTCAAATTAAATTAAACTCTTGTCAAATTTGTTTATGGAGCGAAACGGGGCAACACAAAATGACAACACGTGCAGTGCGTATGCTGAGACCACAAGCACAAAGATCAGTGTAGCCAGGCAGACGAACACAATCACAGCTCCTGAACGTTTTGACGGGGGTTTAAAATGTTGTTGATTATTCTTATGTAGTACATGTTTTATGATGCATTGGTTTGCAAGATAATTCAAAATCTACAGAATTCAATTTTTTTTTTCCTCAATTTTCATCTGGAGAAAATATGCTTGTTGTGGCCTCACTGTTAAAATAAAGCCGTTTAAATGTTTTTATTTTTCCCTGTTAAAGAGTGATGTGTTTTAAACACATGTCACCAGGAAGAGTTTTTAAATGTTTCCTTTAAAAACCTCTGTTGAGAATACCAGGAATGATACCCTTATAATTACAGGTGCCTTAAGGAGTTTGCACGTTTTATGGGAAACAGCGCCCCCTGCAGGCCTTGGGCGTAATGCAGCTTAGTGAAAAACTCGTTCTTGTGGCTCCCGTGCACGGAAGAGGGGAACTCCTTCTTCGCTCTTTTAGTAGCGCTCAAGTAAGATTTAAGTTTCTTTTACCTGGTGGAGTCTGTGTGGAGCTGTGGCAGCGCTAGAAGCCAGTCTTTTCTCACTTTCTGGAAGCTCCTGCTCAGTTGTTGCTCACTAAGCATCTGGCGGAGTAATGGCGGACAAAATGAAACCTAACTTAATCAGGCCAGCCGGAGCGCGCATTACGTCATTCCTTTCAAATTCTCCCCAAAAAAATGCTGGTGCCGGACCGGCACTGTGACTTTCAAGTGACAATTTAGCGCTGTTAGAGGTTCTTGCAATGAATATGTCAGGGCACATTGTACACATCATTAAAAATGTGTAACATATTTATGGTGGAAAATAAGTATTTTTAAAGTTGAAAAACTCCTTAATGCACCTTTAATTATTGCCCTGTGTATGGGTGAAAAAAATCAGAGTGTTGGAAATACTTCAGCCATTTCTGTGTAAACATGAACTGTAATTTAAGGTTGTTTCATCATGCTGGTGAACCTCAAACTGTCACTTTACTGGGTGACCGTATTCTGAAAACCCAAAGTGAGGACACCATACCAGACCCTTGGAGAAACTATAAAACAATCATACATACTCGGTACTCAAAATAAAAGTCAAAATATTCATTTTCTGTTTGAAGTGAACATTTTCTATGATGTAAACATAAAGCTCTGCATATATTGATATAGAGAACAAATCAGATAATTAAAGGATTTTTCACATTCACATGAAAAAATGCTTTCTCCTTTGAATTTGATGACTGTGACATAGAAAATTTTAATGGGAAGAGTGAGATGTCTCTAGAAGACCATTCTACTGCTGTAAAGCTTAAAAGTTATTGCACAACATGGGTCAGAATAAAAAGAGTAATTAAGAGAGGTATGCAAAGACAAGCTGGATTTATAAATGTGGAGAACAACTTCTCTTGCAACATTAAATTGTGGCTTTTTTCAGAGCTCAACATTTACAATACATGCGATCGTGACTGAATTCAATCAAGGTGATTTTACTGCATGAAGGTTAGACTTTGGTGGAAATCACAAGCTCAGAGAAATGTTTGTGAGCACAGTTCATCATGCAGTCTACAGAATTCTGGTTTGTACGTCGTCCTAAGCCTTTTAGCCATTGGGATTGAACACTTCCACTGTTTATTTTCCAGTCTGAGCAAACACAAACTCTGCTGCTTGGAAGCAGAGCCGACACTAGAACAGAGGAAGCTGCTTTCATGTCAGTGAGCTGCAGCCCGCCGCTTGTGATGCTGTTTACATTCAAAGCTGACTCACATTGTGGTCAAAGTCTGTTAGAGAGCAGTCCAACACACCCACAACTCCAGCCAGTACTGACCAACCGGCTGTATGAATTATTTCTTCAACACTCTCCCACCTTCCTGTTTCTGAGGAACATCTGTAGCCTGCTGTAAAAAATCTGTTTCCAGCAGCAATATTTATGAGATGACTAAAGTTGTACTGTCCTATATGCAAATGAGCTAACCTTTTCATGTGATTCCAGATACTTCATTAGGTAAAAGTAGTTATTAAGGTAGTTTTTTTTTTCTTTCTTTCTTTTTTCTGCAGAAGTTGCACGATCGCTGTTGTTCCTGAATACCAACAAACCTCCTAAGAACAGCCTCAGTATTTTGTGGATTTGCACCAAAACATAATATTAAGAACATCCTCGATGGACTTGGACAGGACCATTAACATTTAACATCCTGAGATCCGATATTCTGAGTATTGATCAGTTCAGACCAAGGCTAAAATCAAGACTCTCTTTGATTTGCAGTCAAGTTTAAGTGTTGAAATGTGTGAAAAGGCCTTGTGTTGGTCATCTTTTTTTCATACCTGCTTCAGTGCTTTCCCTAGATGGCTGAGCATCATGGAAAATGTCTTCAACACTAAATGAATGCAGGAATACATAACAAATCACCTTGGATCAATACAAGCAAACATTTTGGAGACTCAACAACATTTTACATTACATTAGGAACAGCGACTCATTTTGAATTTGATGCCAAAGACACCAGTGAAGTGTTGGGACAGATCCGGGGCTATCATTGAGTAGGAGCCTCTCTTTTTGAAACATCACTCTGTGAAAGTGAAGCCAGTTTTTCAAGGTCTTGGAGGAAAAAGTCCCGTTTTTAGATGCTCACCAACCTGTGTCTTCTTTTGTCTCCACTTCACGTGGAACCCTTTACCTTCAGAGAAACAGCCAATAAACTTTACATACACAATATGATCGAGGTGGGGGATCAAACCACTAACCTTGGCTTTGGAAAACTACCCACTACACCCAGTGAGCCACGCTGCAGCTGCCTGTTTCTTTTCCTTTGAGCTGCGTGACGACAAGCGGGAAGGTAAAATGTGGGATATATTAAATGTGAATGTGTGTCTGTTTGTGATGTACTGATGACGTGAACACATTGTTTTCTAGCTCATGACGTTGTTCTTTGCAGTTCACGTTTGAAGATTGTAAAGTGTGTTGTGCTCAAGGACAATGATTCCTCAGATTTTTGATTTTCACTGGAATATTGCTCTTCTGCCTTCTCTCTCTTGCTGTCACTGTGCTTCACATGTAGAAGATATTGACCTTGTTTTTTATTCATTCTGACTGTGATTAACATCACAATGTATGACTGGATTTCAGATCTTTTTATCCATGTTGTGTTTTGAACTTTTCATAATGGCGTTGACCCTCTTCGTACACCTTCTGATGAATGTGCCATTCAGGCTCTAATGAAGGATTCCAGCTCTCTGCGGGCTCTGTCGGCCTCAGTGTTTTTCTGTTCGGGCTTCAAACACTGAGGGAGAAACGCTTGAAACTGCATGAAAACCCTCAATTTCATTCAGGTTATTTATTTGTCACATTTTATCGTTGATTCCATCTTTTATCAGTCTGTTAAATAGACCCAGCTCGCTCCCGATTTCTGTAAATTGGAAATACTTTGGATTTTATCATTGATCAGAATTCTTAATAAAAACCAATTTGTTGCCCTGTTGTTGTGTCTTGTGGTTTGTTATTCCCTTAGAGTTCAGAGTATAATGTCATTCTATGCTTCTTGTGATGTCTTTAGGATTTTCATGTTAGATCATATTATTTATATTTCTTACAGTTCCCTTCATGTCAAGGTTTCATATTGCAGCCATGTTCTGCAGGTGCTTTCTGTTTTCTGGTTTCAGGTTGTCATATAGTCAGATTTCAGTGTCTGCCCATATCTTGGAAATGGTTCTGTATTGTATGTTGCTTTCTGTGGCCCTTGTCTATGTTTAGTTTGAAGCAGGGCTTCATGCTTTATGTCTGGCATGTTTCCATGCCCACCTCCTCCCTTTATTTATTTATTCATTTTTTTGTTAGGTCTGACTCCTTGTGTGACTATCCTTGATTGTTGTCAGCTGTGCCTCATTTTCTCATATGCATATGCATATGAGGGGTAATCCACATGGGATTTCATCCAAAAACACAATTTCTATTACATCAGTCCAACAAATCGAGATCTCAATGAGATCAGACCAAACTGTACGAGAACAGAACACCGTCGCTACATCATGTACGCCTTCCCTCCACCAACTCCGCACAACTGTACGACATCAATCCGTGATTTTATGCGACCATACACACACCATGTATGTAGTCCGTCTGTCAGCACTACGAAAACACTCTCAACTGCCTCTGTGATAACAGCGATAAGTTCTTTTTCTTTCTTCTTTTTTTTTTCAATGAGAAATCACTTCTCTACCATGGCATACCATCTGCGGCAATCTGCGCATCTTGACAGCCTCAGTACGTCAGTGTATCAGTGAATCAGTCTCATCATTCCTGCAGTTGTTGAAGAGTTTGCGGTCCAGCCCTCTGAGTCCAGGGGCCTTACCTACAAAGCTCGCAGCGCACAAAACGAGCACCAAACTATGCGCAGCGGCTCCTCTGCGCCAATTTTGTGAAGGGAAAAAATGCGTGTGACTCTGCGGTCCTCACCGCCAACAAAATAGCTGCCGTACACGACCGCACAATTCAGAAAAACTACGTGGAGACGAAAAAGGAGAAGGAAACAGAATTGAAAGTCCTTTATTTGTCCCGCATGGGGAAATTGCAGGGTTGCAGCGGCAAAAAACGTAGAAAGAAAAGTAGAAAAATACAAAGTCCAACCATACACGGAAAAGTTGAATATATAATATATAATATATTGTTCTCAATTAAATGGCAAATTGACACAAAAATGTTTACTATTTTGCCATGGCCATATCTGACGTCCAAACCCCGAATCATCCCGGGTTCACAGCCTCTATGTGCTACAGCGCATTAAAGCCATGTTGGCTCAAGAGGCAAAACAATTTTGATAATGCCTGGACGCACAATCATATTGTGCAACCAATTTCCACTACATTTTTATGTTAAGTTTTTTTTTTTTTTTTTTAAGGTGTTTCTGCAATGTTGAGACTCTATGAATTATGACAACTCGTCTTCAAGTCGGACCACTTTTTTTCACTTCAGCAGTCGTGCCCCGATGGCACTGGCACCTGCTCCCACTCAACGTTTTTCCGTTTGTTTGTCCCTCCACTGCTGTGTCCTCCAAAAAGGACAGAAGACCGGCTCCCCACCTCACCAATAAGGGCCGCAGCATCACCTCAAACCTCCACAGCAGCAGCAATCTGCTCACCTCTTCTCATGTCAGTGCTATGCGCCAAACCCTCTAATATACCCAAATTTCGTTCATAAGTTCATTTGCATACCCATATATGGTGCCAAGGGGTGGAGTTGGGGCGGGATTGTGGGTGGGATCGACCCATGTTCTTGTTCTCCGCAGGATTTGGAACCATTACTTGGAAATTGCGGACAGCTGTGCCGCAGACTTTTTTTTTGGCTCCTGAATTTTTCGAAGTTTGCGTTGCGTTCCCACGCACGATTATTGTCAGATTTTCCCGCAGAGTTTTACAGGTAAGGCCCCAGGTCTGTCTACTTTTTTCTCTGTGACCGCAGCCTGTCCTTGCTTTTGGTGTTTTGTCTGTTTTGGTCAACTGAATACCTTTATCCCAAACCCAGCTTTGTCTGAATAAGAAAAAAACAGCCAAAGTCTAGTCTGTCACGCATTTGGGTCTTCAGTCTGAGCTTGACATTTATGAACAAGCAGCTAACAAGAAAGACAGCAAAACACTGATTGACTAAAAATATGACAACAGACAACAGCAAGCAGGTGTTACAACGAGAAAGTAATGCTTATTTATAACTGTGAGCAAAATTAAAGCTTTGCAGGTGAGATGTACAAAAGCAGACAATGGCTCTGAAACAGTGTTGATGAATGACAATGATGTGTGTAATACAGAAACACATTACTTTTTAATTATGACAAAGGTGTACCTACATCTATTTTGTGTCTGATTGGCAAAAAGTTTCACAAAGTTTAAAAAAAAAATCTTAAAGCTGCTTGGAAATACTGTGGAGTCGATTTCGGCTCCATTTTCATAATGTTTTCAAGTGGAACCTTAAAAACTTTCATAACGTTTAGGGTGTCTGCTTACACAACAACAGTGCTCAGAGCCACTGAAAACGCAACTTTTGGGAAAGAGCCCCTCAGATGGAAACTCTCCAACTCCTCCTCCGTGTAAACAGACGACAACGTAACTTTGCTAAAACATGAAGACCATATTAAATAGTTCTCCTGCATGTGCGCAATGAACACTACCAACGTTTGTCTCCAGGCTGTCAAGACTCCCAGTCCATATCCTCCTGGAACTACCAAGTCCCAGGAGGACATTGGACTTGACAGTTGCTCGGAATAGGAATCAACTTCTTGATCTGTACATTGTTCAGAGATTTCCCTTACATGGTGCTTTTCCACCACTTGAGATGTCCTCAAAGCACTTTACACTTTTTATCACATTCACCCATGCATTCACAGACCGATAGACTCTTCCAAAGCACGAGTCCATCCATTGGGAGCAGTGCCTTGCTCAAGGACAATTCAACAAATAGACAGACTGGGAATCAAACCTCCACCTTCTAAATGAAGTAAGACTTCTTTAACCAACTGGGCTACCCTCTTTTGCACTGTGTGTAAACAGACATCATTTTCAAAACAATGACACATAAGCACAAAAATTTTCTGAAATGAAAACCAAAACAAAGATGTCAATGGGGCCTTAAGCTCAATGGAGTGTAATTGTCCCACCAATATATAGTTTGTAGGCTTCCTACGCTTTCAAAAGAACTAAACAAATATAAGACAATCCAAAATTCTGCACTCCAGAGCCTGTGTTGTGCCCCTGTCAGTGCTCCTCTAGTATATGTATATAGATTTTTGACTATTTCTGAATCACTGCACATCTTTTCAAATTCAAATCCAGCATCTTACAACAAAGTGTTGAATTTACTTGGCTGAAAACCTGCTGACTGGCTGCTTGCACGCTGTGAGTGACATGAAGTGGAAGGTTCGCTCTAAATCTCAGCGGCGGCGCTGAACCCGTTTGTGTGTTAGAAATCCTCAAAGTCTGGTAGAGCGTGTGTTTCTCAGCTGGCTCACGGGGGAGCGGCACATCAAACAGCGTTAAGGAAACTCTCCAGTGGTGACTGAATATTAGGCTGCAGTGCAGGACGCTCGCTAGATTAAACATCCCGCTCGCAGCCCACAAACCACACAGTCTCGACTTGAATGTTCTTTCCTGCTGCTTTTGAATGCATGCACCTGAGTAAGACCTCAAAGTTCTGGGGATCGTTCACACCAGATCCTAAATTTCTGCGAAACTTGATTGCTGCGCAGGAGACGAAGTACTTCGACCTGTACAGACATTTTGATCAGGGATTATAGATGTGTGCTTGAAGGATTAGGATCCAATTAACTCGAGGTTTGTGAGTGATGATGATGATGTTTGGAGACTTTTCTTTTTCTTCGCCTGTTTCTTACAAGTGCAGCTCCTCCATTAATAGATTTTCAACAAACAGTTCTCAGATGACTCACGGGCATATTTGTTGGATACTCCACCATGCTGTCTGTGTGTTTCCAAACTGCCCACTCTATAGCTGTTTTTTTTTTCTTTAAAATATGTTGGCTGAAATACAAGACGAAGCATGCTCCAAGTAGCCTCACGGCTTAGTAATTCCACCGTGTGCGAGTGTGTGTGCGCGCATATGTTTTTGTGTTTATAATAATAATAAGATTTTGCTTTATCAAAATTATTCCCTCTGTTCCGCACCTCTCAGACTTGGCTGTGACATTATTGCAAATCCTTCAGCAGCGATACGGCTGCACTACATCAGACTCAGAAAGCCGGACGTGCTTCTCTGAGCCGAAACACACACACACACACACACACACACACACACACACACACACACACACACACACACACACACACACACACACACTTTATCTTTTATCCTTAACTGCCCTTGTTTTCTGCAGATTGAAATGTACTTTCCATCTTTCTTTTTTGTCAGAAGACAGGATCCTGCTTTCTGCTATCTGAATTAGAAAATATGCGACAACCTGACAGCACCTTCTCCTGCAGAGAAGAGCCTCTTCTTCCTCCATTTTTTTGGACTGAATTATGTATAGCGGCTCAGAAGACACTCCCCGGCCACGGTGGTGTTACTTTCCTGATATTACTTATTCAGCATGTCTAACCTTGGGCCCCATTAGCGTAGGAGAGGCAGAGCCATTTCCTCGGCTCTTCATGTTCAAACACAGGACCAACACAGAAGCAGGAGCTGGAAGCCCGCTGTGAGTCACATCTTCCCTCTCTGTATTTGCAGCCCGCTGCTCTGCCCTCCTTTGGCAAATTAAAGGCAGGACTTCATAGCTATAAGCTACAGATAGCATGCACTGCCACAGGCAGCAGAGTCCCCGGGTTCGCCATATTTGTCTACAGGATGTGACATCGCCGCGCCGCACGTCTTTGATCTGCTTCGGGTTTCCTTTTTTTTTTTATATTGCCTTGTCTTTGCAGATCAGCGGCGGAGACGGGAGAGAGTGTTTATTTCCCTGAAACGTGCGGTGCTGCAGCCGTCACCTGGTTGAGGTGATTTGTGTGCACGCCACTGATGTACGGAGCGAGCGCTATGCCCCCAGTGTTCATTTCATATCACCGACCCGAGCAATCGCATGTGGGCATTTTTTATTCCTTTGTGCACGTCTTCCTTTGACATGTTGTCAGCATGGAAATTCGCAGCGCCCTGCCACTCTTCCTCCAGCAACCTCTTGATGTGCCACACTGAGAGTCGTGTCATGAATAAACATGCAGTCGTACAAAGGCATGAGTGTTGGTTAGAGATGAGATAGACAGTTTACAAGTGTTTGAAGGGGAGGGTCTGCAGAGAGGAGACTGACAGGGTCATAGAGCCCATCTGAAAATTATTTATTAAAAAAAGAGCTGCTTCCAGCAAGACCTTTCTTTATTTATGTATTTATTTGTATGTTTAAGGCTTGCTTGCATAAGATTCTGGGTTGTAGGCTCCTGCTGGCATTTATTCAAGTCATATTTCTAGAAGTCCTATTCCAAAAGGTTAAAACATTTTCATATATATATATTTCTCGTTCTCAGCTCTGTCAGTCCTAAGACATGCTGAGCTTTCAACATTGTTAGAAACTAGCAACAATAGCTCCTTAAGTCAGAAGGAATAAGAAAAAAGCAGACTCTTTAAACTGAGAGGCTCCTGGAGCTCTGACAAGAATTCACCGGCTGGTGCAGCTTGTCAAAGACAAAAAAAAACAAAAAAAAAACACATCAGGCAGCAAAACCTCTTAACCTTCACTCCTCTTTCCTAAATTGTGAAACCATTTGCATCAACGGAGATCTGACCACTGGGGTTCTCCTGCCGCTGACTGTGAATAGACCCAGCCTGTCAGACGATTTGGAGTTTTGGTCAAAAACCTCAGATATTACCTCCAAATGTAATTAGATCTCATTACATAGCCTAATGTTCTGTTAAGGTATGTTAATGCATTATTCTTAATGGTTTGTTACTGTCTGTAGAAACCATCACACATTTCATATGAACATTCTTTAAAAGTCAGTGTTGGTTCACCAAACGGAGAACTACAAATAGTGTTAATAGTTGTTTTACAAATCAATTTAAAAAAAGGTCCCGATTCTGTAAACAGTATTCATGTTTTTGCTGTATGCAGATATCATAATGACAGAAAACTCAGAGGCGATGGTTGATCTGGATGGTCTTCAGTTGCTGTTAATCAGAGGAGGAATCACACTGAGAACTTGTGGAATCAGTAGACTTGATTAAACAGAGAGCAGTCAGTGGGGTTGTGAATGATGTGATTTTTCATCATATAGGCTCAAAATAAGCAGTAGGTACATTGAATCCCACTGACACACTGTTATTTAATTATCTGAATCTAAAATGCCACTTCAGTGGACCGGAACAGTTTTAATCTCTTTGACTCTTCTTTGCTGGAACTTAGTTTCTTTTTCAAGAAGCATCACACGCATCAACAAACCAACACACACACACACACGCACACACACACACACCCACTAACAAGCCAACACGCACATCAACATGCTTGTAATTTGATACCTGCCTCATTATTTTCAAATTTAGTTTATCTTCTCAGCTGTTGCCTTTAGGCAGCATTTTTAAAATGTTTTATTGAAACATAAAGTACATTGAAATATAGTATTTTTAGGTGTTTCCTGTTATGTTGAGCTGAATTGGGTTGTTTAAGTCTTTGGACAGCCAAACCCATACCACAGTGCATGCAGGAGTGACTCTTCAATCTGCTCCTTCATGTCTCTGCTGGTAAATTCCTCCACGTTGTGGTCGCACCCTCAGTGCCTTCGTACTTGAAATTTGTAGATCAGAGATTTAAGCCTGTGGTTAAAGATGAAAAAACGTATCTTTTCCTGCCTGGTCCTGAAATCAAGAGAGCAAATATGCATTCAGTCAAGCCAGTGTTGTCCCTCCTCCTCTTGCAGCCACATGTCATCTTGAGATGTCAACTTTTATCCACTTGTGCACATGTGCAGCATTAACTGGTGTGGCATTACCAAACCAGACGCGTCCCTCGGCCTCTCGGAGTGGATTATCAGATGAGTCTCACATCCGTCTGCTTTCACATGCATGTGGCACTCTCCGCCTTGTCTCTTATCCTCTGTGGGTGGTGGATGAAAAGGAGGGTGTCGCTGAATAGCGGTTGCTGAATGCCATGGTGGCGACAGGAGCAGCGGGGAGATGTCATCTGAGGTGGGGGAATAGCCTCTCCTGGTTGATTTCCCAGTCATGTAGTGTGCTTGTCTGTCTGCAGTGGAGCAGATAGCGTCAGAGGGACATCAGGAGGGGCTCAGGGGATTGTTCGCTAACAGATCAACCAGGAAAACATGTTCTCAATGACATGCTGAGCGACCACGGGCGAATGCTGACAGACTCTGTTTTCACCTTGACTTCACAGATGAGTTTTTAAGATTGACTCTCTGAATTTTTGCGCTATTTAAAGCTGCACCCAAATCCATATGTATGAACGCGCTCGTCTTATTAAATCAAAACTTTGGGCCGTATCACGGAAAAGTATTGTAATACCACAGACTGAGATGCAATTGATTTGCTCTGTTTCCCTAAATTAAATTCAGGTATGGGCTTTAATACAGCAGGAAATTTACTCCCCACAGGAATATGACATTCAGTAATTAAGAGTGAAATGCAAACTGTATTCTAATCAGCAGGAGAGAGCTACCAGACCGGAAACAAAGGCTTTGCTCACTCATGTAAGCTGTTGTTTTATTTGGGTTTAAATCCAAATAGTTTTTCTTCTTCTCAGTACATCTCACAATTCATACAGCAGACGTTCAGCCTGATCGAATCAAGGTTTGTCTGCAGCTTCATATTGTATACACACACACACACACACACACACACACACACACACACACACACACACACACACACACACACACACACATACCTTGTATATGTAAGCCATCAACATTACCCAGTGAGGATAATATCTGACAGAAGCACAAACTGACACTATTCAAAAATAACTAAAAAAAAAAAAAAACAACTAAAAACAACTAAAAAACAAGATTACCTGTACGAATTACTTCCTGTAATACAGGACTGTGTGAGAGTCAAGAATTCAATAATGGTCAATAGAATAGAATAGATGATAGATAATAATGTGAAAAACTGTAATAATAGATAATAATGTGAAAAGTTTGAATCCTTGATTAATAAAAAATGACTCTATAATCCATGTGACTTTTTTCATAAGAAAACTGCACAAAACCTGCAAATGTCATTTTATGTATGTACGAGTGCAGTTGTCACATTTTGGAAGGATGTTCTGTGTCATGGTACACATTTTGTGTCTTTTCTTTTAGAGGTTTTTAAGGTCCTGATTACTGGATAACAATGCTCTGAAAATGCTACTTTATGAAAACAGCCCCCAAGCGTGAACTTTTCGAAAATGCCCAGTGTGCGTGTGCACCACGGCCATCCCAAATAATTCTTCCACACTGTTACCCTCCAGAGTGTCATGACTCCCAGTCCACATTCTTCCGCACTCGGTAGTTTTAGAAATGAAGAAAAGGCAATCAAACACACGAATGTCCGTGTACTCACCTTTGTTCATGTTCATAGCATATTCATCTCTGAACAAGTTTGTGAGGTTCCATCACAAAAAAACCTACAGCACCCATTACTGGGCCTATGTGAGAACGGTGTGATTTCCGTCTGAACAGACATTGCAAGTAAACGGAAGTGAAACAAAAACAAGTAAGACAAGTAAAAGTCACAGAGGTTGCAGGGCCTGGATTATTCCTGCTGTCCAGCCTGGAGACCTCCAGCTGACCACTCTTCAAATTCACGGCACTTCCAGCTATTTTGACTTTGCATGCAGATGAAGTCGAGGTCTCAGGGTCTGATCAGCACTGCCGTGCCAAAGTCAGATTGACCTCAGAAAGGACGCACGTGTTGATGTAGATGATCAGTCTTCAAATATACAGATGCCACCCCAAACTACATATGTTAGTGGGCTCGTACACACGTTTAAAAGACTGCAGCCTCAAACTTACACAAACTTCTCCAACACAGTGCAGACATGTTGTTCGTAATCCTCATAAAAATATTAGCAGAGTTTACTTCACTTTACTAACTTATACATTTCTAACCGATAACATACATGGATAGATATGAAAACAATGGATCTCTCCTGTGATGCAGATGTCCAAATGTCAACTCAGTTTTGATGACAGTTTTGACAAACATCAACTCAGTTTTGACAAACTTTCTAAACAGCATTGTCAATCAAATGAAATCCATTTCATATACTATGTTGTTGCTGTGTTTTGTTACTGTATGTTAGAACATGTAGAAGCAAACCGTGAGTCTCATTCTTCAACAGGACTCAGTCTCAAATGAACTGAGGTCTGCTGCTGCCACTGTCTTCTTATTCAAAACAATCTCCATAAGCTAAATGCAGATTTATCCCTCAAAATGTTTTTTTCTCCAAATATTGTGTAATTACACAACTGCACTCAGTAGGTGCAGATTGATTTTCTTCCGTCTCAGATTACTTACTGAAGATTTTTAATTACCCAATAAATAAACTGGATCTCTCTTCTGACCAGACACCTGCTGAACAGCACTCATGCTGCAAGAATTTTCTTCAAAATAACGACTTTTTATGTCAAATGTTTTAAAAAAAACTTGTTTTGCTTTTTTTCCCTCATTATTTTTTTCCCTTATTTCTTACTTCCTTCCACATAGCTGCCTTTATTATTTTAACGGAATAGGATTCATAATTTAGATTCCAAGCCAAGAACAAAATTAACTGTAATGAAAAAACCTTGACAGAAAAGTTGCAAAGCTGAATCATAACTTTGACGTAAAGCTTCCAGCTCTACGTGGGTTTCAAGCATGATGGGAGGAGCTGTATGCGGATGAGGTGTCGCTATAATGTTGAGGGGCGGGGCCACCCCTGGTCTACCAGCTGCACTGTGTTCACTGAAGATTGTGAACTCACGCTGAAGGGAATTATTATCTCCCTGTCTAAGAATTGAATGAAGAGCACAATATATTTTTTCATCCGAACAATGTTTCAGATTCTTTTCTTTCTTTTTTTTTGTGCTTGAGGAGTTCTCACTGCACTTGTTCAGCAGCTCTTCAGTTCAAACACATTTCACATGGATGCCAGTCTTGTGCCTTTGGAGAAATACCTTTCCAATGAAGGCAGATCAATTTTTAGATAGCTCAAGCGTCATTGCCTCTCACTGGTGAGCTTTTCTTCGTGCCAGAAGTGCATCCTACTTCTCCAAAGCCAGCGTTGTGCCGTCTCCCTTCGACTGTCAGGCTCCGGCTGAGGATCAGTACCTCGTGCGACCCCATATCCAGCAAAGTGAACAGTCCCTGTAAGTTTTGTGCGTGGGCTGGCAGAAGTCAGAAGTTTGTTCCAGCATGTACTGGGTGAGGAGCCAGGTTAGCATTGGAGATGGGTTAGTCACAGGCCAACACAAGCATTATTTTTTCATGGTTTCATGTGATATTCATGACCGTTGGACTGGGAATACAAATCAAAAATACCCACAGACCGACGAGTGGAGGACAAGCCGAGCAGTTCCTGTCTTTTTTGGACTGCTGTTGTTGGAAACAAGTCAGGGTTGCCCATTTAAGAGAAAAGGTAAAAAAAAAAAAAAAAAAAAAAATGCAGCTAAAATACTGTCAGTCAAAGAAATTCTCGGTCATTACAAAGAATTGCTCACCAGGTTTGATGATGCGCCATGAATACACTTTTCCTGTAGTTTCAGAATGAATCCTTCACATGTTTGCCAATATTTTCTCAATTTCCAACAGTTTAGGTATCTCATCACCACTTAACCCCAAACAGAAGTATTTGGACTTGTGAGCAGATTACGTTGATTCTTATTTGTTGGAGAAGCCCAACTTTATCCAAATGTCATATCCATTGCTTGTGTGGCAGTATGGGTGTGTTTATTGTTGTTCTCCGCCTATTGGTTGGGGGCGCTATAAAAACCCCTCGTACGTCTGTGTCGTGCTCTGGTTCTTGCACTTCCGGGTTGGTGCTGGCTGGTAGCGGTGTTCCAGGAGAGCAGTATCGCGATGGCTCCAGGGTAGCGGTTCTGCCCTGTTCGAGCCCCGTTTCCAGCGCAGACACACCACGGCTGTCTTTGTTCTTTGTTTTTGTCCGTCCTGGAGCTGCTGTCATACGAACTGTTGATCCTGAATGGTGTCCTTGATACGGTGGCGTGTTGGTGTGGGCCAGCCCAACCGCGCCCGGGACTTTTGACTGAAATGAAGCGCTCGTCTGTAAATTAAGTTTTTTTTCGCTCGCCTCTCTGTGTACTTCAAAATGATAATTTAACCGAACTCAATTAAGAACAGAATAAACTATTTTTAACTTGGAACCTCTGACCTCCTTTTGTTAACCGGTGAACCTGTGTCCTTCTGTGTGACTGGGGAAGCTGAGGAGATTACTATCATCCAAATTGACCAGACGCACCCACTCTGTTACACTTGAAAAAAATGTGACTTAACACGATGAAGGCAGATTTCCCCACAGAACCCACTGTAATCCTGCTGCAGCGGTCGTGTTCATTCAGACTATTTGGACATAGTGTGTACCCATCCCCGAGTGAAAAACCTCAAGTTCAAGCCTTTTCTCTGAGCGGGGGAATCGTGAAATGCTGTGAAAAGCCAGTTCACAGTAAAAGTAATACAACACCCGGAATGAGCTGGCAGCTATGATAAAAGTGTCTCTGAGGGTGCAACATTTCTTAAATGAAAAAAGCACATTCTTACCTGTCTGCTGCAACAAACTCTAACAGGCGCATGTGGCTAAAATACAAGATATTGTTACAAAAAGAGGCAAATGACGCCTCAGATGTGCAAAATGAGGCAGAAATGTGGGGAAATCCAGGCTGTGCTGCTGTGTTCAAGATGAAGTGATGAGATTCTGGAAGCCTGTCGCCAAGCAGCACTTTATGCTTGTCCCTTTTTAGTGAATGCAATATCTAAATACCTTTTATTACATTCCTTGACAGTGTTTGGGGCATCTGTACAGCGTATTATGAGTTTGGACACATATTAATGTATCTCAAACTGTGCTTGCTGACAGCACCATTAAACATTCAGACAGTAATTCTAGTTTCTTTTGAGAGCCATTTTATTTGGTCTTCACTTATCATTTTGATGACACCAGTGCAGCTTATTTCTTCAAATTGAAATGTAGGGGAACTTATTTAAAGGTATATGGATTATTATGCAAATGAAGTGTCCTCATGAGGAGATGGAAACGGATGATCGGAAAGTCGGCTCAATTCAAATACACCCGTGGGCTGCTCAGCCATTAGGAAACAAGCAAACAGCAGTGTTTTTATTGGAGTCTCTCTTTAAATTACTTCATCGAAAGATTACGAGTTGAGAAACTCCCACTCACAAGTTTGAAGACAACAACAAGTCAATCCCTAAATTAATCTACAAAGAAAATGACAATTTTAGCCGAAGAGTCAAACCCAGAGATGGAGTGGTGAAACATAGGGCTCTATTTTGGAGCAGCGCACCTCTTCTGCGCCTTGCCTGCACCGGGCCAACGCACTGTGTCCAAGGTATTTAGCAATTTTAGTGCATGGCACGTTCCATGGCTCTGTCCCTCCCACCAGTGCAAGTGTCAAAGAGGGAGGAGAGATGGTGCTACTGGGTTTAATACATGGTCCGCCACCCTGAGTGGCACCACGAAATTAGAGCCCGTAAAGTCAATAATCCTTCCAAACTTCATTTCTTTAACAGATGAGCATGCTGTTGTTGTTGCTGTTTGGTTTGTTTTCTAGCTAATAAGCTATAAACTCTAACATGGCCCTTTCATCTGAAGCAGATGAACTTCAATTTCCAAAATCCAAAAATGGATATTTCTCCCTCTTTTGAAAAATAACATTGTTCACAACTGAATCATTCATTCACACAAACCCTCATAAAAATCTTGTTGAGAAACCTCGCTTAGTGTACATGTAAAGCAAAGGTTCAAGTTCACTGAAATATCACCGTTTCTGCTCAATGTACACAGACCTGACCAGGCTCCTTCACTGTGTGATTGTAACTATTGGCTGTGATACACTGGGCGTCTTCTGGTTGTTGGGCTGTTCGGTGTTAGTTTTTGTGATCTACAGGATGTTTTTGGTCTTTTTGTGGTATTTATGGTCTTGAGCTCCTGTCCTGCAAACCATGATATCATATTTACACGCAGAGAAACAATGACAGCTGACATGCAAGGTACTCAATACGTCCAATCGGAGCACTTTGAGGGGTCAGTGTCTTGCTCCAAGGCACTTTGCCATGACGGCGGATTGAATCTAGAACCTTCATATTGAGCAACGACTCCTGCTACCAACTGAAAGCACTCTTTCTTCTGTACATCCACAAATGCTCCTGTGTTGAACTGAGGTCAAATTTGCCTCTCAGAGTTGAAAGTTCCCACTTTTAAAGTGTTTCGAAGCCTTTTCTCCACTCCAAAGTGGAAAGTTTCCAAGTTTCTCAAAATCTCCAGCACATTGCTGAGCCTCATTCATAGTGTGCATAAAGAAGAAACTGTCTAAATGTCACTTCATGCTTCTATATGCCTATTGCATTCAATCCATTGTAAATCCAAATAGTGGTCAAATACCAAGAAGAGTTTAGTTCATTTTTAGAGAAAAGAAAGTGAATTGTAACTCAGATTGCATTAATGTTGATCACAGTGTGAGGCAGTATTTCAGCCAGCTTGTGGTCTGTGAGGCTGTAAAAACCTCGAGGAGTCACGCATCCACTCTTCAAGAACTGCCACCGTTTGTTATTCGCTTCTGATCTCGACACAGAGCACAGCGAGCGGACGGATAGCTCTGTGTGAATCCGTATGTATATTTAACGCGGAACATAAATGAACCACGAGCTGCGTGGAATCTATCCAGTCAGAGGAAGATGCTTTATTGCCAAGATCAACTGACGCTGAAGCTGCATGTTCTAAAATCATTATCATACGATGAGACAGCTTTTCTTTTTCCCCCCCGACTTTTCTGATTGGAATCTCTTTAAAAACTTTGCTTTCCAAAGTGCAGAATGAAAAAAGTTTGTGGCATCAGCATCAACTGTCAGTTGATATTACATCGCATTTGTCTTTCTTTTTTTTTGTCGCTCATTTACATCCGCTATTGTCCTATTTTTACCATCTCCAGGAAACTTGTAAACACCAACAGCTTGATCCCTGCCTTGCCCTCAGAACGCCGTCTCCTCACATCCTCCCTCCCTCATTTAATCTCTACCTGAGTGTTTGGTTTTAACAGTGAGCGAAGTGCGTCTTTTAAGCTGCGGTGAAGGAGAGACAAGGTCCTTCAGGTCCCAGAAGGTCTGGGGTGATTCTGTTTAACAAACTGCAGCCGTATTTGAAGCCGCATCTAAAGTGAACTCACAAACTTTTACTTAAACCCTTCTTCACTCATCCTGGGTATTTATAGTCAGGCTATTCAAAGAGTCGGAGCAATCACCTCCCCTCAGAGAACATGAAACACTTTGCTGAATTACTTTTTTCTTCTTGAGCGTATGTCTTTTAGCTTCCTCCCAAGTATTCTTTACCTACATTTCCTGCAAGTAACTCATTTTGGAAGTGAGGCATCAGAACCAGTTCAGGACAAATCATGTTAAAACGATCTGTTTTCTGGGGTCTCTAACTTTTTTTCAGTGAGATCCACTCTGTAGAAGTGATGCATATTTGTAAAATGTCTACATTCGCTTGTAATCTTGTTTCTTTCTGCAAGTTTTTTTGAGCAGTTAACTAAAGTAATTTAAGAGTCAATGCAGTGAAATTCTCTTCCTATCATCATGAAGCAGAATCCACTCACTAACAGGGATGGTGAGCTGGTTTGGGTCGTGAAGCAGGTTAGTTTTACCCTCCTGATGATGTTTTGTTGCAATAGTAATCCTGCTCAGTACGAGCGGAACCGCAGGTTCAGACGTGTTTGGCTGAGGAGCCAATGGTGCGAGGCTACCATCTGTGGGATTATGACTGAACGCCTCTAAGTCAGAATCCCGCCTAGACGTGATGAGACATAGCGCCGCGGAACTTCAGTTGATCTCGATTACCCGGCCAACGGTTTCCCATTTGAGTGATATTTCATTATATTTTTAGAAATTGCTGCAGGGAGGTTAAAAATGAACCAGGAGTTTGGAAACCTCTGATCTACTTTGACTTTAAAGTCTTAAAATATTCTTTAATTATGCTGTGGGGTTGAAATTTTTAGAGATGAGTCTTCTGTCAAACCGGTTGATATAGACTTTTCTCAAGCTGGAGCAAGTTTCTCACATTTCAAGCTGAATGTATTTCCTGTGTCTTCTGCAGTCTGCTGATCGTTACCGGGAGGAGGCACAGTTTGTCCCCACTGACAACAGCAGACAAGAGAAAAAGTGAGAGAAGGTGTGGACATTAGGGGTTTCTTATGGAGGAAATCTCGAGCATTTCAGTCATAGATATCGGATGAAACACAGACAAAAACACAAAACAAAAGCATCTCTGCTGGACATCTGCCCTACCCGATGGCTCATTTCTTTCCTTTACAAGTGAAGCAGTCTTACATTAATGAGACCTGGGTACCCACAATGCTTCAGGACAGTGTTGACTTTTAGTTGTTTACTCGACTGTCTTCCCCTGGAAAGCTGTCAGACCAGACAGGACTTTATGATGCCATTAAACATCAGCGGCAGACAGCTGTGGGACAGGATGTGGTCACCCAGACAGACAGAGCACTGCCGGGCATACGGGAGACGGACTGACTGAGGCGTCAGGTCCCAGTATTACCATAATGTAGACAACAAGAAAGAAAAGGAGAAAATCCAGGTTTCTAATTGAGGTCATTGGGGTGAATTACGCACCGCCCATAATAAAGGGGACAGCTCTGGAGATCAGTGGCCTCAATACAAAATGCTTCTCTTAATGTTATTTTTGACCAGGACATGGCATCTGCAATAATAATAGGATCCAGCAGAGCAAAAAGATTAAATTAGACAACGGCTGCCTGATTTCCTTTTTTATGAGGGAGTGCTGGAGGTGGAACAAAGAAGAAATTCATTGAATGGTGTTTTAAGTACTCCTCCAAGTAATCATACTGCAATACACTCGACCTCAGTGAGCATAAAGAAGTAGAACATGATAATTAATGTTGCCCTCGAACACAAAGAGTATGCCTCACACTCCCTGTGATGTGGGAATGTAGTTACAGACAAGTATGCCTTTTTAGATGAGAGTCCATTATTTTACTCCTGCTCTTGATGAACGTCAGTCCTTCACACGTCACATGTACTGATTTCTTCCACCTGAAGCAAACATTTAATTTTCTTATTAATAAAGAAACTGACAGTTCTTCAAACAGCAGTGTCAAACATGAGGCACGTGGGCCAAAACTGACCAAGATGATGTTCTGATCCGGCCCACTAAACCACCAGGGGATTGTAAAATTTTTTTTTTTTTTCTTTCAGACAAACTCCATAAGAGCAGCAAAAACAATGAAACACTGAGATTTGAGCTGACAGATCAGTGATATTGTCATCAAACCTAGCTACTTCTTTGCTATCAAACTAACCTCACAGTTGTGCTGTCAGGGTGAGTTGTAAAAAAAAATGCAGAATGCAACAGCTACAGGAGAACTTTCTGGATGTTCTACTTTATTTTTCATAAGAAAGTCTCATTGAAATTGGATTCATTCTGAGATTGCAGTAATTTTCAGTGTGGGTTTGTGAAAATATACACATTTTCAATACATAAACTCTCCACCACAGCAAAGAAAAACTCAAAAAATCTTGACAATAACCTTTTGCTGATATATCACTTTTAAAGTTACCATACAGATCCAAACGTCTCTCAAGCAGCAGCAGTCACACAACCACACAGTACTGAGCAGCGCCTCATTAAACAATCGAGACAGAAACTGTAAACGACCTTTACATTCTGACGAGCAGCGGCAGAGAACAACACAACAGCAGCAACACGTCTCATTCTTGCTGTGTGTGTGTGTGTGTGTGTGTCACTCTTTTTTTTCTCTCTGTGATGGAAAGGTGTACCAGTTAGGCAACTTTAACCCCCCCCCCCCCCCCCCCCCCCCCCGCCCCAGCTCCCCCCACCCCCCACCCCCCCAAAAAAAAAAACAAAAAAAAAAAAAAGCTTTTCCCCTAAGCTATTTCATTTGGTATTCCTGTGCACAGACTCACTACAATGGTTGAAAAGGAGAAAACAAATCAAATTTTACTGAAACATGATGGTAAATAATGGGCGATAAAACAACATTACACATTCTAAAGCACTGCATTAAAGCCAGACGAAACAGATGGGTTTAATTATACCTTTTAAAACGGCTCTATTATCTTAAAAGGTGTTTTAGACCTGCAGCTGCAGACCGGATGTCCACTAAAACATGGAAAACAATCAGCAGGGTTAGATAGCGTGCACCACACACACAAGTGTGACCTGGATTTCAGGAGCGAGTGAAAGAGAAACCTGAGCAGATGTTCGTGGGCTGCACCGCGATGGAGATTACGGCTGCTCTCGACGTGTGGAGGGAGGGTTCTGTCTTCTAATATGAACACTTCAATGACAACATGTGAGGATTTCTGGGATCTGAAAAAAGGGGAATTTTTCACTCTTTCTGTGCACATTGGGCTGGATGGGCAGAGGGAGCTTTCCCACCTTTCCAACTCTGTAATCTAAAAGCAACCAGTCGCCCAGACACACACCAGCCGGGTTAATTTACAGGCTCTCCCAGTGTGATGAAGTGGACAGCACAGTTCCAAAAAAGAAAGAAAGAAAGAAGAAAAAAGCCTGTGTGGTTACTCCCAATTGGACATGGCATTTCTTGGAGACAAAATTAATACAGACACAGTGAGGATTGGGAATCCCAAAATTACAGGCTAGCCACAGTGTGGATTGGCCTGGATTGATCTCTCTTTTAATCTTTTTGTCTTGAGCCTAACAGCAGTATGTCTTTTTTTCCAAAGCATCAAACTGTGGCCCGTGTGAGCAGAGAAAGATGTTTGCGATTCTTATATTTTCAGTTCCTCATATGAAAAAAGGACTCCGCGATTGGTCCAGGTAATATTTTATTCTGTTTTTCTTGCAAGCAGCTGTGTCCCTCTTTAGGAAAAAAGGAGAAGCGGTCTCCCAGCTGGAGTGAGGGCTGTGGCGGCTCCGGTCGCGGCGCACAGGCGAGACCAGCTCACTGCTTCCACAGGTTTTAGTTTCACCGGCTGTGCTGTGTTTTCATCTGTCTCCACTTCGGCTGCTCACAAGCATCACAGTGTAAAACAGCTCACTGACACAGCAGCGTGAAGCTTATTGGCTGTTTTTAAAAAAGAAAGCTTCACATTATAATAACTTTGTGAATTATGCTGCTTTGGGATGCGATCAGCTCCTCTGGTCTACGTTTCCTCTTTGTTTGTTTGTTTTTGAACATGGAGGAATAAAACTGATCTCCCTCCGTCAGCCACTGAAGCCACTTCACTAACAGACGGGACACGCTGAATAAAAGTGGTTTTTAATCTAAATAAACCAGACATGTCACCTCTCACACACTGAAAGTGAAATTCACACAATTAACTTTAAAACTGATTTATTGATTGGTGATTGGTGATAGTTCAGCTTTTCTTTGATAGTGAAGCTTTAGGAACTGTTGTCTTTGACTGCAAGATGTCACCTGTTATTTAAACTACAATACGTACACTACAAATGCTCTTGTTTTTATCTTCTTTTTTTACTGACATGTCAAAAACCTTGAACTTAGCTTCTTTAGCTATAACTGGAACAAAAATGGACGGAACACATTTCCCGATCACCTTCCATGCTTATTGTTCTTCATCTTCACCGTGTTGATCTTCTCCATTTAATACCTAAACATTACATTAGAAAGTTTCACATGAAAAGCCTGACGGTTGAAAAACATGTCATATTATATGGCAAACTTTCATTCTTAATAAATAACGTATTGTACTAAAACTAGAATGCCACTATAAGTGATTTAATTAACACTGTGGAATTTGTATATGTTAATATACAGTAGATTCTGCTGTTTGAGCAATATGCACACATTTATTTATTCATTTATTTATTTATTTATTCATGAATTTCTGAGATTATGCACAACTGCAAACCAGCGATTACCTGTTTGAATGTGTCGTGATGAGTGAGTGAATTCTTGCCTGAGTACGCTGTGCCTCAATAATCTCAGCTGCGACGATCAATGAACGTGAACTCACCGATCAGGAGCATGGGGACATTTCCACCTGTTTTTCTTGGTGATCAAATCAATAAAATTGAAGTTGAAGTTTGTGTATGAAATGTGAGATTTGAAGATACACACACACACACACACACACACACACACACACACACACACACACACACACACACACACACAGAAGACAATGCTGTTGTTTAAATCAGTGCGCAGGGCTCATAAATAAAACACAGCTCGCCTGCAAAGACCCTCCACAGCTGTGTTTACTCCACTTCTCCCCTTCACCGAAGTGACGAGTCACGAAAGCAGCAGCAACATCAGCCCGCGTGTGATGACTCACCTCCTGTCATTTACTGATCAACATAATACAAGACGCTACTCCTCACACACACGCAGTCTTCGCCACGAGTGTGAAGCCGCAGGATTTATGCTAATCAGCAGCGTGTTTGTGTAGAAGGCGTCAGAGTGAAAGGCAGGTGCACACTGCAGGCTGAAATTTTAAAGACGACTGCAGCGGAAAAGCAAGTCTGACTTGAGGAGAAAATGCGTTCCAATTCATGCAGCTGCACATGAACGTGTGGCCGACTGTGTGTGTCACATGTAGACGTCGAGCCTGAGTACGCAGCACTGCAACAGGTTAAAAAAACGCTTGGCTTCAGCTTTGAAATGAAAAATCTATGAAACATATTACAGTAGAGAATATATTTATGCTCACTCTGTATTTACCTGTTCTGGAATAATCCAGACAATCAGGATTTATTGATGTACAGTAGGCTTTGCAGTTTATTTTTTTCTATAAGCCCAAACATCATTTACTGAGAAAGACAATGAAAACTGGAATTTTGTTTAATCGAATTCTATTAAAACCTCTAAATGTGTTGATCAGTGGTGCAGCTTCATTTCCTGTATCACACTGAACAGAGATGTCGTCCATATCGGACGTCTGCTTGAACTCCTGCTCATAAAGAGGACCAGGACTTCAAGATGGATCATTATTCCATCAGGGTTTTCCTGAAAAAAGGAGAGAAGCCAAGCTTTTAATCCTGTTACACACCTGTATGAATACTCTTGATTCTCTTTTCTTCTCTATATTCATTTGGATGCTTGAACATCTGGACAGTAGCTCCTTTCTTGGGACGTGAAATCAGACACCCTCCTTTTTTGTTGGTTTTCTCATCTTCAGTTTTGTTTTAAGTGAATGAAAAGTTAAAGTTTGCAGCTGTTTCTAATGACCTCCAAGAGTCTGATCATGTGACATAAATGTGACATAACTTTCCATCAATATCGTATTTCCCCCCATTTCCCTGCTCTCACCATGTAGCCTCTTCTTAGGACAAATAAAAGGTAAGACTGTAGAGCCAGATCAACTGTGGCCAGTTCAGTCATGTGTGATCAGCCAGCTCCAGCATCCACTGACTCTTTCAACACCTCCCTGTGGCAGTGCGGTCCCACACTGCTCCAGAAACCTCAGTCATCGGAAAGCAGCATGCCTCACTGACTCGAAGCAAATTGCTCTGACTTTAGTTACGACCAAAGCATTTGAGAGCCTGGTTGTGGCCTTTCAGAGGTCCTGGACACCCCTGCTGATGGACTGGAGGGTCTTCACTTCAGTCCGCACCTCCTCAAATCTACCAACACCTGCACATATTTGTAGACTTTAGATAAGCTTTCACCCTCTCCTACGCTCCACAAGGCTGCAAAAGTCCCTGGTTTTCAGCATTTAGTGTAACAGAAGTAAATCTATCAAGGTTATTAGAGCTACAGGGCGCATTGTGACCTTTGACCCTCAGTACAAAAGCACCCCAAGGCAGAATGTTATCTCCTCTCATGGTTTTCTTCTGAACAAACAGAGCCTATTGCACCGCAGCTTGCAGAATTCAAGGACAACAATGGACTGATCAATACTGAGGTGGCTCAGCTGCAACGAGGGGTGAATCGAGAATTGAGCCATACATCGGTGAGGCAACAGTGACCTCTTTGTTCAGTATCTCAATAAAAAGACCTGAGAGATCACAAATATCAAACTCTGCTTTGCAGGCTCTGACATTCCACGGCGCCCATATCAGTGACACCAGGCACATCATTAGAAAAAGGCCAAGAAGTCTGGGCATCATCAGACAGCTGAAGAGGCATTATGTCTCATCACACCAAAGAGATCATAGGAGACCATCATTGCTCACTACCTGAGATGGCACTTCGGGCCGTCGCACAAAGACCAAATGGGAACATTGCTCTGGGCGCCCTCCACAGAATGTAACGCAACCTTTCCCATTTGACTCCCAGCCAAGCGGCTCGAAGAAGCAGCGACCGTCACACCCAGCCCACCAGCTGCCACCAGCTTCTCCCCTCTGGAATATCCTACAGGTCCACAATAATCCAATCCCCAAACCGCTTCCCACCAGCAGCAGAACCCAGACGGCTTCTGTTTTATTCCTTCGCATCGTTGCATCAATCATTGTGGGCTACATGTTATACTGAGCTATTGAGCTGTTCACTGCATGTACACTCAGTGTAACATATTGAGAGTAACGCCTTTTCTTCATTAAGTGCACGGTTATGCTGCCTGTTTGATTGTATTTATTTTTTCTCTTGTTCAGTCAAGACAATCAGCACCGAAGCTGTTTCACTCCAGTAATAATATCAGTGTCTCCAGTCTTCAAACAGCACTGCATCCATCCACTGCGTTTGATAGATTGTGTTGTTACATTCCTTTCCGTCTCCACAGACGTCAATTCACATCACTCTAGTACAAGTTAGTTTTCAATTCACCCTTAGAAAGAGCGCTGTTTTTGATTTTCATTGATTTGGATTTTTCTTTTCGAGACACGATTATATTTCAGTGCAACAAGCGATCATCACTGGTGTGCTTTTGTGGAGCATCTGTGCGCTATAATGACCTTCACCGGTTCACTTAGTGGTCAGCACAATGAGTGAAGAGAAAGAGAAAAGAATGCAGAGTAAAAGAATAACATTTGATAGAAAGGAGTGGAAGAACAGGCAGTTCTGTGTGTTGATGTACACAAAGCTACACAACAATTAGAGGGGAGTAAAGAAAGAAACACCGGTATTGTTAGAAGGCAGAGAGGAGGTCAGGGTGTTGACCCTGACATCTTTTCCCCATAGTTAGAGGTAGTGTATTAGTCACTGGAAATGTGGCTGCCCTAGTGATAGAAAGTGGTTTACCAGAGGAAAGGAATTGAAATGGTGTAACCTGTGGGCATCTGCAATATGAAGGGCAGCATTTTCATGTGATTTTCCCCACAGCCCAAAGCTAAAACGATTACATTTTTGAGTTTTGTTATTCTTTCCCATTTTCCCAATCTAATATCTTATGAACCTTTTAGGTTGTTCGTCCTTCCTCAAGACTGACCCTATTAAGTTTTCTTGGAATAAATTCAAGTTTAATGGGATCTTTCACTCGATCCGAGTTTGCAAAAAAGCAGTTTGCCAGGAGAGGGAGGGAGTTATTATGACCAAATGTTCACGATATACAGCTTTCACTGATAAAAATCCACCCTGATCTCACATTTGTCCCATTTTTGTGAACCCAATATCGAATAGGAAAGTCCACTTCATATATTTTACTGCAGGTGTACAGTTTTCACTGAACTGACAGAGATTTACACACCGAAATATGATTTGGGTTTACAGAGAATGGACAAAACACAGTGAGTTCCTTCCATGTTGACATCAGGAGCCAAAGGAGAGCGGACAGATTAATAAACACTTAACACAACTGAAGTATGCAGAGGATCATTTTTAATTGCACACAAGGTCAATCCTTGAAGCAGATGGGCTCCAGCAAGAGGTTAATGAAGTGAGCTTGTAACTGGAAGGTCACCAATTTGAATCCCTTAACTGGCAGGACATGTCAGTGGGGGATGGGAAGCGGCCCGGTCCTAATTGAAACTACTGTGGGTCCTTGATCAAGGTAATCCTCATCCATAGTAATAGACCGGTAAAGGCTGCTGCTGTCCTGTCTGTCATGATCTGTCTTGTATTTTCTTCCACTTTTCTTTCTAAAACCACCGGTTTTGTGCTTGCTATCTCGCATATATAGGTATTTTCAAGACAGTTTGGGGCTTCATTTACTGGCTTTGACACATCAGTTATGAAACAACACAATACACACCAGACTTCATCTTGTAATGAAATATTCTTAGCATGAGTCATTCTGTCCAATATTAAGTAAGTGCTTCACTGTATAGTTTCAGCTGTAAATTTCCTCTAGATTCATGCGGCACTCATGATCTCAGCAATGCAGGCAGGACGTTTCGACGCAGGTACACTGAATTGACAGGCTGCTCATCTTAAATGGGGACACTGATTCAAATTGAAAGGCAAGTTTTCAATAAAGCAAACTCTCGGAAGAAATGCAATTTCACCGTAAAGGCAGAAAAACACGGCTCAGTAAGAAAATCAAATAATACAGAAGCCATTCCTGTTTCAATATCCTCCTCGATAAACATCACTAGAAGACTCTTCGCCCTCCAGATGGCATCTCATTCAATCAAGTGCTACCTCAGACCAGAAGCTGGGCAGTAATTTACTGTTTGTTTTGTCTTAATGTGAATCCAACAACGTGCGCAGGCAAAAATTGACTTGTTCATCTTTAGTCATCGCTGCACGTTTTTAGAAACATGACTTGTTATACGTGACTTTACTGAAGTGCACCACCTCCAGAAAACAAACATAAGCAAAGAAATACTGTGTTTATATTCCACAATTGTCTTTCCATGTTGTGACGGTATCCACTTGTATAATGATGATAATAGAGAGGCTTTTTACAGGATTGTATGCTCCTCTCATCCATCAACGCACAAAGAGCGATGATACATGTGACGGCTGGCCGGCCTTCATTAACCATGCGTGCCACATCCGTGTCTGGTTTGATGGATAACTTCTTGGCACCTCGGTACGTTTCAGTGAAGCACTTGACCTTTATTGACACGGCCCACTTCAATATACTGAACAATGAAGGGCTCCATCTATTTAATACATGGCGGCATTTGTCAGGCGTCTGCGCCGGGCATGAGCAAAGATCTGTTTGGATGTATGTGGCAAGAATTAGTTGGCTGCTAAACGAATTAAATCAAATGACCTTATAAGATGAATGGAATGTTAAACGGCAGAAGATGAATAAAAGATTAGTGTTTGCACCCGCAATAAATGCAGGTCAATGATTTTAACCCACGCGATTATTTAGACAAATGCATGTTTTCACTGTGAGACGCTTATGCATCTAAATGACTCACTCACTGCACTCATTTGAGCACCGAATGTGGAAATGCTATAGTTCCAGTAGAGAACACATGCACATTGCTAGAAAAAACATTAAAATGTGGAAAAACAGTGACGGGGTAAACCAGCCGGTAGCGACGGTGGAAGTACAGTCATCCGGCGTGGGGCATGAATACTGAGGTGTAAGTTCTCCAATAATTGGTTGCCTTTGATCTCTGAACTCTGCAGGAGGCTGCTTATGATCCGTCCCCGGAGAAGCTTCCTCTGTGGGCCTCCATCGGCTCCCAAACCTCCAGGTTCTCATCGTTTTCCAGCACTGAAGACAACACAGCCAGCAGCTCAGTCTGATGTAAAGCTTTCACTCTCACTTGAAGGTCAATAACTATGTTCCTTTCACCCTAAAGCTTCAAGTAGATTATTTTCTTTTCTTTTTCCTTTTTTGACCCATTTTCGCTTCTTTTCAGTCCTCTGTGGCTGAGACTTCCTCTCTGTGATTTTTTTTCCAGTCTTAATAATGTTCTTTTTGATAGGAAAAAAATTAATGCCACTTTTTTAAAGGAGTACAAGTACGAGTACTAACCTTTAGCTACTTGTCTTTGCCGAGTACCTGTTAATGCCAAAAAGCCTAATTCATCTTCCATAGCCGATGTGCGATGCATCGATGCAACACACACTTCCAACAGCCAACAGTACGCAGAAGGCAGTGCATGTGTCTATCTACGTACGGTAGGCTGTACATCGAGGGACTGAGCTTCCTGTGAGCCGCCACATGCTCCAGTTCACTGTTAAACAAGCTTTATCATGAACTTTAGTCATGGGTAAACTCTGTGGCATGTTGCTCAGCTCGGAGTTACATGCAGAGTTGTCAAACTAACGAGCGACTTCGACTTAAGTCTGCTGGTCTAAATGTTGTATTAATGATCTTTCGCCTCCTCTTGATATTTTGGCAGATGATAGTTCACACAGTCTGTCATACTTTTGTCATTCTCATTTTTAATAAAGTTTGTCCAAACTGCAGACATTGCTTGTGCACCTGCGGGTGACGTTGCGGACACATAACGTCACGTAGTATTCTCTTAGTTGTATTGGGGATCCTTTTTTCTGAGCGCAAGTACAACTACTCCGTGCGGTATTAGACCTGAAACTGATCAGGGTATTGGTGCATTTCTATTTGTTACCCAACTAAAGACCATACAAATTTACACAAAATGTGTCAGGAAAAAAATATAATTACATATTTTCAAAATCAATATTAATATTTGTTTACAAGAAAAAAAAAAAAGAAAGAAAATGAGAAGAAGATGCAAAAAGATCTGAAGATGGTTTGATTAGCATAATTAATATCAGAAAGATGCTTTTTATATTCTGGAAAAACTCACTGATCAACATTGACATGCTCCAGTCATGATAATTGATTAGATTAAATAACGTCGGTGGTCAATGAATGCTTATTGTTGAAAGACAAAAAAGATTCCAACAGATGCTAATTCAACTAATCAAGTAATCGTTCATTGCACGGCATCATTTCTCGGGTCTTTAGGTGCTCTCTCAATTGGAAGGCTCCAGGTTTGATCCCTGCAATTTGACAGTGACGAGCAGGATTTGAACGGGATCTTAGTAAATCAGGCTCTTTGTATTTTATTTCCAATCTGAAAATCATAGATGCAAACATGTGCTTGTGGCAGTCATAGGTCAACATCTGAGACAATGCATTATACATCCCTACCTTGATGCATTGCTGCCAAAAGTGCACCGTCACTGGAGATTTCTGGGTCTACGTGTCTACAGGTTGCTCTGCCAACTGTTGCAGAGAAACGTTTCACCTACAGCTTGTTAGGAGACTTCTCTTAATCGAGTCAGAACAGCGTGAAAGCCCAGAAATCTATAAAAGCACATGCAAAGAACAAACACAACTAAACAGAGGTTTTAACAAGCAAAACACGTCTCCACAAATCTATTAGATTTTTGCCTCTCTGCTTCAGTATCGTCATTACGCTCAAACAGCACATCTTACCCCGGTACTGACCGAGCACCCACCGTGCTCGGTATTCTGTATTTCAATGTCGGGGAACTCGTCGATGTCACTTCCTCTTGTCCTGCGCTGCTTACAGTCCTGAAGGACTGTTTTTCCATCTGTCTGCATCCCAGTGAGAGAGTCTGTCATTCACAGCCACGCTATCTCTTTTCTGACCTTTGCATTTGTTGTATCCGTCTGTCCTTTGGCAGGCTTTGCAAGTGGAGCCGTGTCCTCGGGAGGCGAGACGAGGAGGATGAGATGAAAGATTCATACAGGCGCAACGCCGCATGAGGGAGGTAGCAGGCGATCGCCACCAGAGAGAGTTAATTAGGATCTCCCTTTCCCAGGCAATCAGTCCGCTCTTGACATTTCATCTCACTTTCCCCCAAACAAATCTCACTACAACTGGCGGAGACAGACGAGAGAGACAGAGAGGGAAATGCTTGACCTTGGTTTGCATTCTTTTTTTTTTTTTTTTGCCAGTTTTAGCCCACATCAGTCTGCCTGCCCATGATAACGTTCAACATGAAACAGTGGAATAATCCCCACCGCTCGCCGAGCAACATGTCTCTGACAGCATGCCTCATCTCACCTGAAAGGAAGAGTCCTTCCTTTTGTCCTCCCCTGTGCAAATCCATTATTTTCTTCAAGAAGCACACACACACACACACACACACACACATACTGCCTTATGTCCTCTTTGGGGGCGCACATCAAAATACCCTACTTTTGGGAACACCACTTTCTGAATGGTTTAGAGAGATGCCGGTAAGTGTAATGTATCACCGGGAACACCCAGATGATGAAAATCACCTGGGATTTTAGTTTAAAACAACTTTTGTCCAACTTGAATTTTTACCTTGAGATTGGGGACAAATAATTTTAATGTCCATTTTGAGGACTTCAACTGTACACAGATACACAAACTCATAAAAGTCACTTTTAGGTGCCTCAAATTCCTTTGGGGACAAAAGTCCATAAAAGTAATTCTAGCATGTATTTTTGTTATGCTTGAGTTATGAGAATATTCAACCATCAAATTCAGTCTCAACACTGCTCCTGAGTAGCTCTTGGCATCTACAGAAATGCACTAACTTTTTTCTTATTTAACTTTTCCAATAGAAACCAAAACAACTGAAGGACAATGGCTTAAGTAATGGCCAGTCCTTGCCATATTAGCAATTTTTATGTTGTAAGGACTATTAACAACAGTTGAGCCTCAGGTCATCTGATCGGAACCTTCTGAGAGTTCCCCATGCTTGTTTTAAAACCAGGGGTGAATACTCTTTTACATCCACTGTGCCGCGCCTCTGTAACGAGCTTCCTCCGGACCTGCTCCCTGGACTCAGTGGATGCTTTCAAGGAACTCTTAAAAACATATCTGTTTCAGAAGGCATTCTAGACCCCCGGTCAGCGCTGTCTCGGCAGTAACACATACTCTAATCTCCTTGTTTTTATGTACTGTGTAATGTCTTTGACCTCTTTGTGATTTTTACACTGTGAAGCACTTTGTGACGGATGATCTGTGAAAAGCGCCTTATAAATAAATTGTACTTACTGACTTACTTGAGATTCAATAAAATTCTACAGGAAACACTTTGTTCTAAATAAGATTTAGACTGAATATCTTAGCCACATTGGAACCAGAATCAAATTTGCATGAAAATAAACATCACCCAACAAACTAAGGTATGCTGTCAAAATGTGTTTTACTGAAACAATGTGTGAACATCAAAGCTCAGAACAACAATTTATGTGGTTCCAAACATATAGGTAGCGTGTAACAAGTCTATTTCTTCCAAAAGATAACGATGAGCTGATGAATTACTGAAAACTAACAAAAACTGGCTCTTATTTCTGTGGGTAGAAACATATAAGTAAGAGGTAAGAAGTCAATTTATTTCAAAAGAGAAAAGGATGATTTGATGAATGATCTGTAAAGTATCAAATACTGGCTCTTATTGTTTAGCACAAGCCTTTTTCTTCATAGCAGTGATTCGATTTTTTACACCAGTCCAGTTGCAGTCTCTCAGTGTGTCGGGCTCTGCCCTGATACACTGCAGACAGTCCATCTTGCGTGGTACCTTGCAAGTATGTATGAAGTCCATCATGTGTCTTTCCACAGCACGTACCTCAGTGTCATCCCACTTACGTTTAGAGTTGTCTCTTTTAAGATGGATCTGTGAAATCTCTATAAAGAAAAGTGAAAAGGTGATGTCAAGTTACAGAACAGGCTGTTTCTGAGCCTGCTTTCCGATATGCACTTGAACAGCAGGGTAAATCCGCTCATTTCACGATAAGCAGACCACACTCAAACTCAACCGTTTCAGAAGGCATTTTCTAAAAAAAATGTGATGTGGCAAGACAGGGAGGAAATGATTATACTTAAATAACCAAATACAGCATCAAGAGTATGTTACAGTTAAATGGCAGTGATGATGCATTTCTCATGAGATATTAGCCATGGCGTACATCTAACCTTAATTATACTAACATACACACATCCATACCTTCAGGGTCAATCTCAATGTCGTCAAGGGCCTGGCCTTTACACTGTGAGAGGGTCCCCTTCTCCACTGTCAAAAGCACTTTGCCCAGTTTGGCAAGCTGTTGTGTTCCCTGTGGCAGGCAGTAATACAAAGCAAACATGATATTCTCTTCAAGTACAATAACAAAACTTTCCGTAATGTTAAACGAATTATTAAAGGAATACTCTGAAGATTTTGGACCCACGCCCTATCCCGATCATTGACAAAGTGAGATAAGCTCATAAATACCTTTTTTGTGTCCGTTTGTCCAGTGCCTGGCTAACAGCTGTTAGCATCGTAGTTAACTTAGCTCAACTACGACAGGTGAAGAGGAGACAGAGCCGGACTGAGAAAGTGGACAAAATCCTCCTTCCAGTGGTCCAGGGGACGGCGTATTAGCACGTGAAGTAAATCCGAATGGTTATAAAGCATTTTAAAAGATGTGCTTTTTTTTCAATTAGTTAAAATAATGTTTTGATCCACACAGACCTGCACATGCGCAGTGCTCTGCGGAAGGATATACCGGAGCACAGCAGTGGCAGCATAGACTCAGCCGCTGTGCGCCTGGTATATCCTTCCACAGCGCACTATGCTTGTGCAGATCTGTGTGTATCAAAACGCTATTTTAAGGGATTGAAAAGAAAACACGTCTTTTAAGAAGTTTTATAACCATTCGGATTTACTTCACGTGCTAATACGCCATCCCCTGGACCACCGGAAGGAGGATTTTGTCCACTTTCTCAGTCTGGCTCTGTCTCCTCTTCACCTGCCGTAGTTGAGCTAAGCTAACTACGATACTAACAGCTGTTAGCCAGGCACTGGACGAACGGACACAAAAAAGGTATTTATGAGCTTATCTAACTCTGTAAATGATCGGGATAGGGCGTGGGTCCAAAATCTTCGGAGTATTCCTTTAAAAGTCTAAATTTTGATAATGCCCTACTCTAATGTGTAAAAGTCAGCAAGTCATAAAAGAAGGCACAGTATCCAGTCTCTTTTATTCTGTATTTCTATAGCTGATGTAGCTATAAACACACATTGCATGAAGTGAGGAAGCTGCATTGCATTTACAGCCTTGATTTTCAAAACCATGCATCTGCCAAAACACTTTGGTGGACACGTTATAATCTGCACATTCACTACGCTGTGAAATATTAATGCAAAATTACCAGATTGAGTTGTTTATGCGAAGATTGCTAAGACGGAACTACTTACTAAATATGGCATCTGGACACAGTGATTTCAAAAGAAAAAGTAGTTCCCAGTATTTGCTTCAGTGTCGTAACGCTCCAATATCATTTGTGGGTGTTCCACAGCGTAGTGAATATGCAGATTATAACGTGTCCACTAAAGTGTTTTGGGGTTGTTGGATTTTGTATTTGATGAGTTTGACGAGGGGAAGCAAAAATACCATTCACTTCCATTGTGTCCTTCCTGAAAACCCTCCCCGACTCACCTCTGAATAAACAATAGCTCACCCTCACAAAAAAAGTAAGTATGCTGTTCAAAATGATGAAGGAATTGCGCTAAATGGGCCAATTTGCCATAATGTTGAAGTATCCCTTTAACGCTTGTACTTAGGTGTGTGAGGATGGAGGTGGCTCCATTTATGTCAAGCCTGGGAACATTTTACCTGCTCAGTGTTAACAGATGTTGAACCAAGTTAAACTTAGTTTCGTTGGTCAGTCTAACCATACTTTTGGGGTCATTAAAAACACACACACACTTGCTACCCAAAGCTAATTGGGGACGGCTGTTAGATGAAACCTTTAGACACCAGTTTGAGAGTCGAGCTATACTTTTGGGGTCGTTCATAGCACACACACACACTTGCTACTTGAACCTAATTGGGGACGTCCCGTTAGATGAAACCTTTACACACCAGTTTGTCACTCCAACCAAACTTGTAGTGTGGTAACTAACAGACAGAGTGATCACAACAGCAGACATGAGAAGTACTTATACACACAGCCTACTTGGACTGAATTAAGACTGTGCTGGGAGGTCATTTATACTCACTGACCCACTGTATACATAACACAGACAACCAATATTGTCCAATCTCTAAGAGATTAAGTCATGTATTATAATCTGGCTCCTACCTGAGATTTGTCACTCTCATCCACAGTCTGCTCGCTGACTTCAGGTGATGACTTCTGCTGGAAACAGAAACAAGACACAATTTAAGAAACCAAAAACACTTAATGTTTGTACTTAGGTGTGTGAGGATGGAGGCGGCTCCATTTATGTCAAGCCTGGGAACATTTTACCTGCTCAGTGTTAACAGATGTTGAACCAAGTTAAACTTAGTTTCGTTGGTCAGTCTAACCATACTTTTGGGGTCATTAAGAACACACACACACTTGCTACCCAAAGCTAATTGGGGACGGCTGTTAGATGAAACCTTTAGACACCAGTTTGAGAGTCGAGCTATACTTTTGGGGTCGTTCATTGCACACACACACACACACTTGCTACTTGAACCTAATTGGGGACGTCCCGTTAGATGAAACCTTAACACACCAGTTTGTCAGTCCAACCAAACTTGTAGTGTGGTAACTAATAGACAGAGTGATCACAACAGCAGACATGAGAAGTACTTGTAGACATAGCCGACTTGGACTGATTTAAGACTGTGCTGGGAGGTCATTTATACTCACTGACCCACTATATACATAACACAGACAACCAATATTGTCCAATCTCTAAGAGATTAAAGGATAAGTTTGGTTTAAACAGTTTTCACGTTGTTGATGGAATGAAGTACAACAATATACTCACTCAGAAGTCTTTTCTGATCCCAACAGTGCTTTGGGAGAAAGTTAGATCCAAAATCGAGCGGCGCACATCCCTATACTGTTAGCAGGTAGAGCATGTGTAGCGCCGCTCACTAAACAACTTCAATAATCCAAAAACTCATTAGTTTCACCAATATTTCATCATGGTCCGCTCACGCCACTCCTCCATGACAGCCTGGTGTTGCCAGATATGTCATATATGCAGATATATGTTCGATTTGAATGTACTACTTGGCGTCCACGTGTATCTAGACACCTACATCTAGATATCTATGTCTATATGTCTTGGCGGTAGTGTGAGGAGAGCTACGGAAGCCGCAGTGTTGTTGTATGTGTGTTTTTTCGACTGCCAGTGCTAATGCTGCTTTTGCTTAAGAGAAAATCATTCAAAGTTCTCGTCCACAACAACTTCATCCGACAGATATTCATCCATTTTACACTACACTGGAAAAAAAGCACCGCGTGCAGCCTCAGGTTGCCCCGGAAACAATGAGTCGTACGACACATGCGTGCGGTGCCGTAAACAAAGCTTTCAGTTCAGAGGTCAACAAAACAACAAAAACATTAATCTTTGTAATATGCTTGAAAGAAGTCCAGAGTTGTTTGGCAGCGTGAGGATGTATATTCCAAGAGCACAGATCAGAAACATGCGTTCGGATCGGCAGTCGAAAAAACACACACAAAACAAAACTGGGGCTTCCGTAGCTCTTACACTACCGCCTAGACATATACACATAGATATCTAGCTGTAGGTGTATAGATACACGTGGACACCTAGTAGTACATTCAAATCAAACATATCTGCATATATGACATATCTCGCGACACCGGGCTGTCATGGAGAAGAGGCTGAGTGGACCATGATGAAATATTGGTGAAACTAACAAGTTTTTGGATGATTAAAGCCATTTTGCTAGCGGCACAATACATGCCCCATCTGCTAACAGTATAGGGATGTGCACTGCTCGATTTTGGATCTAACTTTCTCCCAAAGCACTGCTTGGATCAGAAAAGCCTTCTGGGTGAGAATATTGTTGTACTTCATTCCATGAACAACATGCAAACTGTTCAAACCGAACCTATCCTTTAAGTCATGTATTATAATCTGGCTCCTACCTGAGATCTGTCACTCTCATCCACAGTCTGCTCACTGATTTCAGGTGATGACATTTGCTAGAAACAGAAACAAGACACAATTTAAGAAACCAACAACACTTAACGTTTGTACTTAGGTGTGTGAGGATGGAGGTGGCTCCGTTTATGCCAAGCCAATCTCTGAGAGATTAAGTCGTGTATTATAATCTGGCTCCTACCTGAGATCTGTCACTCTCATCCACAGTCTGCTCGCTGACTTCAGGTGATGACATCTGCTGGAAACAGAAACAAGACACAGTTTAAAAAACCAACAAGACTTAAAGGGAACATATTGTGCTATTTGTCAGTCACGTCATATTGGTCTTAGAAGCCCAAAAACATAGTATTTAATTTTGTTCGCCCCAAATTCATCCTTTGTTCGGAGTTTGAGCAGTCTAAAAAGTCGCTCTGACGAGCCCTCCTCAGAACAGGCTCTTTCTCAGCCTGCTTCCCGGTATGCACTTGAACGCATCTGTCCACGCCCACTCTCACACACATGCATGGTGGGGGCACAGTCAGGAGGAGGAGTTAATCTCCTTATTTAATGGCCGAGTTTGAGTTTGGTTCGTTTATCCTGAAATAAGTAAATGAATGTTTTCATTTATAGATCCTCTTCAAAATCTGATGATGTGCAGTCCTGGAACACAATTTTTAATTTAATGTTTTGAACAATGTGTTTTCATTACAATACACTAAACACATTATCTTATATCAAAGTTTAAACTTTAACTGATTGAAAATCTCAGTGCAAATCTCAGTGTCAATGCAATCAACAAAATCTACTCATTCTTCAATGAGTCATCCCCTTCTTCAAAGACTATCATTAGTTTTTATCATAAATTGTAAAGGCATTCACAAAAAAAAGTTCACCAAGACCTGGGCTAATCTGTGTAGCGCACCCCTCAACTCACCTGCCCCCAAAACTAATTAGCAGAGGTGGGACCAAGTCACTGATTTGCAAGTCACAAGTCAGTCTCAAGTCTTTTCAATCAAGTCCCGAGTCAAGTCTCAAGTCGAGACTAATAAGTCTCAAGTCAAGTCACAAGTCTTATACTTTCAGTTTCGAGTCTTCTCAAGTGATTTAAACAACAAAGCAATGACGCATCGAATGTAGACAGTTTATATATACTTTTAAAATCTATAATCATTAAAACAAACTCATTGTGTGTATGTGTTTGAGAGAGTGAAAGTGTGTGTATGTGTTTGAGAGAGTGAAAGTGTGTGTATGTGTTTGAGAGAGTGAAACAGTACATGAACAGGGTTGTGTATTTTCTGTTATTTAAGGTAAATATGAAGTTTAATGAAACTTCTCAACCATGGGCGGTTTTTGCTGTGGGGCATGTGAGCAACTGCTCAGAACATTCAATGAATCAGGTGCAGGATGGGACTTGGGGGAGCTCCAGCTGTATAGACAGGTTCACTATATGTTGTCCTACAGCAGGGGTGTCCAACCTTTTTTGGGCCAAGAGCTACTTTTCAAGTAGTACCAGAAGGTAACGCGATACTTGTTCTAAAATAAGTGATTCCAAAATAAAATCTGTATTGTGTTTTTTCCGTAATATTCTATTTTCTTTACTTCCTCTGGTAGAAAACAGAACAAACAACGTGATGTAGTGATTATATGCATTAGAAGAATGAACAGTTTTGTACTTTGTCACTGCAGGAAAGTCAAACGGCTCCAAAATTAAATGAAACAGCTCTATGAACGGAGGGGCTCTGTGTTCTCAAATTGGGCAGGTTTTTGCCAAGTCAAGCTTCTTTTTTGAACATGTTGGACGGGTTGATGAAATGATTGTGTTTATGACGTGTTCTTTTATTACACAAGTACAGTTTTAATATGCATTTCTTAACCGAGATGGCCGTTTGGGCTGCTTTCTATTGAGTTAAACGGGTTTCATATTGTTTACAGGGGAGAGCGACAGATCTGTCAACCTCCTCCAGCGGACTGCAGAGACACTGCAGGCGGTGATGCGGTGATTCCGTTCCGTAGGTGGAACGCAGCCGTTTCGCAGCCGGACCCCATCCAGTGTGCATCAGGCATGATTGTCATTCATGGAGAGTGCTGCATGTGCACACACGCACTCGCTCGCTAACGTGTGCACACACTTGTTGCTTTCTTCTTTTTTTAACCGCACAAACTTTTTTTGTTCGCGGTCTACCTGGGGACACTCGATCGCGATCTACTGGTTGGGCACCCCTGTCCTACAGTATACAGTGCCCACAGGGGGGGGGGGGGGGACTGCACTGCTGCATAGAGCACAATCCGTGTCAGTGGCCACGGTTACATGGAAGTTCAGAATTATTTAATTCCAAATTACATTTATTAGCTTGGCGTTTACATGGGAAAGACAAAGGATTAAATCCACTTTAATGCCGAGGGTTGAAGCGATCTGCCTGGACAGTGGGCGGATGTGACATACCCCCATCTACCCATCTCAAACAACAAGTTTTGTTTATGATCATCAAACGTTGTTTGTGTGTGCGTTTGATAGCCTCCTCCAGTTGCCTTATATCGCTGTTAAATCGTGGGTGCTCGTTGGTGATTCTAATCTGGCTTGTATTTACGCTAATAAAGATAAGTGTCACTGAGGTGTTCTATGTGTTCGTTTTTTCTGCATCAAAATTACTAAATCGCTCAACAGAGTCATTTGATCCCAAGCAGTGCTTTGCACGGTTTGAAAATTGACTAAAGGCTGGTCCATGCTTCACATGTACGCGTTTCCGCGTCCGCTTTGGAAGGTCCGCGCACCACCGATGTGGACGCGCTTTCTCCCATGCTACATTTTGAGCTCAGCTGTGCGCGTCTCATGCAGGCGCGGTGATCCACGCAGCCTCGACAAGCTTTTCCGGCACTACAGACTGTTTATCTGCTCCTTTATTACGGATTATTTAGAGAAAATTAAGCACATACATTGCCAGTACATTATCTTTAAATATTAAAGTTTATTTAGCCTTTTTTTTTCTGTTTCTGAATCGTGGGGCGGCGCCGGAGCGATTACTTACTTTTTCACTTCTGTCTGCGGACCTTCTCCTTCCTCCAGACAGTCTCTCTCTCTTTCCACGAGTTTTTCACTTTTTCGGTGTCTTTAAGTGGAGCCATCAGGCTGGAGCTCCGTCTACTTTCACTTTTACCGTCATGTTTTGTTTGCTATGGCGCTCTGGCACAGGCGCACACTTCCGCGACCTGCGCGCACTGCGCAACGCGGTCTCAAATTCTGGCTGCTGCGCGGACGTCCGCGGATCAGTCCGCACGGACCCTAGCGGACAGGAATTCATGACGATTTTTACTTCACGCGGACCAACGCGCAACGCGCACCCACGCGGACATGTGAAGCATGGACGGGCCTTAAAGGGCTATCACAGTGTCAAAATCAGCTTACTTCACCTGCCACAAACTGATTCATGCCTCTAGTATTATACATAGAGGGATATTTTGCCCCAAAATAAGTTAATATAACACAGCAGAGTCAGATTTACCACATTTGAACACAACCAGTACTTTTTACTACTGGGAACATGACTAAAGGGCCATCACAGTGTAAAAATCTGCTTTTTTGCTTACCAAAAAATTATTCATGTCTCTAGTATTGTATGTAGATGGATATTTTGCTAATTACATGTATTGATGGCATGATACCAAGTCATTTTTTTGCAAAGAATATGCAGGTCTGTGAAGTAAAAGGGGGATGAAACACCAACAAGCCTATTTGACAGCGAGATAAGGCAACTGTACAGACAGGAGGTTATCAAACACACACACAAATAACATCATTCAATGATCATAAACAAACTGGTTGTTTGAGACTGATGAAGACTTTCACAGAGTCACAGAAGCTGCACTTTTCAGCTGTGTGCGCTCCTGCGGACCAGAAATCAGTTTCTGGCAGAAATCAACACTTGTCTTATCGGCACTGAGGAGCAGTGTCTCGCCCTGCCGTCACTCTGCGTCCCCACCGCCCGACCTGGGCTACGGCGAGCGGTGGGGTTTAATGTTAGCTCAATGTAAAGTGCATGCTGTACATAATAAACCACTTTATTGCAGAATGCAGTACGTCCAGTCGTGTCATGCATGCAGGCGCACATCACATACACACGTTCTCAGAGAGAGAGAGAGAGAGAGAGCGCGAGAGCGAGCACTGCAGAGCGTCAATTAGCATACCTTTTTTTAAAAAAAAAAATCTGTTTGGTTGAAAGCAGAAAGTCAGATCAACTCAGAAGGCTCAAGCCCAAGTAAAGACTCGAGTCTCAGGTGGAAGTCGAGTCAGACTGAGTCCACATCTCTGCTAATTAGTGCACCTGCGTCTGTCACTCACGTTAGCCTCGTTAGCATCAGGGCTAAAAGGTCCGACCATCTGCACCAATTCATCAGAAACCCGCACACACACACACACACACACACACACACTTGTTCTGCGGGCGCATTTCAGAGGCTCAAGGTTTCTCCTCTGCAACAAAAAATGGAGAAAAAAGGAAAAAATTAGACCTGGTGGTGATCTTAGTGAGAGCACAGCAATACAATAAACAGACAAACTGGAGTGACAACACTGATCTCCCCCCCCCCCCCCCCCCCCCCCCCCCCCTTCCCATGACAATAGAGATAGGAAACATAATCATAGCTTGGTCAAATTGAAAACCCTTTGTGTTCAGAGTGAGAAAGAAAGGATCTGATGATCACACCATAATAACAGAAGGCCTGGCCTCAGAAAGACAGAAGAAAAGAGCGAGAAGGCGGGAATAGGTAAGATGTGTTTATTGTCCTCATCTTCCTGTCTGTCATTTGAAATTGGAGAAAGCAGACTGTATTATTGGACACCAGTGCCAGTCCCAGCCAGTGATCAGACTCAGTGATAGATCTGTTTAATGTACACTTTGTGTCTGGCAATCCTGCCTGCAGGAGATTTTTCAGAAGGCTGACAGAGTGGTTATAGGTAACCTGCTTGCAGAGAAAAGGGAAAATTACTTGTTCTGAAATGACTTCAAGCCAAAAGCTTTAAAGCGACCCTTTCCGTCCCTCCGCTGAACCTTCCTGACTGGGCTGAAACAGATGACAGAATTTCCTCACCTCTCAGAGATTTCATCATGAAGGG
Source organism: Salarias fasciatus (assembly GCF_902148845.1). Lineage (NCBI taxonomy): Eukaryota > Metazoa > Chordata > Actinopteri > Blenniiformes > Blenniidae > Salarias > Salarias fasciatus. Next base: position 9,423,237 of record NC_043745.1, read on the forward strand.
AATCAAAAGAAAGAAAGGAGAGAGAGAGAGAGAGAGAGAGAGAGAGAGAGAGAGAGAGAGAGAGAGAGAAGGAGAGAAACGGGACCATTTGTGACAAAATACGGAATGTGTGTAGAACATGACTGACACTCTGATTTTATAGCCATTCGTTCCTGCTCTTTTGTACAGACATCTTGGGGAGAGGAGGGTGAGTGGAGCAATAGGGTAACATGAGATACCGTCTGGATCCAGAGAAGCTTGAACAAAAGCAACAATGAAGCCACAAATTGAACAAGTATAGTGTTTACTTAAAATCAAGTTGGATCAATAATATATGTCGTCATCCCAGATGAACACCAGTTATCATTCTTGTATCTTAAAGCTGGAGTAGGCGATGTTGTCCAAAAGCTTTTTTTGTCATACTGAGTGAAATGCTCCTTGTCCCCTGGGAGAAGTCAATACATTATGTGTACGGAAAAAGGTGCGGAAAAAATCTGACAACTGTAGCGGCCAAAGGACAGTAAAAACTCCGACCAATCGTAAGGCGTGGACCGCTCTTCAGGAACCAATCAAATCCCTTCGTCCAGTGTGTTCGCTCCCAACAGGAGCTCCTCCAATGGGGTGGGAGCTGGGCGGAGCTAGGCGGAGCCTTGGGGAGATGCTACATTTGAATACATGCTAGTTTTCCAAGATCGCCAACCCTAACTATAAGATACAAGAATGATAACTGGTGTTCATCTGGGATGACGACATATATTATTGATCCAACTTGATTTTAAGTAAACACTATACTTGTTCAATTTGTGGCTTCATTGTTGCTTTTGTTCAAGCTTCTCTGGATCCAGACGGTATCTCATGTTACCCTATTGCTCCACTCACCCTCCTCTCCCCAAGATGTCTGTACAAAAGAGCAGGAACGAATGGCTATAAAATCAGAGTGTCAGTCATGTTCTACACACATTCCGTATGTACCGTGTCATGCAGATGTAAGTGTGTGTAATAAAGTGCATGTGTGTCTTAGGCTGCGTGGTGTGTGTAGGTCCAGGCGTGGTTATTGTTAACCGTCCCCCCACGAGAGGCGTTGAAGAGCCGCATGGCGAGGGGGAAGAACGATCTCCTCAGTCTGCCGGTGGAGCTGCTGGTCTGCCTGGAGATGGCGCTGTGCAGTGGATGGCCTGGATTGTCTGTGGCAGACCGGAGCTTGTTGAGCGTCTGTCGCTATGTCAGGCTGTCCAGCTCTGAGTTACAGGTACAGCAATTCTACACATTACTGGAAAGTGAATTTGGATTGTCATGTATATTTTGGCAGCATGAACAAACAATTGGAGTTTTTCATGAGAAAAAAAGTTTTTCTAACCTCTAGTCGTCCAGATGTTTCTCAGCTCTGAAGTTAGATGTTAGTGCTAGTATATCTTCAGACAGAGGCCACAACTTGAACTGTTTAAAGCCGTCAATTCTGTTACATGAATGATTGCAGCCATTATGTGCTGGGCTGTTAAGTACTTCTGAAATGGCGCTGACCTTCACCCCTCCTGCTAAACATGCTATTCATTCCTGGATGAATGACAGAGGGGAAGTGTAGTGACGGAGCCTGCTGCACGTTCACTGGGCTCTGTCGGAAACTGCCATCAAATGGAAACGACTCCGGCTGTTTCCATTCTTCTCATTTAATTTTCTGAATTGCAGAGACTCTCCAGATGTTATCACGGCCAGGTGGAAAATGGAGACGCGAGTTCAGGAAAAAGAGAGAAATGGCTGCTGCTGTTGTTGTGGAAGGCTTTGTGGAGGATTATGAAAGCATTCATCTGCAGTACTGACATTTAACTTACAAGATAGGAGAGAAGCAGTACAGTAGTTTTTTTGAAAAAAAAACAAAAAAACATGAAAACATTGCCGATGCTGAGTCTTCACAGCCTGGCGGACCTTCTGGATGTAGTGTGAACATGTTTCATCTGAATTCCTGCTACATGTGAGTTATCACAGCGTTTCTCTGTCGTGGTCCTGGACATCTCTGGGATTGATGGGATTACGAAGGAGCCATAACAGACATAACCTTATTTGATTACCAAAAGTACAGATCAACAGGAAGTAACCCTAAGGACTAATATTTGAAACAAACGAGTCTTTGGTTTGAATTGTAACAAGACAAACAAGGCTCCGTTTGCCAGGTCTCCATGAGGACAGAGACTGGTGAGTCACGGTTCAAATGACAATAACTTCAGGGGGTCACGCAGTCATTGGTAGGCATTCAGCGGCTCCCCACGCCGGCTGACCACATGACCGATCTGCTCATTAGAACCTTGGAATGGACGGAGGTCAGCGAGGCTCTCGAAGGTGTCACCGTGATGAACGACGCTCTCATAGCCACGTCCCCACCTCTGTCCTCACCGCCCAACAAGTGCAACCGCTGCCAATAAGAGGAGCGGTGGAGGAAATGAGCGTCGTCCACCCTTTGGTGCTCGATTCATAAATCAGCAGCCGTGACGCTGATGAAGCCACAGAGCTCGACGAGCCATTTATAGCTGCTTCATGGCATAAGCAGTAATGATATTGGTAAAACAATTTCTTAATCCAGTGTGGTTGATGATGTTGTCAAGTCTAAAGCAAAGTCGGCATCGATTTGTATAATTACCGTCATGCCGTTCATATCTTTTCCCGTAGGGTGTCGTTTCAGGAACAACACAACAAAACACGGCTCACTCAAGAAGTTTGGTCAAAGCTCGCGATCCAAGCACAGAGTCAGACCAACAAAAAGGACTTCCCTGTGCAGAACGTTGTCACAAAACAAAAAACTAGAGGCGTCCCCGACTAAGAATTTCCATGGTCGAATCCGATTCGTCCAATCCTGCCAGTAGTCGACTGATAGTCGAATCTTTCATCTTGTTTGGCGGAGCCAGGGGGGGGGAGGCTGCGGAGTGCCTACATGGGAACAGAGCAGCACAGCAGAGCGGTGCTCACACGGCACACGGAGCGTCGGGGCGCCTATGCCTACAGCCGGCCCCTAATGCACTAATAATAATAATAATAAAAAACAGTCCATGCAGGTAAAACAACACTTATTTTTTTCCTACACACTGAAACACAGACTGGAACAAAGTGTCGGTAACTCTAATCATCAAACAAATGAAGTATAGTTCAAATGACCAGAACCAAACCCACTTCTAACAAACGGGCTAAAGCATTATTTATATCTAATCTCTGCAGATAAGCTCACATTTTTTGGCTAAACAATTTCTCACATTATCTGCTCAAATTTAATGAAATAGGCTTAACTGCACTGTCGGTCCGTTTCGCAGCGCAACATCCATGCAAAAAGAAACACTAAATTAAATAGAATTAGTCTTTCAGATAAATAAAAATAATAATATAATAACCTAAAATATTACAATTAAACGAAATAAAAGTCAGCATTAAAAATGAGAATTGAGTAACAGAACCGTCTTTTATTAGCCCAATTATCTGGCTACTTACCCATTTAAAGGTGCTGTAGGCAGGATTTTGCTAGTCAATGCTAATTTTTCAGTTTTCTTTGGATTAAATGTTAGAGTATCCATTGATAATCCTTTAGGAGTGTAGCATAATTGCTCTACCGCGAGGGCGCAGCGTTTCCATCTCTCTCTGTTTTGAGCTGAAAAGGAATCTCAACAGCTCCAGGTATCTTTGACCAATCAGAAGAGCCCATGAGGCTCTAACCGTGATTGGTCGAGGGGCGTTCGTTGCACGTTCTTGTGGGAGGGGCTTAACTTGCGTGAGGGCGTGATGTCAGAGAAAACAGGACAGGATTGGCTGTGCTGGGTTTCAAATCGCCATCTTCGATGGGTCAAATCGCCATCTTGCTTAGGTAACCCTAAGCAAGATGGCGGAGATGCAAAATCCTGCCTACAGCACCTTTACGGTGGAAAGCCATGTTGGTGTGGAGTGATATGAAAAGACACAATTTGCATTTGACTTTTTGGATCATCTTTGACTTGGTCTGACGTTCTGTTTTTTTGGGGTTTTTTTCCACATTTTGAGCCTTTTAAAGTTCAGCCAAATCACCACCGAGATGCTGCTCTGTGACGGAGCTCTGTGCAAAATTGGATTGTGCCACTCACCATGGTGGTTCATTCAAAAACACTAAATAGATAGAATATTGAATAAAACTACAAGTTAAGTAAATTTTTCCACAGTGTATTTGTAGCACCCGTGTCACCTCTATAACTGAGAAGGATGGGTGCTTGGGTTCGATGGTTGTTATGAAAACCCCAAAAAATAATTATCTCTTACAAACCAATTCGAAACTACCAAAGAATAATATTGCGACCCAGAGATATATAAAACAGGGAACGTATTTAATGAACAATAATATGAAAATGCAAATATCAAAAAACACACTTCAATCACCCACTTCCTCTAATCAGTAAACTTCCTTGCAATATAAACACAATTATACTCAAACCAACACTGCAATGCAATAATCAATACAACAAGAAAGGTAAGAACGGTTCAAAATCACAAAAGTCAGCAAATGGTGGGCCCACACTCACTCACACACAGTACTCACGCTCCGGAGATCACGCGAGAGATGGAAAAAAAACTCGTTGCAGGCCTGATAGTCCTTGAGAAAGAAAAAAAACCCAAATAACAAAAGTAATCCACAAGTCCGGGAAAAAAAAAAGTTATACTCCGACAGGTATAATCCACAGCCTCGTGGCTTCCAGCTTCGAACTCCGTCCGATTATTTCCCCGAGTCTCTCTCTTCCCTGCTCCGACGCTGTGTCGGCGAACGCGGAAGTACCAAAGGAAAAAAAAATGGCGACGCTCACGGTCCACTTAACTCAGTCAAAAGTGAAACTTCTGGGGGTCTCCTCACCGTCCCCGAAACAAGAACCCTCAGCCTTGTTAACACTTGGTCCAAGTGAGGACAAATCACGGCCCAGTCCCAGAAACAATGTCTGAATTCTTTCAGACATCTCCCGACTGCACCGTCTCCAGCCGAACCCCTCTTTTTTTTTCACACCCCAGGTCCAAAAAAACCACACCCCCTCTAATCATCAGCAACCAATCAGAGTGGTGAAACATGATACTTCAAACACATCACGTTATTTGAACAAAATAATATCATTCTTTTAAATAATACAATTCTTTTCTGAATCACCTTCAGTCAAGCAGCAAACAAAACCAAAAGAGAAATACAATCATGAATCATGAGTCAAATATAAATATTCCTTATCCAATAATGTTCAATACTGGGATGAAATAGGAATACTGATAACCATCACAGAAAAATACGTGGTAATAATTTCACAATTACCACCGGGTTACACTCTCCCCCTTCTAGAAGAGTTTGATGTCCCCATCAAATATACTTAAATGACTGACACAGTCTGACGGTCAGGGGCAGAGGTCAAATTTGAGCAATCTAAGCATAACGCCATGGGGTGGCACCAGAAGGTTTGGCAGGGGCTTCTCCGGGAGTCTCTGTAGATTCCGCTTCCCACCATCACTCCATGGCTGAGGGCATTCACAGGCTGCTCACATGACTTTCCCAGTTCATCATAGGTCAACCTGACCACAGGACGAATGACTCGTTTTGAGCGTTCCACTGGCTGGATCTCCACTTCCTGATCTGGACTTGGGTTTTGGTTTGCTCCCCCTTCTAGTTGATTGGCTTCCGAATCAGCATGGTGGGGCACGTCTGTGACATCATCAACCGACACTGTGTCAGTTAGATCTTGAGCTTGTCTGTCTTCTTCAGAGATGACTGGTTGGGCTGGCTTGTTTGACAGATATGGATGTGTCAGAAGCTTGTCCCAGTCAATCTCCAACGGTCTAGTTTGTGACACTTCCTCATACTCTGAGTCTGGGAATATGTCTTCGTTGTTGTCATGGGACTCTGGGAGGTCTCTGTTGGTTGGTTGCTGTGATCTGGTTCGAGGTCTTGGTTGTGAGTTCTCTTCACTGTCATCCACAGGGAATCTCACAAGATAACCAATGGGTAGCAAGTGGTTACGATGGATGGTTTTCTCCACACCCATACCTCTCTCTGGCTTGATTCTGTAGACAGGTAGGTTTGGCAGTTTCTCCACAACCACATATGGTGAAGGTCTCCATTTACATTTCAGCTTGTGTTTTCCCTGAACTCCAAAGTTTCTCAGCAGCACTCGATCGCCTACGTCAAGAACTTGCTCTTTGACGTGCCTGTCATACGCTTTCTTGTTTCTTTGGTGGTTCTTGTCTGACATTTCGGTGGCGAGAGTGTATGCTCGTTGGAGATCTTGCTTAAGTTTGGCCACATACTGATGGTAGGATCTTGTCTTTTCACTTTCGTCATACACGCCGAAACAGGTATCGATGGGAAGGCGAGATTCTCGACCGAACATTAACAGGTAAGGCGAGTAACCCGTGGCTTCATTTTGCGAACAGTTGTAGGCATGCACCAGTTGACTGATTTTCTGACTCCACCTCAGTTTTTGCTTCGGATCGAGAGTACCCAGCATAGACAAGAGGGTTCGATTGAATCGTTCAGGCTGAGGATCTCCCTGAGGATGGTAGGGAGAGGTCCTTGACTTGCGAATACCTAGCATCCTGAGGAGGTCTTGGATCAGCTTGCTCTCAAAATCCCGCCCCTGATCAGAATGGATGCGGGCTGGAAGACCATAATGAACGAAGTAGCGCTCACACAAGATTTTGGCTACTGTGGTCGCTTTTTGGTCTTTGGCTGGAAAGGCTTGAGCGTACCGGGTAAAGTGATCTGTCACTACTAGGATGTTGGCGTAACCTTGGGAGTCTGGCTCGAGTGACAGGAAATCAATACACACAAGATCAAGGGGGCCTTGGCTTGTTATCTGGTTCAAAGGAGCAGCTCTTTGGGGCAGGGCTTTGCGAGTTATGCACCTTCCACAGTTCTTTACATACTGCTCCACCTCAGTTCCCATCTTTGGCCAGTAGAATCTGTCTCTGACCAGTTTCAGAGTCTTTTCCACACCAAGGTGCCCTGACTCGTCATGCAGAGATCTCAAAACCATGTCAATATACTGTTGTGGGAGTACCAGCTGATTCACGGTGGCCCCCTCCTTTTCAACTTTCCTGTGGAGTAAATCATCTTGAATCACAAGTCTACTTGCTTCTTTGTTGAGCAGTGTAGAATTTGGGTTGCAACTGGATGAGAATGGTGTACCCCCATTCAGTGACTGTTTAACTGGAGCAATAGTGGGGTCCATGTCTTGAGCATGAATGAGTTCTTTGCGGCTAACTTGTGTTAACGCCCCTAGATCCAGCCGGACGGGGTAGGCAAAGCATTCAGGAATGGCATTGGGTGACATCCCGAGTGACTCAGCAACTGTTGAGGACTCTTCAGATGTTTCTGCACACGTGATCTGTTTACAGAGAGCTTTGACACTTTCAGGTGATATAGTTTCCCAACCTCCTTCTGCAGTGGTGAGTGGGTTGCGTGACAGGGAATCTGCATCAATATTGCTGTTCCCTGGCCTGTACTGCAGGGTGAAACTGTATGTTGAGAGTGCGGAAAGCCAACGATGACCCGTTGCATTGAGTTTGGCTGTAGTCAGAATATAAGTGAGGGGATTGTTATCCGTTCTCACAGTAAACTGGGCTCCATACAAGTAGTCGTGGAACTTGTCGACCACGGCCCACTTGAGTGCCAAAAACTCCAGTTGGTGCACAGGATAGTTCCTTTCAGAAGCACTGAGCTTGCGACTGGCGAAGGCGACGGGTCTTAATCCTTCTGCGGACTCTTGATTGAGAACTGCACCTAAACCATGCAAACTTGCATCAATGTGAAGCGTGTATGGTTTGGTTGGATCGGCAAATGCCAGCACTGGTGCATTTGTGAGGCACTGGATAATCTTCTGAAAAGCCTCTGAGCAGGACTCATCCCACCGGTCCCCAAATGGCTCTTTGACTTTGTAGTAGGATTGTTCTGGTGATGCACTGGACTTCCGTTTCTTTTGTGTGGGAGGATATCCTTTACACAGTTCAGTGAGTGGTCGTACAATGATGGAGTAATTTTTTATGAATCGGCGGTAATATCCACAGAACCCCAGGAATGATTGTAGGGATGGGAGGTCTGTTGGCTGTTTCCACTTGGCTACCGCCTCCACTTTGGCTGGGTCTGTGGCGATGCCATGTTCTGAGATAATATGCCCAACATAAGTTACTCGAGGACGGCAGAACTGACACTTGTCGAGAGACAGTTTCAGACCGGCCTCTTCCAGACGAGTTATGACTTTCAGGAGTCTTCTCTCATGTTCTTCCAAAGTTTTGCCAAAAATGATCAGATCGTCGAGGTAAACAATGACTTCGAGCAGGTGCATATCACCGACCACCTTCTCCATGAGCCGTTGAAATGTTGCCGGGGCTCCTGTAATCCCCTGAGGCATCCTCTCAAATTGAAAGAATCCCAGAGGACATATGAAGGCTGTTTTCTCTTTATCCTCTTCAACCATTGGGATTTGGTAGTAACCGCTGCGCAGATCCAGCACTGAAAACCACTTGCTGCCTGCCAAGCAATCGAGGGCGTCATCAATCCGTGGAACAGCATACTGATCTGGGACGGTTCTGCGGTTCAGGGTGCGGTAGTCGACACACATGCGGAGTTTACCATTCTTTTTCCGGGCGAGTACAATAGGTGAGGCAAATGGACTTCTTGACTCTTTAATGATTCCAGCCACCAACAGTCCTTGAAGGTGACGCCGAAGATCATCCAAGTCTGCTGGGGCAATGCGGCGGGATCTCTCCCTGAACGGGGTGTCGTCGCTTAAACGGATAGGATGTTCTACTCCCTTGGCCAAACCCACATCCCATTCCTCTGTAGAGAACACATTGGAGTGCTGAGCAAGCTTGTAACTTAATCTCTCTTTCCACTCTTTGCTGATGGGTGAATCACCGAAGTCAAACAAAGATGGGTTCATGGCTGGAACAGTGTCCACCTTAGGACTTTGTGCATCTGTCACAATGTCAACAACACTCAGATGAGCAATCACTGTCCCCATAGGAATGGCAGTTGTCTTTAGGGACTCATTTCGCAGAAGCACGAGGAACTGGTCAGGATCAAGCATCTTGGAGAAGAGCACAGTTGGTTGGATGAGAACACTGGGGGGAAGGGCAGGTGAGTGAGCACGTTCAGTGATCAAGATGCTGTCTCCAAGGTTTTGCTTTTCTTTAACTTTGCAGATGGCAATGTGTTCGGTGCCAGGTGGGATGACCAAAGGACCAGGCCCTGTCCACTTCACTTCAGCAACGGGTAAGTCTTTTTGGTTCTCTTTAGGTATCTTTCTGTCACGCACAGGTAAGTGGCTTTCTCCGTGCACTTGAACTTTGGCTACATTGACATTTTCAGTTTCTCTTTTCACTGCTTTGGAGTCAAAAGGCCGTATTCCACTGACATTGGTGCCAATGAGGACTGGTACGGTTTCAGAACAGCGGGGGTCGGGACACACCAGGGCCAGAACAGGAACAGATTTGACTTTGTTGGACTTTCTGGGACACTCTAGCTCCACTTGAATGTAACCTTTGTATGGGTAACTGTCCTCTGATTTGCTTAAGCCCCAAATGGCTAGACCAGTCACAGGGTGTAGCGGGACGTGTGACAGGTTTTCAGTGTACCAACTGTCGAATATGATGGTAACTTGGGAACCGCTGTCCATCAGTGCTGTGCAGGGGCGGCCATTGATTTTTACTTGGGCAGTAGAAGGGGGGCCCACTAGTCCCTCGGGCAGACTGTTGGTTCTGACATTGACAGCACTTCTGTTGACGGTTGCATTTGTCGTCTTTGTTCCTGTTTCATCAGGTTTCTGGTTTTGCTTGGACTTTCTCTGGGCTTGCAGGAGTCTCTGAATCACTTTGGGGTAATTCTCAGGAGCAGAACATTTAGGTGCGATGTGCCCATCTTCACCACACCGATAACAGAAGAAGTCACTTGAATCTCTGGGAGTGAATGTCCTTTGCTGCGGTAGCTTTGATCGAGTCTCTCTTTGCCAGGGCTCAGAAACTGGGTTGTACTGGGGTTTGACTGACATGACTGACAATTGTTTTCGCAGCTTTACTACTTCTTTCTTTAGGGCTTGGACATTCTTGTCTTCTGAGCTCTCAGTCGTTGCATTAGCTAATGGCTGAAAGCTTGGTGAAGGATGACTGGACATGACTGGGGACACAGTGAGCTCACAAACTTGTGCTGTGAGTTGCCGTATTTCGTCTTTTAAACTGTTAATCTCAGTCTCTGAGGTTGCAGTGACACTTTTGGCATAAACAGCTTTTGACGGGTTTAGTCGGCGACGTGCAGCTTCATGTTCCTCCTCGAGACGTATTTCGTTCAACAGCTGAAGAAATGTTGGCGGGTTGTCACGACGCTCTCTCAATCTCAGGTTCAAGATCATTAGATCAGATCTGGTCGCCCCCTTAATGAGCTGTTCGAGGCGTGCTTTGTCTGCTGTGCCGGCTGGGAGTCCACCCTTCTGGGTCACTTTATTCAGAATTCGCTCCATTCTTCTCAGGAATTCGGAGAGCTTCTCACCAGCATGTTGGCACATCATTCTGAAGGCAAAATACAGTTCTTCACCACTTTCTGGAGTGCCGAATGTGTTTTCCAGGATGTTCAGGTAATCCACAGATGTTGCATTTGGTTCATTGAATCTGACAGCTTGTAGGACCTCCAAAGCAGGACCCTTGACACTCTCCATTATTCTCATTTTCTTTTCTCTTTCAGGTTTGTCACATTCTTCAATCATGAGTCTGGCTTGTTCAACCCAATTTTCCAACTGTTCTTCTCCAGCAGGTGTGGGTGTGACCCCTGAGAAGGTTCGCAGTCTTCGATATGGGCTGTTGTCATTTCTGGTCGACGGGTTTGTCTGTTGCAAAATGTCACCAACGGCTCTGATTATGGCTTCAGGAGTAGATGCTTGAAGTGTGGGCAGAACACTGGAATCAGGCTGCAGCAAGGTGTGGCCATCACCAGCTGTCTGAGCTGGTAACTCGTCCCTCTGCTCAGAATATGCAAATATTCTCCACGGCACAGCAGCTCCTTCAGGCAGAAGATCAGGAGGAATGGAGCTTGTGTTGACCTTCTCTCTGCACTCACACAGCACAGTTAGGCTTTGAGACTCTGGGTCATACATCCTCCCTCTAACTCTGACTCTCCCAAGTGCTTTGATGCTCTGCAGTGCTTCTTCAATGGTGCTCACTTCAGTTTGGGGGGAAACATCTTTGACCAACAAGGCGTTTGCTGGATCTATTCCCTCTCCAACACACCAATTCTTCAGCTGAGCCATCCCCAGACGTTGTGCTGTTGCTCTGAATTTTTGTTAAAATTGCTTTGCCCAACTTTGAGTTATTTCAGATAAATTAGGGTTAATAACCATTAGTTTCACTGTTTTAGGCTTTGAAATCTTTTTTTCTGTACCCAAATAAAACTTTAAATCTCTGGGTCAAACTAGGTTTAAAGGTAGTTTTAGACTTTATTTTCTTTTTTCTTTTCTTAATCCCAGCGGTGCCTCCAATTTTTATGTAGCACCCGTGTCACCTCTATAACTGAGAAGGATGGGTGCTTGGGTTCGATGGTTGTTATGAAAACCCCAAAAAATAATTATCTCTTACAAACCAATTCGAAACTACCAAAGAATAATATTGCGACCCAGAGATATATAAAACAGGGAACGTATTTAATGAACAATAATATGAAAATGCAAATATCAAAAAACACACTTCAATCACCCACTTCCTCTAATCAATAAACTTCCTTGCAATATAAACACAATTATACTCAAACCAACACTGCAATGCAATAATCAATACAACAAGAAAGGTAAGAACGGTTCAAAATCACAAAAGTCAGCAAATGGTGGGCCCACACTCACTCACACACAGTACTCACGCTCCGGAGATCACGCGAGAGATGGAAAAAAAACTCGTTGCAGGCCTGATAGTCCTTGAGAAAGAAAAAAAACCCAAATAACAAAAGTAATCCACAAGTCCGGGAAAAAAAAAAGTTATACTCCGACAGGTATAATCCACAGCCTCGTGGCTTCCAGCTTCGAACTCCGTCCGATTATTTCCCCGAGTCTCTCTCTTCCCTGCTCCGACGCTGTGTCGGCGAACGCGGAAGTACCAAAGGAAAAAAAAATGGCGACGCTCACGGTCCACTTAACTCAGTCAAAAGTGAAACTTCTGGGGGTCTCCTCACCGTCCCCGAAACAAGAACCCTCAGCCTTGTTAACACTTGGTCCAAGTGAGGACAAATCACGGCCCAGTCCCAGAAACAATGTCTGAATTCTTTCAGACATCTCCCGACTGCACCGTCTCCAGCCGAACCCCTCTTTTTTTTTCACACCCCAGGTCCAAAAAAACCACACCCCCTCTAATCATCAGCAACCAATCAGAGTGGTGAAACATGATACTTCAAACACATCACGTTATTTGAACAAAATAATATCATTCTTTTAAATAATACAATTCTTTTCTGAATCACCTTCAGTCAAGCAGCAAACAAAACCAAAAGAGAAATACAATCATGAATCATGAGTCAAATATAAATATTCCTTATCCAATAATGTTCAATACTGGGATGAAATAGGAATACTGATCACCATCACAGAAAAATACGTGGTAATAATTTCACAATTACCACCGGGTTACATATTTGATAGGCTAACATGTATATCAAATAGGCTTTATATCATGTTTATTTGGAAAAAAAAAAAAAACCCAAGCAATTCTATGTAAAATCAGTCATTCAGCACCCCCATACAGCTGGAATGGAATGGTCCTCATTTAATAACCACATTTTTTCGATGCTTCGACTGCGTGATTGGCAGTCAATCAGGCCCCTTTGAACGAATCATCGAATCATCAACTATCTGAGGACACCCCTACAAAAAACCATAACGTCCTCACTGGATTCAGAAAGGTTTAGCACCTGAGGTCATCTGATTAATGGGTACAGCTTGTTAAGATTGAGCTTAACATTAACAAGTCAGAAAATGTGTTAAAACGTTTGAAACAATTATGAGAGTTTGATTGTTTCGGTAAGGTAAGATTTGGCCCATAGTCCCAGTATTTATCGGGAAACTGTTTGTGTCTTCATGACAGATGTTGTGGAAAGTGAAGATTCTCACTAAATAAATTCATGCTATCTCAAATGTCAAGTTTTAATGTGCAAGTTCATAAAAGTCTGACTTTAATGAAAGCATTGGATGATAAGATTAAATGGTAATTTATGGCAGTAATAATAACTCCTGGTTTTCAAAAGCACATTATGACCTTCACCTTTTTGAAAATGAAGCAGGCTGGAAACTCTCAAGACTGTTTATCAAAGCTGAATTGTATCATTTCTGATTTAAAAAAAAAAATCTACATTTAAATGTAGGAAAGAGTTTTTTTGTTTAGCTGTAGAAGGGATTATAAATTAGTTCAACAAAATAAATGGCACTCCAGTATGGTACACTTATTTGACCTCTGTTTAATTAATCAATAAAGAGACTGGCTTTATATTCACACACAACAGATATAAGACTGGATGAAACTGCTGGAAAGTTTAAGGAAATTAACTAAAGTGTTATAAAAATGAAATAATCCTCCTTGGTTTGTTAATAACTTTCTCAGTTCAGAGTCTGTGTGAAGCTAACAGACTGGAAATCTTCATGTTTTAGAAAAGAGAGTCATCCTGTTTTGCTAAAACCCTTTTTACACAACAACGGGGGAAAAAATGGAAAACTTTTGCTGCTCTGAGCCACCGAAAATGAACATTTTTGAAACTTGCCCCCAAGGTGAAACATTTGGAAAACAGTCTGATTCTCTTTCTGTACAGATTGGATAAAATTGAATGGCGCCTAATGTGTCACACAAGTATTTTTCTGAAGAAAACATCTTCTTAATCCATCTAAAAACTTCCAAACGCCTATAGCGACATGACACAAAACATTCATTGTTCTTCAATAATACGTTTCTTCGCATACATTGTTGGGTTCAGGGGCTTTCTTCTTCTTCTTCTTCTTCTTCTTCTTTGTTTTTTTTTTTTTTTTTTTTTGGCCTTTATTTATTGTCAAATAATCCCATCTATTAAGGCAATAAACAAACACCATATCAAACTGCATGAATACTTTTAACAAGATATGTAAATGCACATGACAGAGTGGACTCCTCATACTTTCTACACAGAAACATAAATCTCCTCAGGCTTTAATGTGGCCTCAGTCTCTGGATGTTGTGTATTTTTTGCCATTTTTTTCCTCTTTGCAGGGCTGGACTGTGGTGTAGTGGTTCGTGGGTTTTGCTTCACAGTAACAGTGCTGTGGGTTCAAATGAAGGACAGACATTTCCATGAGGACTGGTGTTGTAGTCAAGCCCTCGTTCTCAAGGTCTTGGTCTTGTCTTGTCGTGGTGTTGTCCTGGTCTCGGGTTAGGTGATCCTATCCATTTAAAGGATAAAACTATGTTATTTAAAAAGGTTTCCACGAGACCAAAAGCTAATGCATATACTTTTTATTTTGTTAATTATTTAGAAAATATGAGCATAAATCCTGTCTTATCTGGCTACAAGAGCAGGCCAATGCATCAGTTTATTGAAGGCTTCAGTCAGATATGAAAGGTCTACTATTCTGCTGTTTTCAGTTTTGTACTTGATGATCTGAGGATCCAATAGCCTTGGCTTACTCGTGAATGTTCATTTGAGCAGGAAAAAACTTCCACAGCACTCCGGTGTAAAAATGAAAAAAAAAAAAAAGGTCTTTTAGGTCTTTTCACAGCAGTATTCAAACTTCAGTCATCCTGAACAATAAATAATTCTACTGTAAGAAAACCATGTGGCTCGGTTCTTCATTAGTTCTCAACTGATTCAATTCTCTTCTAATACTTTTCACTGCATGCAGCAATTTTTCTACTTCAACAGCAACAGTAACCTATTTTACTTCATCAAAATAAAGCAACAAATGTAATTTTAAATGTAATTAGCTTTCAGATAAACATGAATTCAATCAAATCAATCTTTACCAGCATTTTAACAATTTTTCTCTGATATTGTTTATTCGATGAACTTAAATGCAAATTGTGCTTACCGGTACTTATTCACTTAAACTTCCATTTACTTGACTTGGCTCCCACAGCACGATTTTAATTCCATTAATCTTTATTGATCAAGTGCCAAATAATCACACACAATATCTGAAATAAAATAAGTGGTTTTGAGGAAAAAAGGGTTGGGGGATATTTGTTGAACTACTCACACACTAAACAAGCTCTTCGATAAGATTCCAGTGTCAGCAGTGACCCCCAGCTCATCTGACCCCTGCAGTGACCCCTGCTTCATGCCCGCCTACCTCCAGCCAGTCGATGCACTCATACAGACTTTAACTGGCAGACCTTTGGCCATGTCAATGACAATGGTGGTATAGTGATTTGGAAGCACTTTAGTAGATAATGAAAGTGTTGGCCCAAACTTTTTTTTTCTCCACAGTCTGTAAACAGCTCTGTTTACCTCGGCTTTGGGGGTTTCAGAGTCGCTGAAACTAAGTGAGGCACTCAGATCCCGCTGAAGCTTCACTTGAGGCCAGCTCAGCTTGTCGTGCTTGTTGATTCAGGGTCGTGCACCTGTCTGCGGCTGGCAGAAACACAGTGAAATCAGTAAGAGGACAAAAAGGGTTTGTTAAAATCCAAAGGTCTCACCCGTGCCAGGCCAGGCTCTGAAAGCCATCTCCGTTTTATCCGCTGCTCTCGCTGACGTCTGAACTCAATAAAATGAATCAAAAACAAGCCTATTTCTGCTCCAACTGAAGTGCTAATCTTTGGTCGACACGTATCCGACTCTTATCTGGAGTGGCTGAGTGGGGGAGTACAGTACGCCTCATTTCTACATCAAGAACATTACTGTAATAATCGGACTCAATGTCATAACATATTCCATTATAATGGAGCACTGTGGCCTGTGAAGAACCACCAGAGAATGGAAGTTCTGGGGGAAAATGGAAATTACAGCTGAGAGAGGGCTACAGAAAGTTATTTTACCCAGAAAAGAGTACATTATAGCAAAGTATAATATTGGGGGAAGTGCATCAGTGGAAACACAAAGGCAAGGTGAGTTTTAGAAGAGAATAGAATATTTCATTGTTGCTATTATCGTCGGACAAAAATTGTTGGCAGCTCCTCTAGTAGTGCAAAAAAAAAAGTGGAATAAAAGTGGAATAATTACCAAGATTAAAACATAATTTATTAAAAACACAAGACAGTGTCATATGAACCAAACGCATAGAGTTGTTTGAAGTGTAAAGTGACAGTGTAAGCGTTATTCGTCTGGGTGTGAAGGGTGGTCTGACGGCTTTGAAGGCCTGATGGGGAAACTGTTGATGAATCTTGTTGCTATGCCTTTTACACCTACTACAAACTGTATGTTTTAGCACTATTCTAAATTCACCGCCAGCCGCACTTTACCACATGAATCTGATAAACTTAAGGCACAATACGAAGTCTGCTGTGTGCAGACTGCACGATGGAAACACAAGTGGAGCCGGCGATGCGAGTGACTGCATGAGAATAAAATGCCATAAGCATTTTAATCAGGGTCATTTTGGCGGTTTCTGTTATAATTATGATTTAAAAACACTAAACACAGTTGTTTGTCAATAAATAGCTTCAGCAAACCATGAACCATGATTAAAAAAGAAAAAAAAATCTCTTATCGTTCATATTCTCAGAAAAATGGCCAAAACCAAAACTAAAAATTCTGATAGTTCACATATTTGTGGACATTACGCATAAGAAACTCTGTCAGTGTGACTGAAATCTCCTCCCCGATAATTACTCTGCTTGTGCAGCTAAGTGCTGGTTGATGCAGTGAAGTAGTGTCTTCATGGCTAGTTTAGCTCTCGGAGGCACAAAGACAGAACGATTGCTACAAACTCTCTGCAGAGTGAAAAGGTTCTGCACAGTAACATTATGTATTGTACAGTTTTGTCTCTCAATCACACCGACGTGCCATCTGTTGTGGATGTAAACCTTGTCAGCTTCCTGGAGTTGGTTACACGATTGGCTTGGAGGACAGAAATCAACGAGCACCGAAGCTGCATTTTGTGGATGTTTTAGTTCAGCCAGGAATCCATGACAGTCATGACGCAGTTTACCAGCAGGAGCAAGGTAATCCGCAGTCATAGTTTGTCCATTTTGGTTTTATTGAATAGATACAAGTGAGAAAGTGACTGCAGATAATTGGTTTGTGGGACTTAGCACTGTTAGCTGCTCGTCCGCCTCCTTGGCTGTCGTGTCTCTGCCGTCTCGGCCTCTTCAGCAGGTCCACGGTGAAGCCGGCTTCAGCTGGAGATAGCTGGATCTGAGATTAGATCAGATCAGACTTTTTAATCCCACATGGGGACGTTTGTTCATCACAGCAGGTTTACATTGCACAGATTGTTAAAAAATGGGGGGAAACACACTTAGAAGAAATAATATTTACAGTGTTCAGTGCTGAAAATGTCCAGGTCACTTAAATTAAACAAATCAGGTTTTCAAACCATGTTGAAGAAGAAACATTTTGAACATGTGAGATGACTTGCACCCCTATACACAATTAAAATCATTTCAGTATAAAAGCCCTTAATTAAAGATCCTATTCTTTTTTCATATGACTTTCTCACCATTTATTTAGCCCACAGATTTGGCCGCTCTTTCATCACCGCACAATGGATTATTTTCAGCTATAACGCTCACATCTTGATAAGGCATCAAACGTTTGTCCAGAGACATTTCAAACAATCCCCGTCATGAAAGAGACAAATTATTATTATCAGCTCGCCTGCAATTAATTTGGATGTCATTTGTTGCGAAATGAACTCAAAGAGAAATAAGGGACACATTATCAAACCGGCTAATTGTCTCGGCTCAGTGCGGAGCATGTAGTTTTTCTTTTTTTCTTCTCTTTTCTGTCCTCGTTGCCTTTTATGTCTGTTCCCGCGGTGGTTAGAGTGTCCGTCAACAGCTTCGGGTTCTAACGGAGCATCCGCCAGCAAACCACTCCATCCCGGTCTGTCTGTCTGTCTGCATTGTTGTGAGCTCCGCTCCATTATTATGAATCTCACTCCCATTTTCTGAAGAGTCGGTCTTGTTTGCTAACCATTGTGATTTTCTCTCTTTTTCAGGACTGACCTCCTTTGTGCTCGTCTGTATTAGATTCACCGAATGAAGCCATCATCACTGACGATGATAATGTCTTCAGTGTAATTTCCATGCTGATGTGTGATATGTGTCGTCAGGAAATACATCATAATACCTGCTTGTCCTGGTGATTACAACGCTATCTGTGTAAATGCCATCCTCACAAAATGTCTCGCTCTTCTCAGCAGCGCTGATAATCACAGCTGGAACAGATGTTTGTGTCTCTACCATCATCTGAATCAAGAAACCTGTTGGAAAAACTTGTCCAACCTTTCATATCTGGAGCCCAAAACATAGAACCTGAGACTTTTTACCATAGCCACACACTTTACCTAGCATTTATTACAATAACTTTTAATGAAAAACATGATGTTATAAAACTTTCTATTTCACAGAAATCAGTCTTATTTCAGCCTTTGTCCACTTTTTTTGCAACAATATCAGATAAAAAAAAACTGTCATTATCTTAATTCTCAAAACTTCCTCTGCTTTCACATCCTGGACATTTCTGTGCATCGAACCTAGAATGTGGTGAATCTTCCTCAAGGCAACATTTCTACTGCTGTATAATTTGTCAACTAGAAGAAACTTCTCTCTTTGAGACGTCAGGATTCTGTTCAGCTTAGGACATGTCGTACTCATCTTTTGAAAAACTGCTCTCAATCATTAAAAAATAAAACAGATTCCTGCTCTCATTTAGAACAGAATCTTCCTCTTTTTTCTGATAGTAATTCAGCTCTACACCACACCCTAATGATTATTGATGTGCATTATCATTGAATGAAATGTGCTTAGTGTGCTTGAAATTGAATTGGGAGGCGTACATCGCTCTGACGCCGCGGGGCAAATACCAAGAGTCATTAGACGCGCTTTTTAGATAAAAACGTGAACTCTCTTCCGCTGTAGACACAGCTCCCTCTGGCTGATAGAGAACCTTATTAGGAAAATATTGTCTGACTTGTTCTTCCGCTCCGCTGTACAATTACCCCCCCCCCCCACCCCCCCACCCGAACACAGGGAACAATACACACAACAATGAACACTGAGAATAGCTTCAAGTCAGTGAGTTTGAAAAGGATGTCTGAATTCCTCTTACCATTGATTCCTCTAACATCGGTAATCCAGAAACTGGAAGCTGATCATTAAGTGTGCGAGTGTGTGAGTCACACAAACTGGCACATTTTCACTCACTCACGTTCCCATGAACTGAAATTAAGTCACAGCGGAGCAGGAAAAACGCCAGTGAATGAATTTTACATGATTGTAGTGAATGTTCTGTTAACTTGCAGCAACAACCTTAGTCCTTTTCTCCTCTTGAGTTCTAATCATTTAATCCCTTCAATCCATCCATCGTACATTCAGGACATAATGTTCATAGCATTTGTGGTTATGTCGTAATTTGAGCTCCTGCATAGATGTATTGCAGAATAGGCATTCTGGGTTCAGGCCCAGAAACAGAAAAGGACAGAACAGCTATAAACAGATAAAAAGCCATTGTTAAAAACACTCAAAGAGGTGCATAATAATAATAATAATAATAATAATAATAATTTTAAAAAGTATTTAGTATGCTAAATAATCACAGAGACGAGCAAAATGACAACAGAAACTTAAAGAAGGATTGATAAAATGCATGCAGACCTCAGACTGATACAGAAGTGCAAAAACATCAAATAACTACTTTTCATGCACCAAACCAACAAATGTATGGAAACGGCACCTGTGAGAACACGAAGGCTTATTAGACATGGCATTAGTGCCAAATTCATGGGTGAGTGGGGGGTGATGATGGTCGAAGAGGAAGAAGTACAAACACCACTTTCATTTTGAACATTTTCATATTAGCCTGACGTTAAACTGAGGATTACAACCTGCTGTCAGATTTAGACCCTGTTTACATAACATTTTAAGAGAAAATGCAACTTTTTGCATTTTCTTTTCAGAAAAGTCGATACAGTGCCATTTTGAAAACAATATCAGTTTGATATGGCAGAAATCGTCACGTTCAATCTGCACTTTTCCAGACCTGAAATGTTACTTTGCAGTAATTAGTGACGAGAGTTAAGCAAAGAGGCTGCCTTCAGTTGAATAGTTTTATTTTTTCATGTGTTTTCTTGTTGGACAGATTTGTATACAGAACTTTAACTGGAGGCAGCACCTCGTGGACGTAGTATAAATTAGAAAAACTCTGATGTGCTCATGTCTTTTAAATGAGAGCACAGTAGCTTATATTGGTATTGCTCCGAAATGATACTTTCACAATCACACTTTTTTAAAGAAGTCCCTGTAAGCATTATGTGTTATTAAATCAGAGACACCTGGGAAATTTGTCACTATGAATTGCATCGGAAATAAATGGGATGTAACAAACAATGTTCCTTTCTTTAAGCAGAGGAAAACTGTAATGAAATTTACCTTCCACGGGAATAAAGGACAGGGTACACATTTCAGTGAAATTGTTTTAGTTTCCACATTTTAATTTGACATTTAATTTTTAACCAGCTGAAGTGTGAAAAGATCTCTCGTGTTTGCGTGAGACCACATATCTGAGCAAATACCCCCAAAGGCATAACTGGGACGCATTAGTAATTTTTCTCAGACTTAATAAGGGGAAATATGTCGGACAATAGTAATGTCTTGTTCCATTTACAGAATAATCTCATCATTATATTCAGACCATGTAAGACAGAGACCAAAAAACTTTGCTTACTTGTTCAATGTAATGTGATCAGTCTCGGTGAAAACTGTCAGAAAGGCTCGTTTTAGGTTGGAGTGCTGCTCAGCAATGTTTTAAGAAGTGTTAATAATCTAACCCTCTCATTTGTGATACCAAGGTGCCTGAAATATGAGAACATACTTGTGATCTGAGACTTCTTAAAAGAGTTTATCACCTGCTACATTCTGCAATATAGATAGATAGATAGATAGATAGATAGATGTGGTGTAACTGTTGTCCTGTTTTATATTTCCCTGGAAATCTGTAAACGACTGCGTTGGCGTAATGTCAGCATCACTTGATTGTTTATTTGTTTCTTTCGTTTAAAACGAAAACACAAAAACAAAAAAATGATGAAAAAACAACAATGTCAGTTTGGACACAAAACAAACGAAAGAAAAGGAGCAGAAAGAAGAAAGAAACTGTTGCTACATCTCCATTAGCTGAAAGTGGCGATAGGATTCAGCAGCGGTCAGACCTGTGGCTCAGCGAGACAGCGGGTGTGAAATGTCTGACCCGGTCAGAAGAAGGCTGTCTGCGGCTTGTCACCTGCCTTTTTGTGCGTTTTGAGTCCGCCAGTCACCTGTGATATGATATAACAGACAAAGAAATGTGGCTGTAGTTTTCAGGACAGCATCAAAACTGCAATCCTGTCAAGAAAAGACAGAGCTGTTGAGCTTTGCTTTCAGAGTCACACATTATACATTTCACAAACTCTTCGCCACTTCTCATCACTTGTTCAACACCACCCCAACAGTGGTGCTTCTTTCAGTGACTCGAACAATGAAAGTGATCGGGGTGGACAGAAAGGTAGGGACACTGATTTCAGATTGTTCAGTTTCATCTTCTTATCAGGCAGCGATTCCTCTGAACCCTGCAAAAATGACGCGGTAGCGCCAATGAGACCAGTCAGAATGTTGTTGAGCTGTTCAGAAGTCTTGACCCTAATGGAGCAGCTCTGCAGGAACCTGGAAACGCCGTACAGTGGCGCTTCCATCCAGTCTGATGGAGCTGAAGAGGCTGAGTGGAGAAAACAGGCAGCAAGTTCCACAAACCTCCTGCAGGCCGTATGCAACAAATCTTCTTTCCTGCTCTTCTGTATGTGTTACTAATCCTCACACTTTAGAGACTATTCTTTCCTGGATACGTTTTTTTCCAACAACAATACTGTCTATAATAATGTCTTCATCTTTTCATTGTTTTTTATTCAAAGCACTTTGAATGTCCTGTTGCTCAAGTGTCCTTCACAAATAGCTCTGCCTTGCCTCACAATCGTTTCATTAATACTGTGAATACTTTTTCTAACAATGTTATCATTGTTCATTAATTGTGTGTTAAAGGGGGACAGATAAATTGAGATTACTTCTGCATAAGACGGGTGATTAAGATGAGGAAGGATTCTGTATTCACTGAAATGGATTCCCTTTTTTAAAAAAAAACTCTCTGAAGCAGAGATATTGTTGAGGTGTTACTTGTGTAATGAGCCTTCTCATTGCTCCGTGTTTTATATTCTATATTTTTGCAGCACCTACAGCAGAGATCATTAAAATTCCTTCCCAAGGGTTCACCCTATCATTTACCAGTGTAAAGTACAAACCCAGTAAGGTGCGATGTGACTGGACTTCATGTGAGCAGGCGACTCCTCCTATTAGAGTCCTCCCATGTCCTCTTTCTGCAACCTGCAGCCTCCATCAGCATGCTGCTCTGCTCCCGCTGCTGCTGTCGGTCTCCACCTGACCAGAAATGACCCCATCATTTCCTGTATCCCAGGTGAACTGAAAACTCCTGCGTAACTCTGAAGGCTGTCAACCCGAAGATGTTATTGCCCCTAATAAGTAGGTGTGCCTGGGAGACGGGCAGCACAGTAAAGGAGCGTCTGAAGTCATGAAAAGTGTACAGTTTTATGTGTTGAAACATCCCCCTTTCTTCAAATGATCTCAAAGGTGGAGCAGGACAGGCTGTGTGATGGTGCAGTGCAGTGTTTCCCAATGTGTGGGCCGCGGCCCGCCGGTGGTCTCTGAAGTTACTGGATGTGGGACGAGAGAGGTACATTACAATACATTAAGAAATAGTTTTGTACATTTAATTTAGAAGATCTAAGATGATCCTTCATACTTGTATCCACCACAAAATAGGAATGACGATGCATTATCGAGTTGATAATTAAGCTGTGTTATTTTGTGATATATACAAATTAAATGCAGACTCACCTTTTTTTTTCTCAAGAAACTGAAAAAAAAAAAGAAAAGTTTTGGTCCGTGAAATGGGGGGGGGGGGGGGGGGGGGGCGCGCGTCTCAACCACCCCATGGACCTCCACCCTGTCGAGGAGGTTGGGTCGTCCTAGTTGGAAATCACTTCCATCAAAGCATTTTAATGCAGGTTAAGTACTGGTAAACTTTTTCAATACCCTTATTAACCTCCCAGATGAAGTGGAACGTAATAACTTTATTTGAAATATATGTAAGTTAAGTTTGTGTGCATTCATCACTATGAATTTTGTTGGCATTAATACATGTCCACATTGAATTTTGATAGTTTTTAAACAAATGTTTCTCATACTCTGATCATGAATATTAGGGCTGTCTGGACATCAGAAAACTCAGTGATACTTAGGGGCATTGTGACATGCTGGAGTTTGAGGATAGCTCCACACTCTGGGTTCCAGTCCAGGCTTGGGAAGCTGTTCTGTGTGGATTTTTTTATACTCCCCCAAAAACAAGGTTAACCAGGGACTCTAAATTGCTGGCAGGTATGAAAGAGAGTGCGTGCGACTGTTCAACTCCCTGTTTCCTCTGTGATTGACAAGACACCAGTTTTCCACCCTGGTGCATTGACTCCAGCCCCCCCTGCAGCTCTGAGTTGGACAAAGCAGTATAAAAGATGGATGTTTTGGAGCAGAATGTCTGCAACAGACTGCAAAAGTGATCTATTGTGGACCCGCAGTTTACATTCTCTTTGTGAGGTCGGAGATCAGGCATTCACCTGAAAGATATGCAAGGCTCCTTTTCTCTCCGCAAAATCCTCTCCCCCTTCATAATGTTCCTGATGAAATAGGAACATGCTTTCCAGGATTTGGCATACTCATTGTTGTGTACCTTCCATGGCTTCAGGTGTTTGTTTTTCCACACAGAATGAGGAGCGATTGGTTTGGGAAAGGAACAAGAAATAAGTCTCAGACACACACAATGCACTGTGCATCCTTATAAGTATTATGCATGCATATTTGCATGCATGCTGTGTGAATAAAGAACTGCTTCATATAAAAGCTCCTACACCAGAGTGTGGATTTTGCAAGGAAGTTGCTTTGTAGTTCAATTCTTCTCTCGGTGGAGGTGGCAGGGCTCACCATTAAAAACCAATAACCTTCATAGCAGCTTTTCAATCAACAAGCCAAACTTTTTCATTTACTTTGGCAGATGATAAGGGCCTGTGCTCGCTGCAGCTCATCCAGCTGATGATGTTATGCCTGTCATTTAACCTCAGATATGCCATTAATTCATTTTGGAAACACAGATTGTGTTGGAGAATAAATAAAGCTCTCTCTGCTTTTTTTTTTTCCATTAGCAATATTTAATGTCATGAGGAGAGGTTAAAACGTAAGAAAGAAAGCTCTAAGCAGAATCATCACACTCCACCCTTGAATTTACCGCTTAGCCTTTTCATTGGGTTGAATACTTTGGATTACTCTAATTTCCTTGTATCCTAATTGAAAAAGAATTAATTAAATTTCAGTTATCCCCAGTAACACATTAGAGGGAAAAAAGTCCTGATCACAGTGACAACACTAATCATCAAAGCAGTGGTAATTAATAAAAAACACTTTACCTTTTCAGAAAAGCTGCTATTCAACTGTCCTCCCAGGAATCTTATTGACCCAACTTGAATTCAGTATCAGGTTAGAGTGATGCTTTGACCATGGATACACGTGCTTGAGTTCCATAGACTAACGCCTGCTCTTTGTCTCATCTTTACCTCTGGATGGTGGATGGATGTTAACACAGAGCTGATATTGTTCCCTCCAGGACTCAGGCTTACCTGAAGGAGCACAAATCTTTGAGGTAAGTTCTTGAAACTGGAGGCTACTCCAGCTGGACTGTCAAGAAAAGAACAGAAGGACAGCGAGATGGATTTTTGACAAACATGGCATCCTGATGTCTTTTAAACCCACTAACACACTCAGAAAGGCACAAAGGCATCCCAAGAAACACACACACAACACTGTGAGATACTTGGTGTATACCGTACAGAATATAATACCCTTTACACTAGTGAAGCCAGACAACCACAGATGGTGCTATACTGGGAGGGAAAAGTGGACGGTGGCCGTGGTAGGTCAAAAAGCCAATCTCATTACACTGATGTTAAGAGTTTATCTGGCCTGTTTTTGTTACATAGTCATTCACTTATTAATCAGTCTTCAAAATGTCAAACATGTCCTTTCAACTAACTGTTCCAAATTAAAGCTGATCAGCGATTACAATGAGGCTCAATAAGCGTGTCCATCTCAGGATCACTGCAACATCACAGCTGGGGTGCAATTTCCTGAGGGGTCTGCGCCCCTCTCATTCATGTATCGCCTCCTTTTAACAGCGATTCAGCAGCAGACCAGACCAAATTCATTAACTGTAAGGTGAAAATGGAAGGAGGGCTGCTTCCTGTTACTCATCACGAATGAAACTACTGAAACTGAGTTCACACCCTCACAGACAGGCAAGCAGTTTGTACTACTTTTTCTATAAATGCAAGATTTTCTTCATAACAGCTGTTGAAGGGGTTTATGGCAGATTAAAACTGTAAATTTTAAAACCGTGATCTTGTGTACAATCTTTTATTATTATTATGATTACATTTATTATAAGATGAATAATAATTTCACTCACCATTACTTTCGTATCATAGTGTTTCACCAACATGTACAGGAAAATCAATGCTGGGGAATCATCTCTCGTCATGTAAGTTTCTGTTCAAATCCCGCTCTGACTGAGCCAATTCAAAGTCACTCCATCGCTTAATGCAAGTCACCAGTGAAATAAAGCCACTACTTTTTGAGAAAGTACCTGTAATAAAATGCAAATATTGTAAGCAAGTGTACATAGTACATCATGCAAAGTTCATATTCTGATGATAATAACTAGTTTGGCTCCTTGTCAAAGAGACATTCATTTATAAATATCTTCAAGACAAAGGTTTAATGAGTATCGCAAAACAGTATCAATGAGATGCGTTGCAAATTGTTTAAAAACACATGCAAATACATCAAGTATTTAGAATACCCACCAGCTTTACGTCCACACTGTCTCTGTATCTTCTGCAGTGAGAGGATTCTGCTACCTGTTTATTTCCACTGTAGCCCTGAGCGCAGCCACTTCTGTGTCTAAACAACCACATTAGTCATCTCTGACCATAGGTCCCTGAAAATAACCACAGAATCAAAGCATTTTAATTACAGCAGCTGGGAAGTGGTGGTGGTAACACAACTAATAATGTCAGTTTTGAAAGCAACAGACTGAATCATATTAGAAACCCAAAATAAACACCCGAGTCTATATTTGCCAGCTGTAGTTAAGATGTAGGGACTTGCAGGCTGAGCCTGTTCAGGACATCATGTTACTTTAGGTCCAGTTTCCAGACTCTTTATACTTCCTCTGTCTGAAGTTGATCATAAGTTAATGGTAAGCTACTCCAGCATGTTATCAGAGAAGTCATTTCTTTACATCCGAGTCATTTTGACTTGCCTCGATTCAACTCATGAATTGAACTCTGAATTGTAAATCATGCAGCTGTGACACGCTGTGAGGTAAAAATAATTATTCCTTCTTATTATGTGTTTTCAGGGCTCAGAGAGTTTAATTAGCATTATAATACACTACTGTCAATAAAGCCCTGCATTATATTATTCTCTTGTTTGTTCTGTTTTTGGCCTTGTGGTTCGTCTCTCATTCTATATGTTACTGTAACATCCAGTTTGTTTAAGTGCTTTTTTCAGTAGAATCCCATATTTTTCTGCTGTGTCAGCAATTTCATACAGTTTTTATTCAAATTTTTTTAAAACTTTGATCAAAGCATGCATTTTTTTCATTTATGCAAACAGGGCTGCCCTACTACCAAGCTTTTTATTTTTTCTATGAGAACCTCCATTGCTTCTGCCAGCCCTACACTGGCTGGCCAAACCTGGCTGGTACAGAGTTGAAAAGACAACCACTGCAACAGAGTGTGAATTATACTCTGAGTTCTCAAGTGAAAGTACAGAATTCTTTGATTCATAGGATAATTGCTTCACTAAATTTATCACAACACTTGTAAGAGTCCAAAATCGTTCGAGTCGTCCCATTTTGACACTATTATTTTCTGAAAATGGGCACATATGACTCCGGCTATTATGTGATCCATCCATTCAGGAGGTTTAATAACCTCCTGAATGGATGGATCAACGCTCAATGCTCCACCCAGTAACTCCATGTCAAGCAAACAAACATGGAAATTAAAGCTTTCCCAGCAGATTTTTTTGCTTCCCCAAACCCTCATTTGAATACTCATGTTTTACCCATGATATCACCCCTGCTGTTTTGATTTATTATTCAAAATGCATGCAAACTAAAACACTATTTATTTGCATGAGCAAGCAATTTAGCACAATTTAAACTGGATTTCAGTATATCGAGACTCCTGCCTGCTGAGTTTCACTGCAGGTAATAAACACTGAGCAGAGATCTCTGAAACTGCTTCATTGACAAAATCAACGGCGGTTTACCTGTAAGTTTGTTACCCAGAGAGAAATTAGCAAACACAACTTATCTTTAAAACTTGGTTGCCATGGTTACAGTCACATGCATTAGAGATACTGTATTTGTATTCCACATGTATAAAAGGTCAGTGGTTTATATCTGAGGAAGCCATCGGGAACAAAGACCTTTTTAGGTGAATGGTAGTGCAGATGACACATACTATAGGACCTTTATGTCGAGTGTGCTCTTCCATTGCCTCTTTCTGACAGACTGAGGTCCTCTTGGTATTCTCGGTATGTGTAGGTACTCTGGCAGCGCCGCTCCAGAGGAGCACCTCTGTCTTGTGTAACAGCTGCTTTTCACTTGCTCTTACATAACCAAGGTCACAGGACTGAGCCGGTCCTGTCTACATGAGCCCAGTGGGTTTCTAACTGTTCTCGCAGCTCTGCCGTATGTGCTGCCGGGCGTCGCTCAGTCCCCGTACAGTTAGGATGACAGCTGTTTCTGCACTCCTACATGTCAAAATGGATCGATCCCACATTAAAAACGTGGCTGCTTGGTCCACTATGTTGGACCAAGACTGACATAGTACCTGGGCAAGCCATTCTCTGGGTTTCTAGAGTAGTTTCAGATTCCCGTTTGGTGAATCTTAGTTATTTTGAAAACTGTCTGACAATTTTTATTATGTTGTTCATGAGATAGTCTATTATTCAAAGAAACGGTAGGACTGCTATAAAAAAATGCAAATTCACAGACACAACAAATGGCTGGTCCTTTCTTCCACTTTTTTTTCCCTGTGGGATTGTGGGTAGAGTGAAAGGTTAAGGCATTAGAGCAATGGGGCAAGATGGCGTCGTATGATGAATTCTTATTGTGGGAAAGAGAATGTTTCGTGAAGTTTTTGAGAGACAGGGGTATCTCCACCTTGGAAAAAAAAGCTGAACTTGTAGCTTTGGCGTACGGTGCCTCCTTTTTCAACATCGACAAGCTGCCGACCACGAAAGAAGAGGAAAAGACAAGCGCCGATCGCTACGGAGCTGTATTGCTGGACAGTGATTATGCCTCTAATTTTGATCAGAGGGGAGTGTGGATAGGTGGTAAATGACCATAAAACGGTAAATAAATAAAATATGTATAAAATATGTTGTGTTTGGTGTGGATTGCTTTGACATTTGGTGAAGAAGTGTGTGAGAAACATGCAAAAAGTTGGAGCTGAAAGTTGGCTGTGAAATGTGAAGATCGATTTTCGGTTTGTTTTGCCCCTGACGGTAGGTGGTCGGCCCAGACAATATTCTGCCTGGTGTCATCTTAAAGTGCATCTTTTCTAGTTTCATACGATATCCAACATGTTGGGATGGAGCAGAAGTTGTGTTTTGTGTCGGGAGGTGCGGGTGAGAAAAGCGTGTCAAATTGTTGCATACGGATTTTAAAGTTGTTCTAAAAAAACACTCGCTAAGGACACTCGGTCGTCAAAGTGCAGTTGGAGTTTTCAGTTTATGAGATTACGGCTTCTTGTTTGAGACACAATTGAAAGAAATCATCCTCACAGCATTTTATTCACTTTTTATACATGTTGACGTGGACCCGGCACAGGCTCCATCGGCCGAGCGGGTTAAGATCATTAGAGAGAGAGACACTAAGAGAGAGGCACTAACTCAAAAAGTATGACTTTAAAATCATGCTATCATGCACAAAGAATTTAAAAAGTAAGATTATTCCATCTGTTATTTCGTCCTTTCTGTTGATGAGCTTCACCCAAGCCTTTCTCCTCAGCTCGAACGGCAGGGGGCGAATACATCTCCCCCACACCTTTTTTCAGCAGTCAATATCGCCACTTGTTAAGCCATTACCACAACCTATAACGGCTCACACGGGCATAGTTTTGACGGAACAAACTGGACAACAAGAGAGAGCTGTGGCGAGAAGAGGTTGTTTATATGCCGTGACCCCTGAACCGGAAGTAAACAGCGGGTTTTCGCACATGCGCAGTCGGAACTCCAATGTGGTCTATTGAGACGGACTTCATCCAAAAATTACCAGACTTCAACGACATGGTGATTAACCTGTTTGCGTCCCAGAAAGGCGTCGATGTGAGCTTCTTTTCAAATAAGGCAGGCCCATGTCGACCTGTTAAAGGACTGTGACGCCTTGTTTTTGCTGAGGTTATCTGTTGTACTGAAGGTGTGTTTGGCACGATCTGTGGGCAGTCGTTGAAGTTAGGTTGGAACACGTCTGTAGTGCGTAAGTGTGTGTGTGTGTGTGTGTGTATGTACGCCAGAGAGAGAGAGAGAGAGTTATAGAACACTAAAAAAGTATAGTGTACTACCTGTAATTGATGTGACTGTGTATCATAGGTGATGTTGCTTTTGCAGCTCTGTTAACTATTTAATCTGTATTATGCAAGCATTTGTTAGCCCCCCCCAACTAATTTCACCACCAGCCGTGGTGAAATGTAAGGTATTTTCTCAGCTGACTTCCCACGACATTTGCTAGCAAATTTTTTTGATAAGCTCTTTTCTGTATTACACATTTTGACTTTATGAAAAAACAGACTTTTGCACTTTTTACTTTATGCTTCAGTGTATTTGATGACTTCCTCCACAAACACATTCAGAGAAAAACATTCCGTTCTTCTCGGGCCTCAACACTCCACAGTCAGCGTGACCAAAAGAAACATTTCCAGCAGATTGTTCTCCTATAAATAAGATTCAAACATGCAAAATGCTTTTGAATACTCCTTTCTTGTCACTCTTAGTAAATCACGTGGGCAAAACGAAGCATAATCTTTTTGAACGAACCTGCAAATCAGCATTTATGGTAAACCTCAGTTAGAATCCAGAAGTCTTTTGACTTTCATGTGGCGAATGGACTTCAGTCACACAACACTCCTCCACAGTTTGTCAGCTTCTTAAACTCTTAACAATATTAGTCAGTGATACCAGTGGAGGTGTCTGCAATGTAAACTCAGTCCATCCACAGCGGTTTGGGGTTCGGTGTTTTGCTCAAGGACACTTTTATGGACCGCATGGACATTGCTCCAGGTTTGTGACAGTATGAATGCTTCCTCCCTCGGACCTCCCTTCCTTATTTCTACTGACTCCATGATCCAGCACTGCCGGTCCTCTTCGGATGGCTCTGGCTTTGTCCCAGTCGATGATATGATTTCGATCCAGTTCATCGCTGTTCTCTTGAGCTGTTGATAGCTGTTTGTAAAGTTGTTTGTGGGCACATGAGGCTGCTTGGTGCACATCCCGATGTGGTTGCTTTCACACCACCCCACAGTGCATCTGGAGCCTCACCCAGACCGCCTCCACTCCACGGTCGCAGCGCAGCTGTTTTGATGGACACCAGAGTTCACTGCTGCCCTGCCGCACTTGGTTCCAAAACTCAGCTGCGTTGACCGAAAAGCGGCAGGTGTGAAAACACCCAAGTCAGAGGCTGGGACGCATGCTGATGATGGAAAATGGAAAAAAAAAAAACCAGTGATGTGTGGAGTTCTGTTGGACCCGAAACAGGAACAACTCTATTTGAGAAATCTGTGGAAAAACTATGAGAAAGAACAGCTTGTGTCTGTGTGTCATTCCATAGATTTAACGTGAAATAGCCTCCGTCGTTCTCTTCAGCATCAGATATAACAGCTTTTTATTTATTTGGAATCACATCAAGATAAAAATCTGTGGTATCACACATCGCAGCATGCAGTGTCATTTGAAACGTCATTGCAGTGTGTCAGAGAGTATAGTCCACACAATCACTTTCATGTCCGGACAAAAATAACCATGGAAACAGTTTCCTGAGACTTTTGTGTGAAGGAAAAAAAAGTGATGGAGCACAAGTGGATTTCCTCTCCAAACTCTCTGATTCTAAGACCACAAGTACCTGAAAATAATCCCATGGATTGAGCTAATAATTAGAAATGAGGCTGTGTACTACAAATGTACATTACATGTTCTGTACAGTCAAAATGTGAGGTTTGACAGCAGCTGGGGGATTTGTCTCTCATTTTGCGATGTAACCAAAGCTTATGTTGATGTGAAGTGAAAAAAAAATAGATGAAAACAAATAGATGAAACAGCCTGTTTTTGCAAATTTTTGAATAGAAGGTGATTCCAGGAGTCCAGTTTCTTCTCACAGATTTCCTGTCAGCATATGTGTGAGGTTAGAAGGCTTTGTGTATTTTGAGCAGCTTTAGCCAGAGCTGTTTCCTGTCCCAGCATTAACTCAAATAGCGGGCATCAATAATACATTGTGTAATTCCATTTCACTGTAAAGGTACGGCACAGTAAAGAGCGGCTCTTACGAGCAGACAGTCAGCCCATATCGGATGGATCCAGTTATGTAATTGTGCTTTTCATAGGACAAAGCACAGAGCGTGCGCTGTAGAAATGTTCCAGCATGGCAGTGCCGTCAAGCTGGCACCACCTGTTGTCAACAAGAGCTGTAAGCCCTGTTTTTCCTCTTCTACACCTTTGGATCTGTCCCTGATGGACAAAAAACCCAGAAGATCTCCTGCAATACAATTTATTGATGATAAGTTGAAACACACAGTTTAAAACTGAATTAAGTAAACATTGTAATAAATGTAATAAGGAGAAATGAAATCGCATTTGATGCTACCTACATCGTTTTCAGTGTTTCTGTCATTTCCATGTAAACGGACATCCTTTTCAAAATGATAGGGTAGAAAAACTGAAGTTTTCTGAACTGAAAAACAATACGTTTTCTCTTTAGACGTCATGGAAACAAGTCCTGGAGGTCTCTCACAGGTAAACACATTATTCATTGCCTTTGAAAGTCAACAGGTGGAAATAATTCTAACATAAAAATCTGTTTGTAAGCCTGATATCCAGAATTTAATGAAACAGAGGCTGAACGGTGTGACAGTGTAAATCTAAAGTTGCCTATTTGTCTCTGGGAGTGACAGTTGATGGCCTATTTTACAAAGTCACTAGACTGTTTGTTATTAGTTAGCCCTGCTGAAATAAAAGAAAGGGATTCTATCACAAAGGACGAGAAGCCTGCCCCCCGATCCCCTGACATCTAAACTCTCACTCACTGATCAATCCCTGAAATAGATAACAGCAGTGAGGAATTGTGTTTAGAATTTCTTTCTCCCTTCATTCCAGTCTCACATCCTTTTCTATGCCACTGTGCTGCAGCTCTAAAGTAAATGGTAAAAAGAAAGGTAAAGCACTTGTGCTGTGAGTTACTTGAACAGAACATTTGTTTGCTCTCATATCGACAACAGCTGCTATTCATGCCATGCCACGTTGTGTTGTACAAGAATTTATTTTTCCTCCAAAATCCATGAAAGGACTGGAAACTATTATTCCACTGAAGAAATGTGTCTTTATCTGTTGAATTTCATGAAGTGTAATCCTGAAGGTCTCTGAATATTCAAAATATCTCCCACATGATGACAAGGGAAACATTTCAATCATTAGAGGCTGACAAGGACCACCTGAGCACACCTTTGGTTTGTAGCACTAAGGCTTTAAGGTTTTGAAATGAAAACTGAAAACCTGCATTTTGGGAGTTTATTTGCATTACAATGGTGCATGAAGCCTCAAAGTTCGGAAATCATTACAACCAATAACATCCCTGAGTGGCCCCTATATGAAAACTATTCTTTTCAGCATTTTTGCTATTTACATGAAAAGAGATACTGTATTCATGATGTTGTGGTGTAACTTCTCTGAAAAAAAGAAGGAAAGAATAACTGCCGCACTTTGATTTGAAACATTGTGTAAATGGTGTTTCAGTCGGCCCACCGTCTTGTAGCTCCACTACAGGACTCACTTCTTCCCCTCATATCTGATTAAGAATTCAGCCACTGAGCTGGAGCCCAGCTATTGTTTTGATTAATTTGAGGGTTTTTTTTTAATAATGTCAGGTAGCAGGAGGCCTGCACCAATAAATTACAACAAAGGACAGAAAAGTGGAAATCAGCGCAGTAAATCACACAACGTGGCAGTGCTGCAGATTAAAAGTGAGAGTACATTAAAAACCAATTTTTGATTTCACCTGGTAAGAGTCGACAGGGCGTTCTTTCTGTTCATTCTAAGTGTCAAAAATCAACACATGATCGATTGGATTTTATTAAAAAAAAAAAAAAAAAGATCAAAAAACAAAGGTTTTCTGTAGAGAAGCGTGTGGTGCGTGTGTGATCTCCATTAGGTTTTCCAGGATCACCTTAAAAGCCCACAGGTAAAGCAGCAGATTTTATACATGTATAAAAGCTTCTCAATATTTCATCAACGGTGACACACACATTACCTGTGGACTCGCCATATTTATTTTACATGGCTATTTTAAGCAACTGTGCTTCAGAAAGTAAAAGATGTCGTCTGTGAAATGGGCGAGGCGGAGCGCTCGCTGCAAATAGGAACAGATACAGGCGCTCGCTATACTCAGCAACCATGAGAAATTAATGAGGACACAAGAAGGGGTATTTTAACTCAGTGTCTCGGCTCAAATGTGGGGAAAATTAATAGGAATCCTGGTTTAGGCTTACCCACACTCGCACCTGTCAGCCAGCTGCTTCAGAAGGACTCGGCTTTATCGCTCCACAGAGACGTGAGGTACACTCTAAACAAAGAGACGCTCCTCACATTATCTCACATTTCATGGTGATTGATGCCTTTTCATCCATTTATACAGTCAATACTGCTCATAGGAAAGAAACCACAGAATGTTTTCAAATGATTCCGCCTGGAAACATCCGCAGCAAACATAAGCCAATAGCTAACACACTGGGAGTGAGCATCTTACTCAGTCTCCTCAGTTTGGCTTATAATAACACACTGATTTGATCATATGGAGAAAAAAGTCACACAAATGAGTCTTTGATGATGAAATTCAACCATGAGTGAACTGGGACAAATGTTGCGTTCTGATTAAGTGACTATCCATGCCTATAGTACCTGGCCACACAAATCAATAGATGAAGTTTTGTGGCTTTGAGGAGAGGACCGTCCCCATGAAGAGGCTGTACGGACCAAACCAAGAGAGGTCAGAAGCAAAGTCTAACATCAGCATACAGCACATTTGTACAATGTTAACCAAAGCATTGAGAATGCTGTAGTTTGCATACTGACTCACTGCAATGCAACCACACACACACACACACACACACACACACACACACACACACACACACACACACACACACACACACACACAAGTGTGCAGATAGTAGTATGGTGTAAACGCCCTGGCTGTCCTTCATCATTTTGCATCTGAAACATGGAAGAAATGTTTCTCCTCATGTAGAGGATGTGATGGTTTAGTAAATTTACTCTTTGTTGGTTTCTACAACCATGTTGGCTTTACCGGACTTTTCACATATATCATCTGTTGATTTTATTGTGACTGGCTGATTTTATTGTGACATAAAACGAAAAATCTTTTCCTCGGGAACAACTCATAGAGTCATGTACCACAGGAGGAGCGCAAAGTTCAGAAGAGCTGCTCTAATCAGGCTCTTTCTTCTTCTCTTCATCTGAGATTGAACCCAGCAGCTCAGAGTTATGCTCAGACTTCACCACAACTTCCCAGCAGTCAGCTTTCACTGCAGGTCGATAGCACTGACCCAACCCAGTCAGCAGGATTTCAGCCAAACGCTGACGTGCCCTACTTTCTCATGGACGGGTTGAACTGGATACCAGTGCGTGATTTGTTAGCAAAGGAGTGAAACAGCTTCTAAACCATACGACTGAACATATTCAGAATCGTACAGTACAAGTATTCTTAAGAACTTTTTGAGTGTGTGAGAGATGTGAATACAAATCCAAAGTAATTTATCACATTGTCATGTGTTATGAAAAGGGTTGAATAAGGGTCAGAAATAGAGGCGTGATAACAGGATTTAGAGTGAGTCTGAGGGGAATTGAGTGCGAGGAGATGATCTGAGGGTCGGAGGGGGGATAGCGGAGTAGCCTGGAGTGGGAGATTTTGAGAGGGGGCATTATCTGGAAGAACTTTGGCTTCTTTATATCCCCTGTTTCCTGGAGCGAGAAAGAGAGAGAAATGAATCTGAAAAGGAGATAAGAGTTTTGAGAACTGAAGAAAAGAGCTGGAGACTGAGAAATACACATAACTGAAGGAATTAAGTGGAATAATCATTCTAGGTGTGCTAATTCTGTATTGCTTGTAGCTACAAGGTTCATCTCAAGGTTTACAGCATCAATTTCGAGTGGCAATGTTGTGGAAAATATGTGTTTGATAGTAACAATCTCTTCTGTTTGGTTTATCTAGCTGCTTTATCCAGTTAAAAATGGAAAAATACACATAAGATGATATTGATCATGGAGAAATGAAGTTCAGAAATCAAAGACTTTCAATCATCTGAGTAAACTTGGAATAAAGAAAAGCACGCTCACTAGCCATGACAGGACTGAATGCACAAAGAAAGAGATTACACAGCAGAAGGACATCACGTAGTCACTGAAGAAATACATTTTTATGGTCATAAACAAAGATAAGAACTGTGCTGCCTCAAGTAGTTTACACAGACTTAACAGCAACAAACAATTTTGGGGAAAAAGTGATAAATGCTGGAGTGTGAGCATCAAGTAGGTGAGCAACTTCAGTGTTTGGCTCAAATACACTTAAATGCAGTGCTGCTGAAAAGAAGCAGCATGAATAAAATATTTAATGCTTGGCGTGTTTATTTCCAACAGAAGTTCACTTATTTTCTGATCTTAAACCACGGTGAGACAGAACAGTGATTCATGTTCAAACCTGCATTTTAGCACCGACTGCAGCTCAGAACTGAACCGTTACGTAAACCATTGTGTCTGTATGCTTTATACTGTAATTCCATTCAACTTGTCCTTGTCTTTGCAATATTTCAGCATTTCTTTAACTCTGGCACATAACATACCCTCTCAATTTAAACAGGAACAGACAATCTGAGTAGACATTAGGATTTAGGACACTCTGTTGTAACTGTACTGATTGTTTTAATAACTGAGGGCACTAAATCACCATTTAACAACACTTTTCTTTAGATTCCATAGTAAATTCAGTGAGAAATGATTATTATAAATGTAGTTAAAATGTGTACTGGGAGCAGATTGCAAGATGCATTAATAAATTGCAGCCTCCGTTGCATGTGTCGACATCGAGAATAAAACACAGTCGAGCGTTATCAATCCACGAAAAAGAACCAAGCTAAACATGCGCAGTGCAGAGCCCTGAGGTCATTTAAATATTTGGAGAGAAATCGCCCAAAAAATGAGAAGTTGTGGCTGAAAGAGAGACCAACTTGGGATAACCATTTTACAAAAAAGAGCTTGAAATGAGGCGCTGATCACTACGCCATTTCACACTGAATTTCTGTTGGCTAGTTAGACGAGCACCCCAAATTTCAGAATTTTATCCCAGACTGTCTTTGGTCACACAAGACCCTGATAACAGCCGTCTGAACCGGTCTGACAGTGTGATGGAGGCTCACTGATTCAGAACCAAGACCAAAGAGACATTTTTCCCTCACAATTGTTATCTTTCAACGGAGACAGCTGGAAATCCCAGTTTGTGGTGGTCTTAGGCCAACTGATTTCTAAGCTTTGATTTGGTTTTGTAAGTGTGTGTGCGTGTGTGTGTGTGTGTTGGTATATATGGTATAGACTGACAACACACCTGACTTTTGACCTGGGAAAAGTTGACATTTTGGATTAGACCGACAGGCCTAGTGTCAGTCTAATTCAAGACTTGTTTTTGAATTTTTTTGGGGTCAGAAATCATATTTTTTCTCCAAAAAAAGGAAAATGTGAGCCTACTACACAGGGGGGATAATAATTATGCACCAGTTAATTTTTAAACATCTTATAAATATTATTTTTTAGAGTGTCAGTATAATCCCCTCACCTGACTTTCTGTGTGTGTGTATTCATCCAAGAGCAAGACAAGAGGCGGTTGTTGGTATTGCACTTTCATACACACACACAAACGTACACACACGTCAGACGTCACGGCGATCTGGGCGTGGCTTCTGGAACTTTCGCGCGAAGTCGGCGGCGTTCTTCACAGCACATGGTAAGCAACATATTTGCATTTTTTGCTTCATATTATGTATATTTTCAATAAAAACGAGGATTTTTGAGCTGAGGTAGGTTGTTTATTCAAGGTTCAGTACCTAAGTGACCACCTGGTTTCCTCTGAGCCTGCTTAAGGTCTGAAAACATGATGGAGCATGAAGCACGTGGCACTGAATATTAATTTGTATGTTCATATTTCACATAACAGAAACGTTTAAAGCTTATTTATGTTGTCGGCCGGCTTCATGAAGCACTAATTACTCGTCCTGGCAGTCTACGGTGATTTTCTCTGCCTTGGCCTTTTAAATAGGTCGTGCTGTACTCATCTGTGTCATGTCAAGTAGCTTATCTGGTGATGCTAGATGAAGTGCAGCATAGCAAAGTACAAGGAACAGGTGTAAATGAGCGAGTTTTAGAAGTTTCTTTAGTTTAAAGAAATATAGTTTCGAAAATAGCCACGACACAGTGGTTTAAAAGCCTCTGTACTTGGCACTATATTACACGGAGTGCTTCGGCTCCGTGTTCTTCCGCCGGTGCGTGCTGTGATCACCGGATCAGCTGCGTCAGGTGGGAGAACAGGTGAAGTGCGTGGATTTGACTCTTGTAATGATGAAGTACATTTGTTTAACCAAAGCGCACCGAGGATGAGGTTGTTCAGACGGAGAATAAGTTTGCAGGAGTTGATATGAGACAAAAATGGTGTTTAGCATTCGGCTAGCGATGCTAACGCGTGTCCAAACTTATTTGTTACCATCGCTCAGCAACTAACAGCAATGGCAGCAGCATGGTGTACAGTTTCAGTCTATTGTAGAGTGTTGTGCTGCAGTCTTGTGATGTTTATCTACTTTGTAAGCACGTGAGGCAGTTTGTTTACGTGGAGACGCGTGGTTGTAGGCTCGAACTGCGCATGCCCAGTAGGCGTAAAGCATTATGGGGAATGTAGTTTTGAGTGATTTCAGCCGACTGTTATTTAGAGTGGTAATGCAATCTGTCTTTGTGTGAATAATGATGACATTCAAAGAATATATTGTGATGGTTTATTTATTTGATTGTGTTTCAGGTTTATGACCTGTGGTCCATTGGTTAAATAAAAAAACAAAAGACTAACATGAGACATAAAGTAGTGTAACGTTTGGCGTTATTAGACTGATACATTCATCATTTTTACTCTGAAAATGACTACAGCTGTGTCAGAATTATTATTGAGAGCTGTTTATAACAGTAGGTGTTTTTACCTTTGACTTTACTTTTCTACTGAATGTCGATCAAGAGATATTTACAGCTTGATACTTAGAAAAAGTACTGAACCTTGCATAAAATTCCAAATACCATAACTTGTGTTGAATTATTAATAATATAAACAAAACTTAAGTATGAACAAGTTGTGCTTGATCTCATAATGCTTTAATATAATGTAACTTGCTTAGTTTACGGGTCTTTCAGGATGTCAGATTTAAATTCCTGTTTTCTGTGGGCTTTTGCAGTCATGTCTTTCGCTACCTGTCTTGCAAGCAGTTGTAATAACCATGACTTTGTGTTTGGCAAATAGACTGACTCTGAAGAGGACAATGCCAAGGCGGAGGCGTTTAAAGCCAAAAGATGAAGCATTGTTTTACATTGAGTCTGGAAAAGACAAAGAGGGACTTGATGTCAAGTGCATCAGTTCTTTTAAAGGTGAGCTAAATCTAACAATGGAAATTAGTCAAAAGTTTATTGTATTTCCTGACTTTTATCTTGTTACTTATGTCTTGATTAGGGCGGGGTGTCTTCGCTTCCACTTCATTTGAAAAGGGAGACTTCCTGATGGAGTATCGTGGCGAACTTATCAGCAAACAAGAATGTGAGAGGAGACAACGAGTTTACCACAAAAACCTCAAGGCCTTCTTGTTCGAGTTTCGCTTTGATGGGAAACTGTGGTGGTGAGTGTTAAAAGTCCATGCTAAGTTTAATCATAGAGAAGTGACACATTGCTTTTGATAGTCCAAACCCAAATTTTTTTTTAATCAGGAAAATGTGCACATGCAACCTTATAATATTAACCTCATATTTTCCTTTTGAAGCATTGATGCAGCAAAAGAAGATGGATCAATCGGAAGGCTAGTCAATGACGACCATATCAACCCAAATGCCAAAATGAAGTATTTGAATATGGAAGGAAAGCCCCATCTCTGTCTGTTTGCCACACGGGACATCGACCCAGGAGAGGAGATCACATATAATTATGGGGACTCAGACTGGCCTTGGAGAAGCAAGGTGATCATATTTTCATGTTCTGAAACTGATAATTGCCAACAAGGAAATGCAGTTTAGATGAAAAAAATACTGATTTCACTTAGGATGCTATTTTATCAAGAATTAGGCCAGAAGTCTTAAGTGACCATTGTTCCTTCTTTCAATACTTTGCATTGGCTGCAGGCTTACTTTATTTTCTAAATCAATATCATATCTGAATATGGTATTTAAAAAAACTTGTTTTGAAGTCCAATAGATCTTGTCAGTCTGATGTTAAGTGTACAGCTGTGTTGAAAAGAAACGTCTAAAGCAGGGTTCTCCGATTCCAGTCCTGGAGGGCCGCAGCCATGTATGTTTTCCATGTCTCCCTGCTTCAACACAGCTGATTGCAATAAGGCTCGTTATCAGGCTTTCTGCTGAACATGGTGACGAACCTTCATGAAATTCAGGTGTGTTGAAGCAGGGAGACATGGAAAACATGCAGGTCTGCGGCCCTCCAGGACTGGAATTGGAGAACCCTGGTCTAAAGTAAGAAATGACCTGAGTTGATATGAATGTCTTTTCTCTTTACAGCCTCCTGATGTGGACATGTCCTCTCCGAGAGCTTCTGGTGCCACAGACCCTGGACAGGTATGTCTGATCTGTGGTAATTTCTGTGTCACCTCTGCCTAGTTGATGATTGCTCACCTCTCGCTGTTTCCTGGAAGTTTAGTGGGTTTTTTTTTCCACCAAAGTATGAAATTGTCTTTTGAGTTTGATTGCCCTCATATGCCTTTTGTCACTGTTTTCAGTGCTCGGTGGACAGACAGGACTCCCCATTGCCTGTGAGCCAAAGTGACCAGAGTCCAGTGCTTGGGCTGCAACCCAGTTTTGAAAAGGTAATTCACGTTTTGTCATCTTAAATGTTATTTACAGTCAGTCTACTTATTCTGCCATGTGTCAGTATGTATTTGTGTAGCTTCCTGAATTGATTTGATAGTAGGAACAGGTTAATAGGAGGATTTTCGCTGTTCTGAAGTCACACTCGCATCTGAGCAAGGGTGTGGTTGTTTCAGTATTTGATAAGCATGAACATGGATTTGCCAAGAAGGTCTTTTTTTAACTTTTGTGTGCTTGTGGTCTATGGTGGTCTAAACAGGTTTGTACTGACACATTTCTGAAATTCACTCTTGCCACTGAGTGTGTGTGTGTGTGTGTATAGTCTTCTGACCAGGTGGTGGTTAATGTGGACATCTAAAAGAGATACATTAATAGTTTTAGAGTCAGACTCACATTTGTGTGTGTGTGTGTGTGTGTGTACAGCTACCTGAGTATATGGTGGTATCTATGTACATGTGGTTTATATTGACATATTCCCTGACAACTTTTAGAATCTTAAATTGTTGTGTAAGGCTGATGTCACACACAACTGAGTGTGTTGTCACCTGAGTTTATGGTGGTTCATGAGGACCTTTACAATATATACATTAGTAGGTTTTAGAGTCACACTTTCCTCTGTGTGTGCACATCAAAACAAGAACTACCTGAATGCATCTGACATGGACTAAACACACAGAGGGTCTTGTCTGCATGTGGTATTTAAAGAAAACTTGTTTTGAAGTCCAGTAGAT
The DNA here is from genome assembly GCF_902148845.1 of Salarias fasciatus. Lineage (NCBI taxonomy): Eukaryota > Metazoa > Chordata > Actinopteri > Blenniiformes > Blenniidae > Salarias > Salarias fasciatus. The sequence continues at coordinate 9,464,672 of NC_043745.1, forward strand.
CTTGTCAATCTGTTGTTAAGTGTACAGCTGTGTTGAAAACAAACGTCTAAAGGAAGAAATGACCTGAGTTGATATGAATGTCTTTTCTCTTTACAGCCTCCTGATGTGGACATGTCCTCTCCGAGAGCTTCTGGTGCCACAGACCCTGGACAGGTATGTCTGATCTGTGGTCATTTCTGTGTCACCTCTGCCTGGTTGATAATTGCTCACCTCTCGCTGTTTCCTGCAAGTTTAGTGGGGTTTTTTTCACCTAATGGTGCGTTCACACCAGACGCGTTGCAAGCGTCACGGGCGTTGCTTTTACATTCAAAGTCTATGGTGGACGAGCTTCAATGGACCTAACGCATGTCAGACGCTTTTCGATTGTCGCTTTTCGAGCGTTGGCGACGCGCGTCGCAGGCTTCATCGCCTGAAGTTGGGAAAATTGAACTTTTGAAGCGTCAATGCGGAGCATCATCCAATCACAGACGAGCACTCCGAGCTCTGATGCGGGCCAGAAGGTCGTCAAACTGGGCCCGGGAGACGCGGAAGTACCGCTGAAAGCGAACCTCATCCTCACGCAGCTCCTGGAGCAAATGGTGAAATTCACCAAATTGCGAACACCGCTGCAGGATGGGATGAACCCAACGATGTCGCACAGGCACCTGATGACGCCGTTTTCTGGCTTTCTTTATTAAATAAAGCCGAGCCAGTGTCTCGATAGGATCCACCATTGTCAACATGAAGACAGGACACAGAAGCTCCTCCCACTCCCGCCAGTGAGCTGGCGCGCGTCGCGAGCGTTGCAAGCGTCGTGTGTAAAACAACACGCGTCGAATTCCACACTTTACACGCGTCAAGTTTGAGGCGTCAGTGATGCCCGTGACGCTTGCAACGCCTCCGGTGTGAATGCACCGTAAGTATGAAATTGTCTTTTGAGTTTGATTGCCCTCATATGCTTTTGTCACTGTTTTCAGTGCTCAGTGGACAGACAGGACTCCCCATTGCCTGTGAGCCAAAGTGACCAGAGTCCAGTGCTTGGGCTGCAACCCAGTTTTGAAAAGGTAATTCACGTTTTGTCATCTTAAATGTTATTTACAGTCAGTCTGCTTTAATCTCCTCTTCTGCCATATGTCAATATGTATTTGCAGACCTGCCAACCTGTACGCATTTTGCGTAGCAGGTACGCAATTTGACATCAGAATACGCTGGTACGCTCTGCCTCATAAACTACGCATAAAGCTGCAGACATCTGTGAGCGCAGTTAGAAATGTGGACGTGCAATACTCATATCTGACAACACGATGCAGCAGCAGGGCTCTAGTGTCACGCATGACGGTGTTTTGTCACGCTGAAAAAATACCGGTAAATTAGGCTGGTGCGCAGCAGCTCTGGAACTGGGAGGAAACGTGTGCGACCCTGTCACGTCGCTGTCAATCAAAAAAGCAAAGGGCTGGCTAAAATAGCGCAACAACCAATGGAAAAAAAGCATTGCTGTCACGTGATTCTGCTGCTGCAGAATCCTCAGAGACTGACGGGACGAGTCACAAACCCCCCCATTGGACAACACTCCTGGTGGGGTGCGGGGGGTGGGAGAGCCCTGTGGTTATCCAAAAAAAAATTCACCAAGGTTGGCAGGTCTGTTGTGTTGAAAACAAACGTCTAAAGTAAGAAATGACCTGAGTTGATATGAATGTCTTTTCTCTTTACAGCCTCCTGATGTGGACATGTCCTCTCCGAGAGCTTCTGGTGCCATAGACCCTGGACAGGTATGTCTGATCTGTGGTCATTTCTGTGTCACCTCTGCCTGGTTGATGATTGCTCACCTCTCGCTGTTTCCTGGAAGTTTAGTGGGTTTTTTTTCCACCAAAGTATGAAATTGTCTTTTGAGTTTGATTGCCCTCATATGCCTTTTGTCACTGTTTTCAGTGCTCGGTGGACAGACAGGACTCCCCATTGCCTGTGAGCCAAAGTGACCAGAGTCCAGTGCTTGGGCTGCAACCCAGTTTTGAAAAGGTAATTCACGTTTTGTCATCTTAAATGTTATTTACAGTCAGTCTACTTATTCTGCCATGTGTCAGTATGTATTTGTGTAGCTTCCTGAATTGATTTGATAGTAGGAACAGGTTAATAGGAGGATTTTCGCCGTTCTGAAGTCACACTCGCATCTGAGCAAGGGTGTGGTTGTTTCAGTATTTGATAAGCATGAACCTGGATTTGCCAAGAAGGTCTTTTTTTAACTTTTGTGTGCTTGTGGTCTATGGTGGTCTAAACAGGTTTGTACTGACACATTTCTGAAATTCACTCTTGCCACTGAGTGTGTGTGTGTGTGTGTAGTCTTCTGACCAGGTGGTGGTTAATGTGGACATCTAAAAGAGATACATTAATAACTTTGAGAGTCACACTCACATCTGTGTGTGTGTGTGTACAGCTACCTGAGTATATGGTGGTATCTATGTACATGTGGTTTATATTGACATATTCCCTGAAAACTTTTAGAATCTTAAACTCGTGTGTAAGGCTGATGTCACACACAACTGAGTGTGTTGTCACCTGAGTTTATGGTGGTTCATGAGGACCTTTACAATATATACATTACTAGGTTTTAGAGTCACACTTTCCTCTGTGTGTGCACATCAAAACAAGAACTACCTGAATGCATCTGACATGGACTAAACACACAGAGGGTCTTGTCTGCATGTGGTATTTAAAGAAAACTTGTTTTGAAGTCCAGTAGATCTTGTCAATCTGTTGTTACTGAATACTCCGAAGACTTTGGACCCACGCCCTATCCCTATCATTGACAAAGTTAGACAAGCTCATAAATACCTTTTTTGTGTCTCTTCGTCCAGTGACTGGTTCCCAGCTGTTAGCATCGTAGTTAGATTAGCTCAATTGCTGGAAGTCAATAGGGAACAGCGTCAGACTCAACTGTTGGAGGTTTGGATGTCACTGCTACTGAAACGTCAGACTCAACTGTGGGAGGTTTGGATGTCACTGCTACTGAAACGTCAGACTCAACTGTGGGAGGTTTGGATGTCACCGCTGCTGAAACATCAGACTCTGCCGTTTCTAACAAAGGCTCATCGAAGAAGCATGTGAAGAGCAAACATAATGCAACTCCAACACATCTTAGTTTGACCAACCGGAACTACTGCTTTATTTGTGGAAAGCCACAAAGTAGACTGACTCGTCACCTCAAAACACATATGTCACATCCAGAGGTTTCATATGCGTTTTACCTCCCTGAGCACTCAAAGGAGCGCAAGATATTGTTTGAAAAGATGCGAAACAGGGGGAACTTCAAACATAACTGTACCGTACTCCAAGGTGAAAAAGGACAGTTGAAAGTGAAAAGGAAACCAAAAGCTACTGCTGTAGCTCGGAACTTTGTGCACTGTATGCACTGTCAAGGGCTGTATACCCGCAAAGAGCTGTGGAGGCATGTCAGAAGATGTCCTTGTAAGCCAGGAGATGAGGGCCTGGATGAACAACATGGGAGAAGAAGAGTGCTGGCTTTAGCCACAGCCCAAGAAACGGTATTCAGTCAACACTTCTCAAGTGGAATGTGGAAGATTCTCAGCACCATGAAACTGGATGAGATTGGCATGGCTGTGCGAAACGACCTTTCTGTTGTTCATTTTGCCCAGTCCCTTTACAATAGACATGGACAGGACCCCACGAAGCACGAATATGTACGTCAGAAGCTCCGAGAAGTGGGACGACTACTGGTATGTCTGCGCAACGACTTCTCGATACACAGCCTGGAGGAGGCTATAAAGCCTTCAAACTTTCAGATTGTTGTTCGGGCAGTCAAAAAAGTTGCTGGGTTTGATGAGGAAAAGCTCTCCTATCACACCCCAAGTCTGGCTTTGAAGTTGGGGCACACACTTAACAAAATCTGTGATATCATTCACTGCCGGGCCCTGATGGCCGAAGATGAAGCACTTATCAAGTCAGCTGAAACATTCAGCAAACTTTACACCTCCAAGTGGTGTGAGTTGGTTTCCCACGGTGCCCTCAACACTCTGAGTAGTGCAAAGTACAATAAACCAACAACCCTGCCCTTTACTGAGGATGTTCGAACACTCCACCAGTACCTCCAGAAGACTACAGACAGTGCTGCTGCCAACCTGGTTGGGGAAGCCACGTCCAAAAACTATGCTGAGCTTGCTAAAGTTACTTTAGCACAGATCATTGTATTCAACCGGAGACGTGCTGGAGAAGTTTCCAAAATGCTGTTGAAAAGTTTTGAGGATCGGGACAGATCAAAGCTGCATGAAGATGTTGCTTTGGCCCTGTCAAAACTGGAGCAGAAATTGTGCAACTATTTCACCAGAGTTGAAATTGTTGGGAAAAGAGAAAGAAAGGTGGTCATTCTTCTCACACCTTGCATGGTCGACGCCCTGACACTACTGACAAGCAAAAGGAAGGAATGTGGTGTCTTGGACAACAATGTCTTCCTGTTTGGAAGACCCCAAGCTCAGAGCCACTACAGAGGACAAGACTGTTTGCGCCTTTATGGAAACCGGTGTGGAGCAAAGCACCCAGAGCTCCTCCGGTCAACTCAGCTCCGAAAACATGTGGCCACGCTCTCACAAATCCTGAATTTGAAAAAAAATGAACTTGATCAGGTCGCAGACTTCCTTGGACATGATATCCGTGTCCATCGGGATTTCTATAGACTACCAGTCCCAACCACACAGTTGGCCAAGATTTCCAAGCTACTATTGTCCATGGAGAAAGGCAATCTTTCTGGCCTGCAGGGAAATCATTGGATGAAATTGAAGTTGAAGGTATCTGTGTATCTATCTGTACTCATCTATCTCCATCTATCTTTCTCTACCGCTCTTTCACCTTCAATCTAAGCGTGTGTATCTCTTTTTATCACTATCTCTGTCTGCCTTTCTCTTACTATCCCTCTGTTTCTCTTTTCCTATCTATGTCTATCTGTATTTCTAGCTGTCTTTATCTGTTTGTCTCTATCTCTAGCTATCCCTATTTACCCTACTTTTTCTACCTATCTTTCTGTTTTTATTTCTAGCCATCTCTATCTTTCTACCTCTTTTATTTCTAGCTATCTCTATTTCTAGCTGTCTCTATTTCTGTCTTTCTCTAGTTATATCTGTCAATCTATTTTCCAACCTGTCATCTCTATTTGTCGGTCTTTCTGTCTGTACCTGCCAATGTCTTACCTTTTTCAAGCTTTATCTGTCCACCTACCAATATATCTACTTGTCTATCTCTATCTTTTTTTTTTAGCTATTAAGTCTATCTATCATTGTCTTTTGCTACCTTGTCATTATCTGTCAATCGATAAATGAATTAATCAAACCTTTTCCTAGACGAGATACTACTCAGTGACACTGAAGCCAAGGACAGTGGCACCGACTCTGAGGACAGCGGCACTGAGTCCAGAAAAACCCAGTCTGAAGATGAGGAAGGCCTGGGACTGTCATCAGGAGGCACAGACATGGAGCAGGCCCATGCCTCTCTGGACCACGGTAAGTGATCTGTCTCTCAGCAGACGGCCAACAACTTTGGAGAAGGTTTCTGTTCATGGGACACTGTTCAAAAGTCATGTTTTGTTTTTAACAGAGACACTTTCGCAAGCGACATCCTCGATGGGAGAGACTACACCATCTGAAGGTAAGACCACTTTTAAGGCCTTTGGAAATGTTGACTCACGTAGTGACTTAATACCTCTAAAATAGTTGATAACCCCTGAGGGTTAACATTAACACATGCTTTAGTTATAACTTACCAGTATGAAAATGTTGAGAACACACCAACATGTGTCGAGTGATATTCAGGTCATCTTATGGCTGATATCCAAGCCATTTGGTGCTCCTTGGTGAGCTCAGCGACCCGAAGCCCTTGTTTTTTCCATGTTGGAAAGGAGAAAAATCTGAACCCTTCAATCCCTTGTCCGTGCCTATCGTGATACCATTTGTGGCAAAGAATCACACAGCTAGTCTATGCCATTGTGAATTGATTACAGCGTCTCGCTATGTAAACGGAGTGGACACATTTCCCAAATGCCCGCTAAACCCACAATGCATTGCAGTTTTTGCATTTCCGCTATGTCACCCTTTCCAGCCCTATTGTGTAAGCCATTATTCAACAACTGTTGTAAGACCCTGAATAGTCAATACAGTCTGTACCCATTTCTACATTCAGTAAGGACCTCAAAATTACATTAAAAGCTGGTGTTTGATGTGTGTATGTGACTTAATATTCAAGAAAATAAATGAACATCATAAAATGCATTATAAGATATCAGTACAGAAGGCTTAGGTGTAGTGTAGGCCAAGTATTTAAGGTAAACTGTCCTTGACTAATATAAAACCCAGTATAAGGCAAACTATTTCAACAATGTTACATAAGCTGTATTTGTATATTTCATAACTAATACTTCCAACTAATGCTAAAAAAGAAAAGATAGATACTTGAGTTACAAAAGTGAGCAACATACCAACATTCAACATTCCATCATTAAAAGTACGTAGAGACAGAGAAAAATATTAAAAGTATGAGTACAGTAAGACCCATTAATTAATAGATACCAAGAAGACATTGTATGGCAGTTTTCCACCACAGATAAGTCTGTTATTTTGCAGCACCTTATTCAGGGGATGGATTTTTTGTTTTTTTTACCCTCAGCTCCTCAACACCACCCTATAGTTTATGTTCCATTTTACTTGGCCTTCCTCCATCTAGCATACTCAGGTCCATAAGCAGTGTGGATGATTGCACAGCCCTGTCACTGTCAGGGGCCTTGACTTTCCAGGACTACACTCTGAGCCATGGTCTGAAGCTCTATCACCTTCTGCAGAACAGCTGCCCTTCAGCCTCACTGTCTGCCCTGGTTCCTAAGCTCACCTCTGGTTCAGGACTAAGGACCAGGTCCACTACAAATGAACTCTTACCTAAACCACAGTTTAAAAACAACTATGGGAAAAGATCTTTTTTCTATAAGCTCACAGAATCCTGGAATCTGCTCCCCTTGAATTTGAGGACAATCCATACAACAGGGCTCTTTAAAAAGACTATAATGAAACATCTGGCTGATGGCTACCACTGCAGCCATCAGTAGTGGGAGCATGGCCACCACCAGAATGACCTCCTTTGTGCAAATGAGTGCTTTTGTTTGTCTGTCTGAGTGTGTGTTTTGTCTGCTGCAGAGCAGGGACCTGCTGAAAATCAGTTAGTTACTGAGTCAGGCCTGATTATCTTAAGTGTAATCTTTCCCTGTTTAATAAAATAAAATGAAAATGAAATGATTATGAACTGGAATAAGATGATTGATAATAATAACAGGCAGTGTTGGCTACCTTAGAACAGGTATGGCCTATCAAAATGGACCAGCCCAGCACCTCCTCTCCTCTTGTCATTTCCCAGTGGATCCTGGCTACATCACCTTGAGCCATATCTTATTGGTGGTGAGTCCTGATGACAGCTTAGGCTAGATACAGTCATTACTACAACCTCTTCCTTCACTCAGCTGCAGCTATTCTGCTCTGCATCAGCCCCTTACATCTCTCTATGTAGAGCCTGTGCTCATGTTTGTTGTTCTGCAGCTCTTCTGATAAGTTTCTGTGGCATGAACTCAACTAAACTTTTGATTGTTTTCACACCTCCCATTAATTTTCATTTCTCTATTTAATCTGTACTTTCAGGAAAAAATGACAGGCAGGAGTGTGAAGCAAGAAGACTACCAAAGAAGATGTGGTCCAAAGCTGAAGTTGCAGCAGTGATGCGACATTTTGGAGAGCACATTACCGAGGGGAAACTCGCCTCCAAACCTGAGTGCAGGCAGTGCCAGCAGGCGGAAGACCCTGTGCTGTCACAGCGAAGTGTACAAAATATAAGAGACTTCGTCAGAAACCGAATCACTACAAACAAGAGGCAGGCTCAGAGGAAACTTTAAGCATGTGTTGCCGTTTACTTGAATTCCCAGCCCACTGAGGTGTGGTTCAGTTGATGTACAGAGGCAAGTTCAGCAGGTTCTTGTTAAAAACAGCCAAGGGGGCACTTAGTTAAAGGAATACTCGAACGATTTTGTACCCACGCCCTTTCCCTATCATTGACAAAGTGAGACAAGCTCAAAAATACCTTTTTTGTGTCTCTGCTTCCAGTGGCTGGTTCCCAGCTGTTAGCATCGTAGTTAGCTTAGCTCAATTGCTGAAGGGCAATAGGAGTCGGAGCCGGACTGACGGAAGTGGGCAAAGTACTCCTTCCAGTGGTCCAGGGGACGGCGTATTAGCACGTGAAGTAAATTCGAATGGTTGTGAAACATTTTGAAAGACGTGTTTTCTTTTCAACCCGTTAAAATAACGTTTTGATACATGCAGACCTGCGCATGCGCAGTGCTCCGTGGAAGGATATACCAGAGCACAGCAGTAGCAGCCGGAAGGAGCAGAAGTATATGAAAGTGCGCCCACTTACAGTCACCTTCCGGCTGCTACTGCTGTGCTCTGGTATATCCTTCCACGGAGCACTGCGCATGCGCAGGTCTGCATGTATCGAAACGTTATTTTAACGGGTTGAAAAGAAAACACGTCTTTCAAAATGTTTCACAACCATTCAGATTTACTTCACGTGCTAATACGCCGTCCCCTGGACCACTGTAAGGAGTACTTTGTCCACTTCCATCAGTCCGGCTCCGACTCCTATTGCCCTCCAGCAATTGAGCAAAGCTAACTACGATGCTAACAGCTGGGATCCAGCCACTGGAAGCAGAGACACAAAAAGGTGTTAATGAGCTTTTCTCACTTTGTCAATGACAGGGAAAGGGCGTGGGTACAAAATTGTCGGAGTATTCCTTTAAAAGAACACTCCATTTTTGTTGTTTTCATGTCTTACCTCAGTTCCGTTAAGATGCTTTTTTTTTCTCTCTCTTTAACAAAAACACAATTGTGGAACAGAAACAAACTATTTAAAATTATATTTATTTTAAATTATATTTATTTTTACATTATCTCCAATACCTTTGTGTAAAAGGTTGTTTTTTATTTATTGTCCCACATTTTTTTTTTTCTGTATACTTTTTTTTTTAAAAACGACTCAATACCATGTGGGATCTAAACTGTCTGCTTATCTTAAGAATAAAAACAGTGTGTTCAAGTTCTCAAAAACAGGTGATTTTTTGTTTTATTTATAGTACTTTACCAAAACATAACAAAATTTGTTTGCCATTACAAACCCATCATCTATGAACACAGATCGCTAGAACATAGAAAATATTTACAGTTTTGAAAACAATTGGACACCTGACGTGAAGAAGTCATTCTTTGTTGAAAACTTAATTCAGAATCTGCATGAAGGTTGCATGCTTGAGAGTTAAAGGGTAATATTCTTAAAGATCACTTTCTTGCACCTTTTTTGCAGTCAGATCTTTGTATTTGTCTCTTGGAGGGACTGAAAAATTGAAACCATTCACCTTTTGAGGTCCGAATAATGCTAATCATGTCTGTAAAGGCTGAATACTATTTTGTGTTTGTGCATTAGTCTCAAAGGAGGAGCTGAAGGGGTGAAATCCTCTTCTCTGTAAGTCTAAATACTGTATTATGGTTTTGTCCACCTAATGCATAGTGATGTCTGGTGGTAGTGAGTATTTATGCTAATTTATGTTAAATAGGTGTTGTTTTGGCGCCACTTTGTTGTCCCTTTAAAGTCGCTATAAACCTGTTATGGTCAGTATAAACCACAATCCAAAAGTCAGGTTAAACCACTAGCCAGTCAGGTGTGGTATCTCAGGCCCTGAAGCTTCTTTCTGAGAGCTGAAGTGAGCTAAATTTTTTTCAATTTTTTTGCAGTGTTTTAGCCTTACCCCCATGGCTCTAGGACCTTGGGAAAGGTGTGTCAGTGTAAACCACCAACATACCCGTTTTGAGATTTTGTCAGTCTATGCACTATAAACCAGTCTGTGTGTGTGTGTGTGTGTGTGTGTGTGTGTGAGCGTGTGTGTGTGTGTGTGTGCGTGTATGTGTGTGTGTAATATTCAAGTATTCTGCATTTTCCTCCTGAGCCGTGAGCACTGTCTGGGTCAGTTCAAAGGGTAAAATGGTGGCACACACACGTTGCTCTGTGCTGTTTGAGTTCATCAGTGAGAACTTCATCTGCTCCCCTCAGGGGAAGGCCCTGGCAGTCATGCAGAACTTAGTGTGACACCTGTTATTAAAAGAAGCACATTAATGAATGAATTATGAGGTGGAGAAGAAGAAGAAGAAGCAACGAAACAGTTGGGATGAATTTAACATGCAGGCAGCAGTGGTCTTCTAAACCTGATGCTCATTTAAAGGATGTAAAAACGTTTCTGACACAGAAGAGGCCGACAGCAGCCTGAGAGCAGGATCACATAACAGTGACGAAGAACAGACATTTTTGTAGCAGTAACCATGTTTTACTAGATTAAATGTGTTATGGCCAAATATAATGATGCTTTAGTACTGCTGAACACCATCATGTCAAACTTGAATCAGTTGCATGTATACTAAATGAAACCAGTATCTCACCTTTAATAGTTGGGATATTCACCGTAACTTATCAAGAAGAAAAAAAAATTCAACAAGAGGAAATATTGGCTTTAAGTTGCAAAAAGAGGGAGTACGTTTATTAATTCAATTTGTTGATTCTAATCAAACAGACCTAAAGGCTATTTAAAAAGGGTTTGGTTCTTTTCAAACGGACAGATAAGTAGTCTGGGTTTTGTTGGCTCCATCATGCAGAGACTAAACTGTGTCAGTTAGTATTGAAGAGGGATGATTTCTAAACCTCTGCATCATTATTTGCAAACTCTCATTATTTCAAGATTTGAGGTTGCGGTGAATATTAATATTCCTTCCTTTATTTCTTCATTGTACTTTAAGCTTTTTAGTATGTGGTTGATCCACTGCTCTCGAGGTGTTTTTTGACCGGGTCAGCATCGAGGGCGCCAACATTTTCAGCAACCAGCCCTCGCGTCCTCACATCCCGGGCACCAGTAACCGTCTGGCTCAGCACAGCCTCTCTCTGTTTGGCTGTTTTATGAGGCAGAAAATGCCTCCAGAATGCAACTGCTTTATGATGCATTTCAAGCTTGGCAGCGATAGGGGGGACGTTGTATTAGGTACTTGTAAAAATCGATGTGCCAGGCCAGACTGGAGCCAGAGCTGATGTTTGGCTGCTCTCCTTGGCCCTGCGAGATCGATAAAATAGGAGATCTTTCATTTAGCAATGCTTTAGTTCATCAAATGCGCCTTAGGGTGGAATAAGCAGTCACACATTTGCTACATGTGAGAATTGTCTCAAAGGATAATGATGATTGACTTAAACCTGAAGCAGTTGGGGTAAATATGGCTGCCGCGCCTTCATCATGTCAGTTTCAGTAGATGCCTGAGAGCAAGTCACGAGTTTTAACAAGGACAGTAATTAAAGTTGGTCTCAATGATTCATAAAATCTAAAAAAATAACACGAACAGATGTGCATATAAAAACGGGTGTAAATGTTACATTGTGCAGACGCCCTTTAGAAGCCAGTCGACTTCCACGACACACTGAGGATCATGTCTGTCAGGCTGAATAGTACAGAATGTTTCGTTAGCACTGAAGCCTTCTTGAATCTGGAATCTCCAACATGTGTTTTAGGTCATGCAAAATAGTGAAGGAGTTTATATTAAGAGGTTAATGTGCACTGTGCAATGTACATAATTTACTACCTCTCAAAACACTCGCTTTGTTTATTATTGCAACAGTTTCCCCCACAGAGGAAAAGGAGGTTACAGTCAGCACAGAGAAGTTACTGCTACAGTGAGGAGGCGTTCCCTCAGCTGCTTCTCTACCACTTTCGTTTATAGACTTTATTCTGAGATATTTTCTCTCTTGTATGTCAAATTTCAACTCGTGACAGTCGGATTGTTCTCTTTGTAGTTTTAGATTTATTGTGAAATGTTTGATAGCTCTCCTCCACCAACACGTCCAGCTCAACATTTCCGTTTTGTTTCATCCTTCTGCACTCAGTGGTCAATGGAAGCGTACCATTTACAGAAGATTGTTCTTCTAAAAGCAGGGTTTTTGCACACAAAAAAAGATCTCTTTCAGTGACATATATGTATGCTACTTCACTCATGTTATTCAAAACGCAGTCTATTTTGGATTGCATGCAATCCAGCACACTTAAACATCAGCAAACAGAGTCTAAAACAGGGGTGTCAATGCCAAGAGAAAAACTGTTTTTTTTTTTTAAACAAATTCCTTAAAGGTGCATTAAGGAGTTTTTCAACCTTAAAAATACTTATTTTCCACCATAAATATGTTACACATTTTTAATGATGTGTACAATGTGCCCTGACATATTCATTACAAGTACCTCTAACAGCGCTAAATTGTCACTTGAAAGTCGCAGTGCCGGTCCAGCACCAGAATTTTTTTGGGGAGAATTTGAAAGGAATGACGTAATGCGCGCTCCGGCTGGTTAGGTTTCATTTTGTCCGCCATTACTCTGCCAGATGCTTAATGAGCAACAACTGAGCAGGATCTTCCAGAAAGTAAGAAAAGACTGGCTTCTAGCACTGCCACAGCTCCACACAGACTCCACCAGGTAAAAGAAACTTACATTTTACTCGAGAACTACTAAACGAGCGAAGACGGAGTTCCCCTGTTCCGTGCACGCGAGCCACACGGACGAGTTTTTCACTAAGCTGCATTACGCCCAAGGCCTGCAGGGGGCGCTGTTTCGCATAAAACATGCAAACTCCTTAAGGCACCTTTAAGAGTTGTGTATACAACACAAAACTGAGAGCTGAGCTGAGATGTCAGTGATTCTGCCATGAGAGCAAAGCAACTAGCCTTAAAGCCATGCTGTCAGAGTGACTTTGTAAAAACATGTATAATGCAAAAAAAAATTTTGTTGTTTTTTTTTTTTTCTAAGATTTCACTGTTTTTTGACCCAGAAGGATAAATGAAATTGGCTTCATGCTGAGATTTCAGCTATTTTTCATAGTTATTGTCATCATATATACTCTGCACCACAACAAAGAAAAACTTTAAAGTTCAAATTTAAAGCTCCAGTGCACAGCAGAGTGTGGAGTGAAATGACGTTAAGGGCTTACTGGATCCCGATCTGAAGCAGCTTGCCAGGTATGCATGATACAGACAAGTGGAAACACTACTGGGTCATGTGCTCAGATCACCCGAGACGCATTCTAACACCAGGTGGAAACGGGTCCTATTTCGGTTTAGAATCCATCTGGAGCCAGAATCTGTCAGTGGACACGATCTGAGAGCGACGACCAGAGGACAAATTCACAGGATTTCCAGACATCCCATCCAATTATGTAGTCACTAAAATTTAGCTGGTTGGTTAATAAGAATTTCCTGTGGTGAGGCAAACAGATTTATTACTGCTTTACTTAGACTTTAAAGTGATAACTACTTCATCTCCAAGTCATTATTTTTCCACAGTAAAATCACACAGCAGCACGGTTACGACCTCCACGATCGACTCAGTGACTGATTATTGTATTATGGAGCTGATCAATTGCTCATTTGTTCATTCATGCATTCGGAGCCACAGATGTACAGGCAGATTTATGTAGATATGGATATATTAGCTGATTGTGCTTTGACTAATCGACTGAGTCTTTGACTGACTGATTTACATGCACAGCTCTGCGCAGCACCAAAATATTCCTCCAAACCGTAATGAGCCTGCATTAGCGTAATCAGAGTACAAACGCTGAATGCGTGCGTGTGTATTTGGATCCAAGATGCGTGCAAACCCACAGTGGGAGCTTGTGGAGGATGCCCGGCTGTGCACAGAGGTCTGATGTGGAGGGTGAGAGTGTGAGGCTAAGCTGTAATTGAATACCAACAGGAGTGGTGTTTCTGCACAGACCTCTGAAGGAGCACCTGACCTTGAGACGCCGTTGCTGATAGACAGGCAACACAAAGACCCGGCTGGCTAATTAGATTAAAAAACATGGATCCCAAGGGATGGAGATGTGACAAGCACATTGATTCACTACATCTCCTCCATTTCCATCTCCCCCCCCCCCCTTCCTCTCTCTCACTCTCTCGCCCTCCCTTCTCTCCTCCTCCGTCCTCTCACCACATGCCTCATTTTATCCATTTCATCGCGCTGGATGTCACAGCTCAGTATATTCTCCTCTTCCTTCCATTTTTTTTCCCCCCATAAAATCCCTTCAACTTACAGGAACCGAAATGAATGTGAAACACTACATATCCAGTAAGTGAAAGTGACAAATAATTTGATAAATAGTCATAAAAAAATACCATTTGTCCAGAACGGAATGTCATCGCCTTATCTTTTGATGAATGCCTTGTCTTAGAAATGGTTTACTGTCATTGTGAAATCTCATTGTCAGTAAAATATCTCCTCACTGTGAACCCTGCAAAAGTCATGCCTGCTGTCTTTCCCCATGCAGGAGGGCATGCATCACCTAAACAGCCACTGGGATATTGACAGGAACACTTCTTGATTCTGTCTCCAGACAATGACAAGAATAATGTTGGTCTCCACATTTTCCATAACAAAGAATAACAGAAGACATCAACCTGTCCACAATACATCGTGAGCCTCTTTTGTTTCTGACTTCACAGTTTGATGCCATAATTTCAGGATTGATAAGTTAACTGGATGCTTGTTTTTCTTATGAATGATTACATCATCTTCTTGTTTCTTTTCTTCTTTCTTTTTTAACTGACTGTTCTTCCAACACAGAGGTGTCAAACATAATTCAGTTCATGGGCCATATACAGCTCAATTTCATTGTGGATGGGAATTTTAAACTTTTGTGTGTTTTTTTTTTGTTTGTTTGTTTGTTTTTTTTGGTGGTATATATATGTATATATGTGGAGTATACGTGATGAGATTGTTTATATTTTCACCCAAAAATGAATAATTACTTTGAAAAATGATTCAAATCTCAACATAAATCTAATTCTAACAATCCTTCCTGGAGTACAACACAGTGAAATGTCCCAAAAACTTCACCTTGAACTGTTCCAGATGCATGTTTGGACAAACTCCTTTGATGTTTTAGTTTTTTTAAAAATCAGTCGTCTCTTTGAATTTTTTATATGTTGTTTAGTGATTTTGCATATCAGATCGGAGCCTCTTGCTGGCCTGTTTTGGCCCACAGGCCTTATGTTTTACACCCCTGATCTTACAGGTATAAGCTTTGGAAAATATTTACCACTACTTGAAGTAATTAATGCCAAAAAGTCACAGCATTTTGATTAAGCAGCATTAATGTGCATTTTCAGTGATGTAAATGTATTCATGAAAACAATTTACACCGTTTATTCTTGTTTTGAATCTATTTCTAAAGTGTAAATTACTATGGACCATAACGTTGATAATATATCTCTGTTTTTTTTTGTTTTTTTAAATTACAAAAATCATTCCTTTGATAGTTGATATGTCCAGGTGAATTGAATGCCTGCTACTGACTCTTTCAACCTTTTTTTTTTAGAGACAATCACTAAAATACAACAAGTGGTATTTCAGTTTAATCAAACTGTTGTCTCTAAATTTAGTGATACACTGATAATGTGGAACACTTCTGAATGTTGTGTTTGGATCTCGGGTGTTTATTTTTATATTTTTGCTGTATTTCTTTGTCATAGTTTGAGTTATTTCATTATTTGATCCCCACATTATTTATTTATTTATTTATTTATTTATTTATTTATTTATTTATTACTATGTTCTTGTCAAATCCTCCTCATTCTCCGTCTAATACAGCGGCATCTCCTCCTGTTTGGCCTTTCTGCCTCGTCTTGATAAGGCCTGGTTATGGTTGTTCCATTGTTGATTGTTGTCTCTTCGTCAGTCCATCTGTAATCTTGCTGTTTGCTCCTGAACATCCATCAGGCGGGTTCAGCAGGAAACAATACAATGAATCATAATAAATTATGGCTGAACTGCAGAGCGCTATGAAGCTTTAGCAATGGAACTTTAATTAGAAAATAATTGAATTATGTAACAGCTCTGTAATTGACTCCGATTAATACCATTTCATTTGTATCTCATTATTTGATAGATAAAATAGCATATTTTTGACAAAATTTTAAAAACAAATTTGATAAATTCAGCAAATCATTTACATATTTAGACAACAAAATTGTGAATATTTCTTCAGGTTGGTGTTTGTAAACTTTATGGGGTAAAAAATATATCATAACAACATATAGTCGAAATGTTTAGTATTCACTTTAACACTTTGATTGCTTCTCCGAATTCTCTGTTGCATGATCTGCAACGAACAACCATCTGACCCAAACTATCTTCCCACATTTTTTCATAGCTGAAACTTCCCACCCACCAGGTCGTTTAGCACACTGTCATTCATTTCACATCTGCTGGCCTGCTAATGCGCTCAACCCTTTCTATGTGGGGGTTTGCTGTCTGATGCAGAGCGTCGTGCTCTGATGCAGAGCTACTGCAGTGTCCGCCAAGATGCTTTCAAGAAGTTACTGATGACCAAAAACACACCAAAACATCTTCTTCTTCTTCTTCTTTTTGTGAACAGTGCTTGTTTCTATGATTGGTTTTGTTTATCATTGCTGTGAGTACAAATGTATATTTAAAACAAATGCTTTATCCACAGTATTATTTCTATCAAAGTTGAAATCACGTACATTGGATGCATGCCGGCATTGATAACGATGTATCGATTTCTGAGGGGACGCGGTCCTCTCAGCGTCTGCACAGGTCAAAGTTTCTCAAAATGCATCGTCACTGGATCAACTCTGTGCCTCACGTCTGTAATTAAGCCATCTCTGGCTAACAAGGCTTACAGGCCCCGCTCTTTGGAGGGATTCGCTGAAAGGACACCGGCGTGCCGCCGCCTGACAGTTAATCACTACATCCTTGCACATCGATCACAAACCAAAGAAAAATGTCAAATGCGCAAACAGTGTACGCTTGCTTTTCAGATTATATGAAGAGGCTTTGATAAATATATAGAGGATTATTTTTGAGATTCCCTGACAACATTGATAGCCTGTGAAAAGAAAAAAAAACTTCTATGTTGAAAGACAAGTGTCTTAGCTCAGGAAAAAAAAAGAAATATTGATCTTTTTTCAAAGAAGAGTGTAATCCTGATAAAACGCACACATTCTATGATCCTATTTAATACAGTGAGAGGACTGTAATTCTCTCATCAGCTTAGCGTGCATAGCGTTCACATCCATGCACAAAGGAAGAGCAGGAGACATTCATCTGCCTGATTAACAACTTCAGTCATTGTCTTCTTTAATTACAACAAAGTCAACAGCTCTATTACTTCCCCCCCTATCTATCTTTCATCCGCGCGCTCTCTGAGGATTGCGATGCTGGAACAAAACAGGGGCGGCTTTAGTCTCATCTGTAGGCTGGCGGGAAGGTCTGCTCCCACGCTGGAATGCAATCAGCATTCAGAGGACGTCAAGGAATCCAGACATCCAACCACAACCTGCATCCGTAGCTCCTGGTGGTAATTAGTGTTCCCTCCACCAACCGGGCTGGGTTCTCCACCAACAGCGACTGCTGCTCACCTTGAAACTGATTTGCAAGTCAACCAGCAGCCAGTCCGATGGTGAACCGATCACTCAGTCACACCGTCAATTGCTAAACCATCAAGTGCATCGGGGAGGAGGGAGCAGCCGGAGCTGTCAGTGAGCAAACAGCCAAACAATCATTAAACAAGTTTAGAATGCTATAAGGCAAACAAAAGTCACTCAGTCAGCTTTTCAGTCCACCTCCAGGCTGGCCGATCAGTTAATCAACCCAGTCAGACGGCCATTTATCAAAAAGGTATCTCTCAGTTGGCTGCTCGTCATGTGAGGCAGCGGCTATTCTGGAGCCGAGCCGCTCACACAACGCAGCTCCTGGAGGAGTGATTGATTGCATGACGAGCGTAACAAATGGTCTCCTTCGATCAGTGCGGTTCTAAAACCACACAAGAGTTATGGCTCGCTATTAATGACTGTAACGTTTAACAACAGCCATAATATTAGTTGGTAGTGTGGCTGAGACTACATTACCGCTTATGGAGATTATATTGGCAATTTACTTTAGATTATCTCCCAGCAGGGGGCCATTTTGGACATTGTGTTTAATCTAAATTGGGGCAGCTGTGTGGTGGAGGTTAGAAAAGCAGGCCTACGATCAAAGGTTTCACCGAAGAATGCCAGATTTGGAAATCCAGGTGAGGGAAGTCAACTCCGAGCAATCTCGATTCCATCAGGTACCTCGTAGCACGAGCCTCAGGAAGGCTATTAACCATGAAGTGTCCAAGAACTGTACTCAGAAGATCTACAGCTGTATGTTTGATCAAACCAGTGAAGTCACAGAAGATTTAAATGTAAATTCAACTAGTAGTTGTTGTAAATGCATTTAACAAGTGGGAAAGAAATTAACTGTTTGTAAAATTAGTAAGTTAAATTAAAAATGAAATAATTGCTATCAATTTCTTATATGAGCAGAGAGAAAAATGAAAAATGAAAACGATTATTTATATGGAGGAGCAGAGCGCTTTGTGACAAAGGAAAGAATCGAACCTTCTCAGATAACCATCCTAACTTTGTCTACAATGAGCTCCGGCGGACTCTCAGTTCTCTCCACAGAGAACAAAACGGACAAGACCAAAGCTGCCCTACATATTTCTTCTCAAATTCTTTACAATGACTTTTTGCAGGGGCTGCACAGGACCTGAGAGGTGAGCACTTGTACATCACAGCAGGAACACTGGGGTTTGCATGTTTTTCCTGTGGTTGTATGGGTTCACGCCACAGATTCAGACTTTAATCCAAAGACATCTTTGTTAAGTGTCCTTCACTTAATGTTATCTGGGATCTTTGATGAAGCAGAATATTTAATAAAGAGATGGAACTGTAGCTCAGTCACATTTCTTGAGTTTCTTAACTTCCTCTGTTGAGCTTACCCATCTATCACCAAGTTATGACCAGAACAGCCCTGAATCCCTTTGAGTTATTGTGGGAAAATCGACAGGATTTCTTCAAAGTTCTCCAGAAATACCACGGATACGATTACTATGTGAAATCCCAGTGACAGGGAACGCTGGCAATTAAGCCCACATCAGTTTTCCTTTTGTTAAAGCTGACCTCAGTGTCACTGAGAATGAGATGCAGAAGGACAAACGTCAAATCCGCGGTGGTGTGGTGGTTCGAAAAAAACAGCTCTAATGGGTTTTACTTTCCAACCTTTTCTGTGCAAATCTCCATCTCATGTATGAGCTCTGATTCCTCTCACAGTACAAAAACATAAATGCAGTTGAGGTTCAATGTCAACCCCAACTTGCCCATGTGTTGTTTTCTGTCTTCACTGTAAGTTATCTGGGATTGGATCGAGCACCCCACACTGGTCTTAAACTGGATAAACCATTACAGACTATAATTGGAAAGCTAAAATTACCCAATTTAATGATCTTCTATCCTGTTTTATCCAACTATGGTTGTATGAGGGGCTACGAGAGCTGAACTAGGAGAGAAAGTAGAGTACGTTCTGGACAAGATAGAGAGACACTGGTTCAGTGCTTCCCTGAATCTGACCTTAAATTTTGCACTATTTTACCGTACGGATGATGCTATGTTGTGTGTGACAAGTGTTCTCCTTTATGGATGAATTTTATTACATTGTTTTTGTACTATTTTTATGCCATAGCACCCTGAGGCCTGCACTTTTCAATTTCATTGTACTTGTACAGTGACAACGAGGACCTTCATGAAAGGTCGCAATGCACTCAATCACATGGCAGAAACTGACAAATACATCGCACACACTCTCACATCCGCACCTCAGGGCAAGTTTACACTCACCACTTAACCTTAACAGCTTGGTCTGAAACTGCATTTTCAGGGAGAACATGCAGACTCTACATAGTCAACCATTCAAAATCACTCTATGGAATCTGCTACATGAGTATAAACAGGAGTGAGATTACAATAGAATAGATTTAAGCCCAACCTCAAGTGACTAAAATGCACAATTTAAAGGAAGATTCTTTCTGCTTTCTTGGGTTGTCTCAGTATATAAACACATTTAATGAAAATGAACTTAAAAGTAACTCAAGGCTTACAGCTTCTGAAGGTGCATTATGTTGGGAATTTAGTCCCAAAAATGGAATATTGGCTTCGTCCTTGTCACCTGACAATAGTAGATATTCTTGGTGAGGAACGTGTCGAATCACTGCGGCCCTGCTGATTCAGCCTCTCACACAGTCCGGCCAAAACAAAAAGGCTGCATGACTCCAGACTCTAAGTCATCATGGCTAAAAGCACCAAATGAGATAATGCTACATTGTTGTTAGGCTCCTCTATCCCACTTGAGATCAACTCAAATGCCAAACACAAAGACGGAAATAACAGCTCCCTAGACAGAACACATTTTTCCTAAGCCGTATTATCTCAGAACCACAACACACATGCAGGAATATTAATAAACACAGTCAGAATAGAAGCACTGGGTGACTGCATGTCATGATTTATGTTCATTGCCACCACTGTGATAAAATAACTAAAATTATCATTGAAACCTCATCAGTTGAATATTAAATAGTGGCTTCATTGTGGAAGATGACACGGTGAGATTTGCATTTGAATTTATCAGTCTATATCCCACAACTCAAATATAACTACTGATAATTTAGACCACTTAAAGTGTTTTTGAGAAATGATTCAGAGTTATAAAACGTAATAGCTTAACCCTCTGAAGCATCACTTTCTGTTTTCGAAGGTGAATAAAAAGTTGCATATCTATTATTGAGAACCTCAGGCTAATAATGTATATGGTGTATCACATGGATGACTCTTTTCTTTCCTGTCTTGTTTTCGTCTGTCTACCTAAGTGGCTGGATATGGACCAATGTATTTGCTGAGAGGGTTGATTTAGCCGTCACCATACCATCTCACCACACGCAAAATGGTTTATCAGATCCTCATCTGTTTTTCCTCAGCTCAGCATCAGACATCAGCTTGAATCCCGGTGGTTCGTTGCTGAGAATAGTACCAGTCAACAGACTCCTTTCAGAGAAGGTGCAAGGATGAGAGGGACACTTTAGGGTAGGATGTATCCTCTGTCCAGGCCGCTGTGAGGCATCGTGTCTCTGCAGACCCCAGGCACAGACCATTCTTTCTTTGAGAATTTGGAATGACAACACAAAACGTACTGATCATGTTTATGTATTACACATGACGTATTGTCCTGCTGCACCACTGTCCCAGAACACATTTGTGATTCATGTCGTTTAATCTGTGAAGCCGATGTGGTCAGATCACCTGGCGAAGTGGTCTGAGGAGAAACCCTCTTTGGGGCATGCCACATGGGATCTGATTACTCGGCGCACATCTTAATACATGATGTAAACAGGACCATACATGCACAAGCACATGCCGGTAGCCTATATGCATGTTACACATATTACTTTGACTTCTGAGGATCAGGTGGCTTTTTAATATGCCACAGGACAGAAAGTAATGGGTGGATGTTGGTTCATCAAGCTTTATGAGGAATGTCTTTATTTTTAATCAACCAGAAACTAATATATTTTTAAAGAATAAATTTCAAAGACAAACTGGGACGCTGCAAGCATGCAGAAAGCAGCAAACAGGTATATATGGTGAAGTATTTACAATGCCGATGTGATCATATTAATGCTACTGTCAGTTAGTCACAGCTAGTTCAGGTCAAACGATGCACTGTTTACATGTTTCATGAGGGTCGAGGCTGCGCAAGCTCAGTTTTAGAGATAATTAACACTCAGAGGAGTGTTGATTGTTCAAAATCTTTATTGCAAATTTATTGAGCCAGCTGTGCTCCTGGGAGCAATCAGAGCTTTAAGAACACTTTCTCACAGTTGCTCCATTTTGTTTCACTCCGCATTTTTTTATTTTTTTTTAGGGGTCTAGAGGGAGTTGTTGAGACTTTATGGTTTGGTTTTTGCGCTGACCTGAGTTATGGATTGTGAACCTTTTATACACTGGTGCTGAAGAAGTGTCTGCCAATTTCCAATCAATCCAGTGAACCGCTTTAATCAAGTTTTAAAGACATTTGAGGCATTACTGAGGTAGAGTGGACCTGACCACAACTGTGAGCTGCACTGATAAAGGATCGGATAAAGGATTGGAATCCAAATCAGTTGTTTGTTTGTTTTTGCTTTTTTTATAGGAATACAAAAAATTCTTGTAAGTTTGTTTTGAATCAGTGTTATTTGTGTGTGTAATGAGGACCAAGCAGGAGGGTAAACCTTCATAAAGTCACCTAAATACCAGCATGATCAAATGGTAAATGACTTCTTTTCTTAGAAAACCTGTCAGTGGAGATATTACATTTCATTTTCATGACATCAAAAATGCATTAAAGCAAAATCTTCAGACAACAAAGGAGATATAGTTTAAAAAAGGACATTTTTTTTTTAGTTTGGCTGACTTAGCTCCTCTTCTGATGCGAGCCACCAGGGGGCGA
The DNA here is from genome assembly GCF_902148845.1 of Salarias fasciatus. Taxonomy (NCBI): domain Eukaryota; kingdom Metazoa; phylum Chordata; class Actinopteri; order Blenniiformes; family Blenniidae; genus Salarias; species Salarias fasciatus. The sequence goes on from NC_043745.1 coordinate 9,487,119, forward strand.
TCAAGACATTTTGAGTTGTCACATCCATTTTTTGTTTAGCAAACGGAAAACAAGGTGTATCCATGGTTGTGTTTGGGCGGACATTTTCATGTTAATTCCTTCATCCTCGCCAACACAGGGGGAACATGGTGGGATCTTGATTAGGGTTTATTCGTTCTTGGAAAGGAGCTTTTTTCATTATGCATATGGAAAAGTCAGTTGTTGGATTCTCTCATTTCGCCATCTCCAGTTATATTTGGTAATCAAAGTGGGGAAGTATGACTAAAAAGCAGTGACACAACCTAAACCAAATTAGAAAATGACAAAGTGATTCAGAGGTCTCTGATGTGAAACAATTAATGAACTCTGCAATGTCTCTGTGATAACCAGAGAGCTAAAGCTGCAGAGCTGCCAGTGCGAAGAAGCAGAAGCACTTCTGACTGCAGACCTTGCAGTTTAACAAGTCTCACCCTCTGCAACAATGGTGAACTCCACAAAGGCATTTCTCACAGACCGTGCTCCTGACGTGAATTCAGGAAAGAGGTCATTCTAACTTTTAGGTGATATGAATGAAAAGCCTCCCATTTGGGATGTTTGTCACTGCAGGATTGTGCCCAGCAGACCTGCAAATGTCTCTAAAAAACACTGCAAGAATAATATGACTCAACAAAGAGTTTGTCTACAACCTCAGTGTTCTCTCCTGTATTCTTCCAGCCAAGCACTGTTCAATGCAAAACCTTGAATCAGCACCCCAGAAAGGTAATGAAATGTAATGGGAACCAGAGCAGCCGCAGTTCTCTGTATTCCAAATACAGGAACTGTGACTCTCGATGTTAAAATGGATTAGGTGTCCTTTCGCTACCTGAGTTTTTGTGCGTCCGGTCCTCCTGAGTCAGCTCTCTGGTCGATTTTGTGACATTTTCCAAAGCACTGCATGCAGATCATGTTTATCAATGAGCGATGCTCTACATGGAGAGGGAGGCACATTAACTCAGCTGAACTGCCCCTATGCTCGATTCAGTTCAAAACTTGAGAAGAGAACCAACTCTGCACAGCCTCTGGGCCCCATTTCCTGTTGGCAGCGAGTCCAAGTGCTAAATCACCCAACCATCAATTACATGAAGTCCCTCCAGCTTGTGATGTTATTGTGATACAGGTGGTCCTTTGTCTGTTAACATTTGTTTTTGTATTTTTTTCGTTTCACAGGTTGGAGTGAAACTTTTTGTCTATTTTCGACAAAATGAGATGTTAGTATATAAATGATGGAACAACATCCTTGGCTTGATGCTTTAAAGGACAGTCATAATTTCAGCTGAATGCTAACATTAAGTGGTAATGTCCAGTTATGTTAATATCTATTGAGCAAGTAAATGTATACAAAAGGTGGTAGCTGGAGTTCCATTTCTGCCTTTGCATGTGTTGAAATGTCTCTGGGAAAGAAATTTAACATTTTATTGCTCCCACTGCAGAGAAACGTTAGACTAACCACCCCGTCCAGTGAACATAATGACCTGATGAAGCCATTTGGATGACAGGAAATGTCTTTCAATACATATTATTATTTTCAAAATGTTTCTGCACAAACATGAAATTTTTCTGAAATGAAATTCGAAAAATATTTTCACTCAAAATGTCGGACAAAGCAGGGATGAACATAGAGTCATTTCAATGCTGAGACATGAGAGATGCTGCAGTAAAATCTGACAATCATAGAGCTGCAGCACATTCATGAAGAAATCGTTTGGTTTGATTTGTTTTTTTTTTTTGTTTTTAAGAAGAAATATTTGTAGGTTCGTAGTAAATGCAGATAATCTGCATTTGCACTAAACGTAACAGTATATGCGTTATGAGTGGTTGCGTTTCAGAAGTTATTGTCTGATCATCTTACTGTTCCTAATTCAGGCTAATTAAGGAGACACTTTGCTGTGTGTTGGCCTAAAAGAGTGTGAAATTCCACATCCATCCAGAGATCATTGGGTTATTTTAGTCTGACATAACCAGCAGTTATTGAAGCTTGAGCATCATTTAATCCAGCTCTGTGGCTGCTACAATAATCAGCTGAAGCGATGAGAGTGTGGGTCAGACGTGGTGGTGAGGCCTCACCGATGATGAAGTTGTTACTGACTGAAGCGTTGTTGGTTGTGTTATTCTACAGCTCATTACTATTCCCGGCCTTTGATGTGTGTTATGCTATGTCATGCTACATTAGGTTATAATGTATTATGCAGATGCACAAAACATGCTGATCTGTTTGAACCAGATGTGCTGGGCGGAACGATTAAACACTTTGTCTAACAGTGGCCTTTCCCAGGGCGCTGTAAGGATGCACCATCATGTTGTGGTTTGTATTACATCTGTTAAATTCTGAATCCTGTTCAATGCACAATCCTGTACACACTGCAATGGTTTATAAAAAGACTATTTATTGATGCAATACCACAAAATTGCCTGATTGTTACATTCGAATAAGAAATTTATAGAAAAAAAAAATCCACTTCACAATAATAGCTCCTTTAATTTTCAATCTAAACTATCTAATACATGATTTACAAAATGCAGTCACAGTCAATAAAATGCTTACGGGAGGTAATCAGTCTTTGAAGACGGGCTTGAGAGAGGTTTTGTGTTTCTGGAATGTGTAGTTTTAAACACAGAGTGCAGAGAGAGGACCCAAACGTAAAACCACTTCAAAGGATGCAACGTTGATTGTAGCAAAGAAGGAACATGACGGGAAGCTCAGGGTGTCCTGAACTAAGATAAGATGAAGTACTTGGCACAATCAACAGAGCTATAAGGAAAAATGCAGATGAACCAACATTGAGAGGGGGCGGCACTTAAACAGACACACTGAGAGAACATTTGGGTGGAGCAAAAATCATTGGAGGAAAATAAAAGATGGAGGGAGCTAACATGTCCCCCACAGTGTTCTGAAGTCCCGTTTTGAGGATTTGAGCAGGATGTCTCCATATTGAGCGTTTGAAACCGGATGTAAATGTGATTGGTCCCGCCTGTCTCGTGGACAGTGGAGGCGCCGTGATAGGGTGATTTAAGCTAAACTTTAACAAATAAAATAAAATCAACAGATGATTTATATGAAAAAATCAGTCTTGGTCATACAGTGTTGGAAACTAGTAATACAGACCTGAACATTTTCTGAAACTGGACTCTTTATATGTTTATCAGCACTCTAAAAGTCGCCATTTTTTAATAGGTTCCAATGAGACCCGGGCTCTTTTTGAAACCAACATCATCGCCCCCTGCTGGAATTTCCCTGTGAGTGCTTTTTTTTGCACTCCTGCATTATCTTCACTTTTCACCAGCGGAGGTTGACACCTGGCAAAAAATGACTGAATACAAGCAGGGAGACTTTCTGTAGACCTGAAGGAACATGAGGCATTAAAATACATGAACTTCACGCAACTTTTCAAGTCAAAATACACCACTTTTGTCTTTTTATTTCAGACAACGTCAAGAACAAGGCCTTACAAGGCGAAATGCTCAACATTGAAAATGATGACGTGAACTTGTCAGGCTATGAATTGGCGCTGATGGTTGTTTTTTTTTCTTAATGAACCCACACGCACACACGCAGAGAACAAGTTTTTCCTTGGGATACTAGAAAGTTCCATTTTCTGTGGGTCTGTACATTGTTGTGAAAACACATCCAAGGAAAAAGCTAATTTTTCCATTTTCATTTGAAAGTGTTGCACGTTCACAGAACATGATGCTGCCACCGCCGTGCCTCACAGAGGGGACGCTATAGATGTGCACCGTAGTTCTATTAGCTTGATGTTGGTCTCATGACAGCAAAGACACGTCTTCCATTGAACTGGAAATCATCAAACTTTGGAGAACTCTATGATGGTTTATTTTGAGCTTTCTTTGGCAGTGGGTTTCTTTTTTGCTGCTCTCACAAAAAGCTTTGACTTGTGAAAAAAAAAAATCTATTCGACAGTTGTATGCAGAGTCTTTCCCATCTCGACTGCTGAAGCTTTGCGGTTTTCCACGGCAGTCAGAAGTTTCTCGGTGGCCTCCCTCACTAGTTCCCTTCTTTCTCACTCAGATTGTGAGAACAGCATGTTTTCATATTCCCGCAATCACTTAAAAAAGGTGTATTTAAACAAACTCCAGGAGGATTTTCTATTTGTGAATTGTAAAGTTTTCCATATGCATCTCAGACTAACACTTTTCAGTGAGATTTTCACCGACCAACTTGAACTGTTGTTTTTGAGGCTACGACGAAATTATGGCTCAGAATAGTGAGTGGGCTTTTCAAGACAGGCAACTTTTCACTACTTTCAATTGATTCATGGTAAATTGTACAGGCTTGTCTCATTAAGTCTGGCACTTTTAACTCTGATAGCATGCGTCATTAAAAAAATACTATTTGTCAAGCTTTATGTTGATCTTTGCGAAACTCACAACTATTTAGGAGTCATATCCATGTGTACCTTGACTCCACTTTTTGATATTTTTTTTTAAATTACAATTGTTTTTAAAATGTTTGATAAATGTACAAGGTGATTACCTCCACTAGAATTATGTCTTCACCTGTCTGTTGGTTTATTTAACAGGATTTTGAAAATCACTGAACCAGTTATCACCAAATGAGTGGAGGGATGCATGAATGCCAGCTCTCCCTAAGCTATATTTGTTTTCTGTCTTTGGGTTTACGTTTGATCTCATCTGAACTCGAACATGTCTTGGACTCAATAAAGATGGAACTGACTACAGCCCTGCTGAACATACCTGATTGCTGATTTCAGCTTCTGATGTAGTTTTGCAGTTGAGGGACAGAAATCATCAGCCATGAAAACTGACACATGTATAAATCGATGCTTGTAAATGAAGTATTACCAAAATACAGCGCTGTGCAAAAAAATCAATGACATATTTAACGATTGCAGATTTTCTATAACAGACAGGAAAAATCAAAGTTGATGAACAGAATAAAATTAATATTTGATGACCAAACAAACATCATAGTGGCTCTCACTTTATTTCTAAAGCTAAAGCTCTTTTATGTTTATTATTAATTATTTCACTGTGACATAATCTGCATTGTGTGGATCACACAATTAAAAAACTATTTTTTTTCATGCTATGTTGAATAGCTTCACTTTAAAAGCTCTCAGAAACTTTTCTTCCTTTCTTCCTATGAATGTTGACCTGTAAATGATTAAACACATGCAGGTCAACTCTGCTTTATCAGTTTTTAAATTCACAGCAACAATTAGCTCAACCTTGTAAAACTACCTGTTCTGAGGTCAATGATGTGGAAAAATTTCTAGATGAAAAAAAGTAAGCAGACAAAGTCAGAAATTATTCAATACTGTTTGTTAAAGCATTAAAAATGAAAAACTGTCAACAAACTGAACACATAAGATAGTCACAGTATGTCGGCACATTCCTTTTCTTTAATGTGACTTGCGACTATAATTTATCTACTATTGATGTTTCCACCAGAGAGGGAAGACGGTGGAGAAGATGAAGTGTGCTCAAATCTAATACATATACAGTACACCTACTCAGTGCTGCTCAGTGCTCATCATACTCTCAAAAGCACGAGCCGTCCGTCTTCGAAAAGTCGTCGCGGACCCTAACTAATGAATGCAAACTCGCTGACCTTGATGTCACGACGTCGGCCCGGTCTGCCGCAGACTGTCTGTCTGCATTCGATATGAGTAGACATGTGGCCCGGCGTTTTTCCATTTGTCAGTAACAGCAGCTCCTATGAGCGTCTATACACGCTGGCGGCCTAATCAATTGCTGCTCCAACACGTTAACAGGAAGCTGTCAACTTACAGCCTTCGGCATTAAGATCTCGGGATCAATTTCCAACCCTAATCAGGGGAATAAGGGCAAAACATGTACCATGTTTATGTAAATTATCAACATTTTATTTACAGAAACTCCTGTCAATAGAATGGTTATTGATTTTTTTTTTTTAATTTATTAATATTTGAGACAAATTGAATTCAGCAGCATAAAAAGGCAAATAGTCATAGAAGCTCGTGACAAACGAGGCAACGGTAACAAGCAAACTGGGATAATGAAAAGTGGAGCAGACGACACAAGGCAAACAAAAACTGCAGCTAACTAAAGGTGGATGGTTAAAAAAAAAAAAAAAAAAAAAAAAAAACAACAACAAGCAGCACACACAGGAGGAGCCAACTGGAGACCGAAACTCAAAGTTTGAACAGAACGAAACGAGAGGATGCAGAGAAAAGAAGAAAAAGAGACAGAGAAAAAAACCTCACAGGCACACAGAGCTGAAACCAGAAAGGAGATGGAGGAGGAAGCAATAACTAATACTGGGGCAGAATCAAACCTGGAGACCGACATGACAAACTGGGAGCAGAGGGGGAAACACAGGAAACAACAGGGGAACACAAACAGGCTCCGAAACCGGGACCATGATGAAAAGAGCTTTTTTGGTATCATTTGTTTTGTTTGTTTGGAGAACTTTCTCTCTACTTTATCATCGAGTGTGTTCCACTTTAGCTTTTCCCACACATTTTCAACAGCATTTTAGAATAATCTGACGCGGTTAAACACAATTATACAAAAATCACAAGAGCAGGTGTTGCTTTGTTTTTTTTTTCCAACAGCAAAAGAGTCGACAAAAATCATGAGCTGGGTTGGGAGGGTTGCTTTGAAATTGTAATCCGGTACAATTACAAGTGACTTGTCAAAAAATGTAATCAGCAAGTACCATACCAGATTACTTTTACTTTTAGATTACTTCACCAGCAAATAATTACAATGTGTCATCCTCACGGCGTATTGACACAGTAAACACTAAATGCTCTGAGTGTTATGAACTCCGCTGAACTCTGTGTTCAGCTCCAATTAATACCAGCAACATGACCTTTAACCTCTAACCTACTGAGAATCTGACTTTCTTTGTGACTCAGGATCAGAACCATCAGTTCAGACTGTGTTCCTCCAGTACTTCTACAGTCCAGCAGCAGCACCAGGAGCCGCATTGACAGTGTTAACACACATTTATATTATATACTCAGTCTGCTGTAGCTGTACTGCTGCAGTGAGGAGCAGGGTTTGTGTTCAGGTCGGCCATGCAAAGTATTTTTTCAAGAGTTCAGAGTTGATTCATTCCTCAGTGACAGAAGGAAACATGGAGTCTCCAATAAATCCTCCATCCAGGCTGAAGATATTATTGCCTCCATCAGATTCCTCTGAGTTCAGCCTGGTGAGGCTGTGGTTCTCAGCAGCAGGTTACTGACAGGTTAGCAGGATAATAACACTTTAGCTTCACTGTGAGTTCAGGTGTGTATCGTACCTGTAGATGTGTCTTCAGGTTTGATGAGTTCCTGGACGTTGAGAGCTTTTTCAGAGCTGGGAGGCAGAATTTACGTTGTACAGAGAAGTTCTGGGCCTCATCTGACTTAATTACAAAATGATGTCAAAGTTTACAGCCAGAGCAAGTTTTTCTCTCTAGGAGCAGCCATGACTCCAGCAGCAGGGGGTAAAATCCACGGCAACGCCGGTTGTTTCATTCGCAGTTGCACAGAGCAGGAGGCTGCTCCAAGACAGCGGTCGATGCAGCGTCTATCCTTTATATATCTACGGTGTTAATCACCTCTGCCAAGGAGGTTATGCAATGACGTCGGTTTGTTGGTTTGTTGGTTGGTTGGTTTGTTAGCAACATTACGGAAAAAGTTATGGACGGATTGCAATGAAACTTTGTGGAAAGGTGGGTCTTGGGCTAACTTAGAATCCATTAAATTTTGGTGATGATCCGGATCACTGTCTGGATCCAGGAATTTTTTAAAGGATTCTTTATCATTGAGAGATAGGACAGTCTTTCACATAGTTGGGCATAACTCAACAATAAATGACAAGGGGGCTTAGCAAAATCTTACAGTGTAAGTTCTTTAATGACTCTAACAGATATCAGCTGCTGATCCAGATCAGGAAGTATTCCGGATACCTTGATCCAGAACAGACAAAAATAGGGGGATTCCGGAGTGTCAGTCACTGTGAGGCAACACACTGAGATATGAACAAGAAACAAACAGCTTTCTCCCATATATTGTTTGTGTTGGGGAGAAATAAAATGTTTTTTAGTATATATGGTGTTCTTATTGTTGTTGGCGACTGATCTGAGCTGTGGCGGAGGTCTGCGCTCTCTGTTTATTGCTTATAGATCTATAAAGTGTCACAATGTCTGTATACGGCACGTATGTCTGTTGCAATTCTGCTATATTCTGTTTGATTTTCAAAAGTAATTTCGCTCAGTAATCCGTGTTTTTATCAGATATACTGTACCTGTAACGAGATTACAGATTTTTTATGTACTGTAATGGATTACAGTTACATTTTTTTGAATCCTGATTAAATAACGCGTGACCCCAGAGATGTAAGGACATCAGACAACAGAGACAAAAACAAAAAGTCTTCAGTTCCTTTTATAGTAAGAACAAAAGCTCGTTTCAACAGTGAGAAATATTAAGTCAGGTTTTTACCAGACCAACCACTTGAAAAACATCTGATAAAAATAAAATATAAAACAGCAACATTTTGATCCAGAATTACCACAAAGACATACAGAGAAAACACACAAAAAGACACCAAACAGCCCAAAGTTTACACCACTGCTGGACTAAATGATGGGAGATGATGTTCAGTCTGGTTTGAAATGATGAAGCGTTTACCAAAAACACAGCTGGAGACACACAAACAACAATTTGTATCATCTTGTGCCTCTTTCAGTCTGAGTGTGTCGGTCTGCAGTGGCACAAGTAAGACAATTAAACAGTACAACGGAGATAAACGGAGCCCACTCGCTGTGCCATCTCAAACCCAAAATATCACAACACCGTCGTGGAATTTGTGGCGTTTACTGCACACACTGTGCATTGAAACAGCACTTAGTCACAGACATGCAGCATTTACATCACTGAAACCTGAATATGGCATCAGAGACTCGCCATGTTAGACGCTTGGACAGAAACAAAGCAGCGCTGCTGTGGAGGGCGAGAAGAACAGGGAGTCGAAGCAAAGCCTGCGAGTCTGAGCTCGGTTTGGGGTGAACGGAGTGTTTCTGCACTTTCAGGTGCAGTTTGAGCAGATGGCTCTCAACCATATGCTTTGGGAGGGGAGAAGTTTGCCAATAACCCCGGGGACGGCGGTTTGTCGGGGTCTGGCTTCATCCAAGCTTATTTTTACTGAGTATTTAGAAGAGGAGAGAGAAGGAGACCACGTTTTCAGTAGCGTGACTGTAAAAATTGCTGGCACTGTGGAAGCATCGGGGACTACAAATACAGGTGTAGTTAATCCAGTTCAAATATGCATTTAGCTGACGTTCTTATCGGGTAAAGACTTCCAGGGAGCGCGTGGTAAAATAAGCCTCAGTTCTCTTATCGCAGAGCCAATAGGAAGCGGTGTACGGCTCTTTTTAGATACCCAAAAATATTATCAAGGAAAATCTTTTTAATCCAGAATGTGAAGCATCAGAATAACCCTGCTGTCCCTGAAGGACAAACACATCAGGTGCACATTAGTGTGATTTGAGTCCGACTGGAGTCACTTTGCGTATGGATCTTCGTACACCCATCTTTGTGTGCCATTTTCTGAAGTCCTCCAACATCCCAGCCGTCTTTGTTCATCCTCTTCCATTCGACAGACCCTATTTTAAGCCCTACATGTCATGTCTCTTTCATATGAAATTAGGCTTTGATGAATACTTTATGAAAAAAGAACCTGCCTGCAAAGAGGCTGACCTTCACAGCTGCTTTGCTGCTGCGTTTTGAAGTATTGTCAGGTCCTGTGAGCTTACCCAGCCACTTAGACTAACAGAGGTAGGGAGAAAAAGGACTGCAGAAATATTTAACTAACATCGGCTTGATTTGAAAAGACTAGCCGCGAGGCTCAACAGGCGAGCGCTTAATCACCGGGACGGTGGTATTTGAAACGGCACTTTAAATGCCCTTTCTCCTTGTTCTGTATTGGTGAGCTGTCTGCGTTTGTCCGTTCAGCTGCACAGCTGTGATAAAGGTTAATCTGTCCGTGTCAGATATCACAGTGTAATGGCCGTCTTTGGATTAAAATAACAAACCGGGAGAAACCAAACTGAAAATCATACACTCTCACACACACACACACACACACACACACACACACACACACACACACACACACACACACACACACACACACACACACACACGGTCTTGTATTTCTATCCTTGTGGGGACCGTCCATTGACTCCCATTCATGTCTAGCCCCTAACCCTGACCCTTACCCTAACCCTAACCCACACCACAACAAAGCCTAACCCTAAAGAAGTGTTTTTGCACTTTTACTTTTTTCAGTAACAACAACATGGTCAAGAAAACACTGTTTCTCCTTCTTAGGACCGGAAAAAGGTCCCCACAAGGCACGTCGTTCCACGTTTTGCTATCCGTGTGGGGACATTTGGCCCCGACAAGGATAGAAATACAAGATGTGTACACACACACACACACACACACACACACACACACACACACACACACACACACACACACACACACAAACCCTTTCCTTTAGTGATTTTCCTGATTTCTCATACAGCATGAGCAATGAGTCATAAAATATTTCACATAATGCAATGTCCAAAATCACTGAACTTCAAACACCAGTGTGTACCACAGAATAATTATATTATTTCAAATACACTGTGGCTTTCTTTAAATGCAAATAAGCACCACTACATTCAGAAAAATCCTGAATTAAAATGATAATATCACAAAGCATAAACAAATTCAATAAAAAGTTTGAAAATTGTCACTTTCAGTCTAATGTTTTTTCATCCCCATTTTCTAAAATAGAAACATGCTTTTAGATTTCACTAATTATTTCACCAATTCTTGTTTATTCATGTTTTACAGTAGGTGAGTTGAACCCGCTCATTTACACAACAATGGAGCTCTGAGCCATTGAAAATGCTATTTTTAAAAAAAATCGCTCCCAAAGTGGAACTTTTGAAAACATTGTCGCTGTAGAATTGTTGAAAATACAGCTTTACTGAAACTCTGCTACTGCGTGTGAGCACCACGGCTGTGGTAAGTAGTTTTTCTGCAAATGCTCAATCGAAAGACAAGAAAAAGCGTTTTCCTCCAGAGGGCCATGACTCCAGTCCACAGTCTCCAGGGAATTGGTAGATTTAGAGATGAGAGTTACCATCACAGCAATCCAACTTCATTTTTTGACCATGTTTTTGCCATTGATAATGTTTACATCATGTTGTTCTCTTATTAGAGAGAGGAAAAAAAAAAAACATCACAAGCAGCATCACCAGTGGTAAATCACCAGAGAAAGACTGAGGTGCATCTCTAGCATCCATTAGAAACATTATTTTTCTTTTTCTTATCTCCTTTCAATTGTGTTGCACTGCTCAGTCTTGGTTTTTAAGCTCTTTTAAAAGTACCTACTGATCCCCTTCAGTAAGTAATGTATGTGCATTAAAATATATATTATTTGATTATTAACCTTAAATTTAGATATTAGGAGCAGTGATTTGCTGCAATCAAACACACAATAAGCAAATGGAAGATCAGTGATCCTGTCCGGGAGCGCAGACAGCAGCTAAAGTGCAAAAGCTGTTAAATGAGTGGAAAAAAGCATGCAAGTGAAATCCATTAAGTATTGACGGTGAGAACTTGTACAGTAGATGATCCCACAAATCTCTAAATATAACCTCACTTTATTTGCTTCGAAGCCACAACTGCCAGTGCCTACCATCCTCTGCTAGTTTATTTTCAGAGCCCCAAGAACCATCACAACAGTTTGGAGATTGTATTTCTTCACAAGAATGAAAATTGTACCAAAGAGGTTGTGGTTTGTTTGTTTGTTTCATTGATAGTGCGTTTGATTGTTTAATTACAGCATTCAGGATCATCTCAGAGTGCTCTTTTAGCTCTTTTATGTATTGGTTAATTTGGGCTGTGAACCCTTTAGTCACAGGTGAGTGTCATTTATTTCCATGTAGTTTGAATTTAATGGTCTTGTTTTGGATATCTTATCAGAAGTGTTGATCGTATAGTTACGGGCTGATGATTCTGACCAGCGATGCATTTTCAGTGCTGAAAATATGGAGTGACCGTCCTTCCTGCAAAAGGCACTTTATAGATGAATGTGGTTTGATTTAATTATTCTCTTTTACAGTCTGATGGTCTGCAGCATTGCCAGCCATCTGAAGAGTTTTGAGTAAATAACTACTGACTTTTTAATCAAAGACATTGAAGCTTATGGCTCCACCCAAACACACACGCCTAAAACATCTGGGTGACCAGCTGCTCCTTTCACTAATCCGATCGGCTCCTTAATGTTCTCCAAGAACATCTGGCAGTGCCTCAGCTCTTTGATTCCTCTCACCTGGCAGAACTTCCCTGTTTTGGCCCCTACCTCGCACGGAAAGCACTTTAAGCGCACACTTGAAAATGTCAACGCACCACACTGGGAACCATTAAAGAAGAAAAAGCCAAGTTATACAAAATGAATCCCCCCTGCGATCAAGTCAGAGGTGCTGTTGGCCTGCTGGGAAATTTGCGGCTATACCGCAGCCTCAAGTGGAACCAGTTACTGGCTCGTTTGCTCTTTTTAACGTGTCACTGACCATTCATACTCGGGGTTAGTGTGATCACGAATGCTGCACAGAGAGGCTGCAGGCTCCTCTGACTGCACGCTGCATTCCCCACTTACCTCCACAGGACTGAAATGACAGCGTCCTGATTGCAGGAAGGTGACCACAACAATTGCCCCTGCAGATCTAAATCAAACCTTTTCGCCTGATTACCTTTTGAAAGGAAGAACGAGGCATGTTGGGAATGTCTGGGGGAATAAGTGATACTCCTTGGTAATGCTGCGCTGCCATTTGTTAGGGGTATCATAACCGAGGACGCCGGGGGGTTAACTTTGTTACGGCCCGTGCCCTTCAATCAGCGCTGATTAGAATTTCGAGACTGATGACGGTGGCGTATCCAATGGCACTTTGTGGAATCCAATAAAGGATTCTATTTCAAGCGCAGTTCAAAAACATTTCACAAGTTCACGGGGACAGTCTGAGGATCTGGAGCCACAAAGTAAACAATAAATATGCTAAATAACAGGACAGACGTCCATATGCGGAGAATTTTGTCAGACAGGCCTATAGGGATGCCTGCGCAGTCCTTGGCCATCTTCCTGTTTGAAACCTGGGCTACACAGCGTCTGTCGGGGCAGCTGTCCAAACTACAGCCCAATCAGGCTCCGTGCCATCTTTCTGCAAATTCAGCCACAAGCTGTCAAGCTTGAGAAAGCTCTGGCACCCTTGTGGGCGGCCGAAACGGCCACCATTTAGCACGGAAACACAATCTCGGCAAATTTAGATGAAGCGGCGAGGAGAACAGGTCCGTGCGGTTGTACGCTGCACACTTTCTGTGAAAGTGGCCTCTTACCATAATGAAACTCGCGTTGGAGATACTTATCTGAACAGCTGCACAGCTTCGGCTGCAGACATCACCAGCTAACGCTGCTCTCAACCTTCCCTTTTGTGCCTTTTCCCCTACTCAGCCCATCCAGTGCCATGCTGTTGAATGCCTGGCCTAAATAAATGGAGGATCTGTCAGGAATTTTGCGGCGAGCTCTTTAAAAACGTCTCTATTCTGGGCCACGCTGCAGATGAGGAGTCAGTTTCCACCCAGACTGCGTGCCACAGCCGCTCAGCTTGCGAAATCACCAGCTGTGTTTGTTTTGACCTCTTGAGAGCAGGTTCTTATGTACTGAGGCCGATGATAGCTTCCTGGTGTAGTTAATATTATTAGATTCCATGCCATAAATATTGATCGTCAGCAATCTGTTTTAGAGAGATTTGGAGGGGGTTGGGGAGTGATAATCGATAACCTGTGTGGCCAAATCACTCTTAGGGGAATTCCCAATGGCTGCCCAGTGCCACAATTCAATTCTGTAAGCCACACTGTCATTGACTCCCCTCTCAGGAGCCTCTGACTCTGTTATAGGTTCTTTATATTTACAGACAATGGGAATATGTTTCATCTGGTTCAACTTAGATAATGCTAATACTCCCCATATGAAATGTGTCGTTTCATAATGGGCTCTGGTTGTTAAAAGTATAGACTAACATAAACATGATGGACCAAAGTAAATAAACAAACAAGCAAAAAAAAAAAAAAATCTGTTAAAATATATGTGAAAGCTAAACCACATAAAAGGTTTTAAGGTTCCTCTTAAAAACAGTCACAGATGGTGCCTGGCTGGTGAATATTAATTTGAGGCAAATTCCAAATTGTTGGTACATTAAAAAAAAAATCTTTCTCTACCAGAATATTCAATAAAACAGTCCAATCTGGTATGAAAAAAAATATAAGGAAAATATTTCATGCTAAAAAAAAAAAAAAAAAAAAGTCAGAGTTCTTGTAGAGATGCTAGAACAGGTGGTGTTTGGGCTTTCTTTTTTGTTTTGTGTAAGGCTCCAAAAGTTATAGTCTGGAAGTTTCTAAGTTGGGGTCACAGTTCACATTTACCTCCTTCAACCCCTATTTGATAGATCGTCCATCAAAAGCTGCACTTTGAGAGATGCTCTGACTCAGTCGTCTAGACATCCAAATTTGGTCTTTTGAATCATGCTCCAGTCTTTGTGCCTTGGCATCCTTCTTCTTTCAATGCATCAGTTTCAAGGGCAAAATATTCACTTGCTACTAAACGTATACATGCCAAAGACATTCTTTTCACCGGGCATAATGTTGTGGCTGATTGCAGTGTGAATGCAATATCTACCTGGAACTACGTGAACTATGACATGTGATGTCTAAAAGCCATGAGACGTGCTTCCACACTCAGTTTGCTCTGACAAGCGGAGATTTCCTGTAGGATAGAGACGTTTCAGAAAAGTGAGGAGAAGAAAGTTCACTCCAGTCCCTCACATCTAAACCCGACAGGGCTCCTCTGGGATCAGGTGGAACAGGATGTTCGCAGCAGTAATGTGCTGCCAAAAAATCTACAGCAACCGTGTCATACAACAGAGCCGAAATGGACACGGATCCCCCGCGGAGCCACTCACTGGATCCATGTCTCTGAGATTACACATGCAAAGACGGCGTACCCCATGCATGCTCGGCATGTCAACCAGCCCTCCGCACATTTCACTGGGTCATGTTTTGCTCCCTTTCTGTTAAACACGTCTGAACTGATGGTGCACAGAGCGAAGCAGGCTGAATGGAGAGGGTGGGTGGGGGGGAGGCAAAGCAATAATAAGAAAAGAACACCGAAGGCACGGTGGGGTTCGATGTGTTCCTCTCTGTCACTGAACAGCTCCCTGTGCATAATTTGTTTTTACCTAATTAAGTGACGTGGGCAGGGATGGTGAGGTGCCATTGTACGGGACCGTAATGATCTGTCACCTCTGCTGAGAGCACGGTGTGGATCTGATTGGCTGTGACACTCCTCTTGGTGAATAACCTTCAACTCAATGAGGGGGATGCGGCTCTGCAGCTTCTGGTGCACAGTGGGAGCTGCACAACAACAAGGTGGCTCGCTTACCTGCAACCACACAGTAAAAACTTCCATGTGGGGGCATGGGAGTAGCCAGAGGAGCTTAAAATCACAATCTGAAATGGCTTCCTTTGATTGAAAAAAAAAAAAAAAAAAAGCTGCTTGCCTTATGTGTGAAGAAGGAAGCTTTTCGCTGCCATTCATAGCTGGATGAGTTGTGTTTTACTGAACATGCTCATTTACCACCGCCTTCATTTTCTGAACTAAATCAAGTCTCACCAGTCAAAACCCGAGTTGGACACGTCAACAAGAAACGTGTGGAAAAGCTGCAGCAGCGTCCATGTGCAGCTGCCACACCGACCAATATCTGACTTCCTTCCTAATGGTGTGTAAATCAAATCATAATTCAGAGAGTGGCTTACTTGGTAAGTTATCTTTTTTTTTTTTTTTAGATTTTAGAGTGGATTTGTTAATAATTAAACATCCTGGGATCATGAGCAAATATCAATACTTCCAATACCGACACTGCCTGTTTCAGGACTGTTTCTTGTGTTTGCATCAATCGTTAAAACTCCCAGAATGCTAATTTTGGGTAATTGTGTATTCTGCAGAGAAGCACTGTGCTATTTCTGTTCCTCACAAGCTGACAAGGTAAAGCTCTGCTCCCATGTGTGATGGTAACGCTAACTACAGCTGTATAAATGGTCCGTGTGGTTGTATTAAGTCAGAAGCTGAGCTGCATGTTGATGGACCCAGATTGCAAAACGCAGCCATGCATGCAGCTTTTTCAGCTCTGAAATTGGCAGCTCTTTTATGAATATTGTAGGATAGTTAATAAAAAAAAAGAATAGCCCATGTTTTGAAGTATTAACTCTCTTTTTAGCTCCTTACTCTTAATATATAGCCCTTTATGTGCAGACTATAACTTTGTATCTGCAAAAAAGGGTTTTGGTTTCTCTCGGTCTTGAATCTAAATGAAAATGAATGTCATCGCACATCACGAGTGATTGTCTAAGTGCCAGAGTTGAAAGGGTAATGTCTGATGGTCATTCTTTGTGGCTTTCCAAAGCTAAATTCAAAGGTGCAAAATGGCTCCAACAATGGTTGAAGATAATAGCATGTTCGAGTAATTGGTTCTACCTTTAACATACCTAACTGTCATGACTTGGCAGGTGTACCAGACCATTTATTCTTGCTGGGTGTTTTTTTTTTTTTTTTTAAAGCACCAGAAACCAGTTAAATAGAGCCTTTTCATATGCATATCTTAGCGGTTGCTCCAAGGACTTGTGAAATATCACAGACAAGGTTCACCAGTGTGTCAAACATTTGTAATGTCCTTCAAAAACACAATCTGATAAATATTTAAAGTTGGAAGAAGAGACAAGCACTCATTCATAAGACCTGAGTTTGACAATTCGACACCAAATTTGCTCATGAGATGGTCAATTTAATATTGATGTTTCCACAGTAGTGACAGTATTGGCCTCAGGATATTTCACAGTCTGTTGTGCAAAAAAAAAAATAAAAAAAAGACAACTGAACAGACTTTAACAACATCTGCTACTTTACTGATTTTAAAAGGCACACAATAAGAAGGTAGCAATTCTAGCTTTTACTAGCACTGAATTGCAGTAAATTTAACTAGCTTGCAAACCAGTCTGGTTTGGCAGATGTCCAACCTTTGCCGACCCATCCTTCAGTTACTGCAGATGAATAATGCAATACTGGGTGTGCTTCGTGTCAACACCTTCACAAGTCCTTGTGCAATTTAACTGCAGTTGGAACTGGAGATGTTGGTCTGAAACGGCTCCACTGGTTTGAAACTTAACCTGGAATATTTGTTGGCAACATTTGCAGCTCCACTGAGTCGACCTCTGCCGCAGGGTTAATGAGTCTCAGCCAGAAAGCACCTCCACCTTAGCAAAACCTCAAACCGTGTCCTTCGTAAAGCAAGAATTGTGTAGTATTGATACCTGAAATGCCAAGGCCACCCAGAATATGTCAATACTTTCAGCATGTTATGTTTTTTTTTTTTTTTTTTGGTAATATTTTCAACAGAAATTATCCATCAATTTCAATGAAAGAGACATTTTGGGGCTGCGCACGTCTGACCAAATGAGAAGAAGCGGAAATGCTCAACGTGAGAATACTAACATACTAGCTGCTTGGGGAAGAAATTCAAGGTTAAACTGTTATCCCATTCAGCTTCCCTGGTCATCTTGCACTTTGCATAATATCATTCCTTTTTTTCCCTCATAAACAATTTAAACCGCAGAGGAAGAGATAAAACTGACTTAATAAAAGAACAATGAAACAATGTCACGGTGGGTTTTTGTATGCCGAAGAATGACAGTTTTTCTTTCCAACAAAGAGCCTCAGGCCTTTTTTTGTCACACATATAACTGTTATTATTTTGATAAAAATCTGGGTGACAAGCCTAATTTCGAGAATTTTCAATCAATGCCCTGTCATCTTAGGAAAACTCTCAATTCCTACGGTGTCAGGTGACCATTGTTGTCCCTGTAACCTCGATTTGTAGGAGCAATACGCATTTTCTGCACAGATCAGAGTCTCAGCGGGAGTCCATTGTATGTACATGGAGGTCATTACCTGCTTTTTCTCTGCCACAGTTCACTGTGTTCATCCTAAAGGAGGAGATAGTCTCAGGAGGCTATTTTAAGCCAGAGGTCATGTTCAATCTTTCATCTCTTTGTGGAAGAAGAAAAAAAGTCTATCAGTGAGAAATTCAGCCGAAGTCACCTCTTGTGACATCTCAAACCGGAGCTAAAAGGCTGCTGTATCTCTCTGGGATCACAGGTGATCTGTCATTGCAGACAGGTGTTTTGTATGCTGTTCGGCGTCTCCTGAAACGAGCATCAGCTCCCTCCGCAGCCCCCGCTCAGTGGCCTCATACGCACACGCCAAACACACACGTTTTCAGTCAGCTGGCGAGTTTCTATATGTGAAGCTCTCTCCATCCCTGCTGTTTATCTCAACTGTCCTGAACACAGTCCGACAGGATCATACCAGGGCTCGGTCCATCAGGATATGTAAAGCTACATGTATGTGCAGAGAATCAGGGCAGCAGTGGCTGGATGGACACGGCAAGAATTAGTTGCGGCAGGAGACAGCGTGAGGCGTCTCCGGCTGTGAATATGCATGCCGTGGGTTCTCCACTCCTTGTCACTGGGACTTAATCAAAATGCACGATTCAACAAGGGGCACTGAGCAGAAAGATTAAACTGGGCTAAGCCACCAAACTGTCTGCATCTCTTGAATTTTACATCTCTCAGGCCTCGAGGCACAGTCAATCCCTCTGACATACTCCACTGGTCTTTCAGCAGATCTGAATGCATGCGCCGGTGTGTCTAAAGTGATACAGAAAGGCCTCTCCAATCTCCTCACCAATGGACTGGAACAATGCCAGCAGGGCACGACGACTCGGTATCTCCTCTCTGTATCTGGACAGGCTTCAGATAAGGACCGCAGCAAGCGGACGGATTTCTGACACGAGTCGGGCTGGCAAGTGCGGATCCGGCAGGTCAGTAGAGATATTGTGGAGCATGACTAAACCTGACCGGCCTGACCGGCCAGGTGGCTGAATCTGGCAATGATGTGCACTGGCAGCAAGGGGCAACATCAAAGACTTTGAACTTTGATTTAAATAGCAAGAAAAAGATGAGGTGATGGCAGTAAAAAGAAAAAAGTCAAAGATCTATCACATTATATTTAGCTTGGAGCTGCAACCTGAGAGATGAATGTTAAACAAGTTAATAACAGTGAGGGAGGGGGGGGTTCTCTGGACATTTCTGGACAAAAAGACTTCTTTGGACAGAGTGATGCTGTTTGAAATTCAGATTTTTCTCCCTGTAAATAGGACAAATCTATGGAGTATTAATTAGAGGTTGTGGGAGGCTTTTCTGTTCTGCAGTCTTTTCTGATTTGGGTGAATAACACAGGTGTGATTTCCGCATGAAAGTCAAAAGTCCATATGGCAGATCCACGGTCTGTACAAGAATCTGCACATTTAGACATTTAGTTTAGTTGTAAATTACAGCAATCAAAAACACTGTTAAGCTGTACACAGAGGTCCAAAGTAACCCTTTACAACATGGTGATCCACTTAGTATCTGTTACTGGACAACTCAATACAGACGACGGCCCAGCAGATAATTATGAGAACAGACTGCATAAGACATGAAATAATCACAGGCTAATGAGCAGCTCATAAATATCTGGGAAAGAGAATCATCTCTTCACTTATTTTTTTTTCACATCGCATGTCACTCGTTCCTCAGTCGGTTGTTACATTTTCTTGATTATGTGCACCTTCTCCCACAAAATATTTTGGAACAATTTAAACGTTGATAGCGCCGAATTTTGCTGATTTCAGCATCAGCCAAGCTGACATTTAATAAGGCTTCAATCTCATTTACATATTTGTCTGTAAACTTGAAGGGCACCTTGTGTATATTTAATGATGCACACTGGATTGAACTAATGGCTTTTTATGCATCTGCTCAGAATCTTTAATAGGACTCTTCAAGCATGGAGTACAGAGGGGCGTTTGTAATTTGACACTAACCTCATTCTGTTAGTGTTCATTCTCTGTATACCAGCAGCATCTGTCTGCAGCAGATAAATGCGATCATAAATCTGTGATAAGCTCCATTGCATTATTATAAAAGTGGTCTAAACTGAGCTCATACAGAGGTCTTGAGCTTCAGTTTTGTCTCTTTAAAAGTGACAGATGTAGGCAGCTGGGCTGTCAGACACTTTCACTGCATTTATTCTGAGCACCCTGAATCACTAAAATGTTATGAGTTTTAAAAAAAAATATTTTGAAGGACAACATTACAGCTTGCTCTGACAAAATATGGTCATTAGTCCTTCTTCTTGCCGTCTTGTGCATCGCAACTGGAGCCAGTTAACAGTTGTGTAGACGACTTTAATTTTAGTAAAACACAAAACTTCAAATCTCCATGAATGGATGAATGGAAGGATTTAATGCAGAAGAATATTAGGAAGACTATAATGAAGGTTACAGGTGAGTTCTTGGCCAAGACGTTAAACTTTTTGTATCAAAGCAAGGCCTCAATAACAGGACAAAGATGGACAAAGTCTCTGAAAGTTATTACTATTTGAAAACCGCTGCAAAGGTGGGATTTGTCTCCATCTCCACGGAAAACATATTTTCTGGAAACGCTCAGGCTCTGCCCCGACTAGACGGTGGAGGAGCCACTGCTGCACATCTGCAACATCGCTGTGGTAAATAGTTCTTCTGCACAACACTGAATAGAGGGACACTGACAAACATGGCCGGTGGCATGACTCCCAGCATCCAATTTACTGTCTAAACGAATGTCATATACTATCTATTGTTAAGGTTTATTCCATAATTTTTAGTGCTGTCATGTGATCAAAAAATAATCTAATTAATTACAGGATTTTTAATTAATTAATCTCATTAATCACATTTTAATCTCATATTTGCTTTAGGTCCCCTTTTGATGAATTAGAATTCTAGGACGTTACAGAGTTGTAGTGCATGACTCATCAAATGAATACACTGAGAAGAGAAGATTTGAAATCCACATTTTCATTGATGATGGATGAAAGTTCAGTCAGGACGTCTTGTCCAAATAAATTCTGAGCCCAATCAAGCGACTCAATTGACACTTTCAGTGTGTTTCATTAATGAAATTCAAAAGAAGAAAAAGTTTAAGTACATCCCAGCAAACCAATTCGCCCTGGTGCACTGTTCAAAAATGCAATACAAATACAGATAAAAACATTTTTTTAAAGAAAATAAGGCTGAGTCTCCAATAGCTACTGAAGCAAACATTCAAAATGAATACTAAAGATAACACAGCAATTCAGAATGAATGCTACAACATGCCTCTAAATAAGACAATTCCATTCACATTGAATTGCCACTCAAGTGTGCAATAATTAATCTTAGATTAATTTTTTAATGCGTTAATTTGAGGTGAAATTAGTTAATCTAATTAATGCATTAAAGTGACAGCCCTAATAATTTTGCATGCATGCGTGTGGTTTAATTAGAAAAACAAATAACAGCGCCAACTAACGGCCTGGCATGCCAACTACATTGATTTATGTGTTCCTGCTGTGGAAACAGAGACCGTTTTCAGAACAATATTGAGTAACAGCAAAATTTTTGCCAAATGAAAAAGAACCTTTTATCTATAATCTCAAGGAGTTTATGATTTTGGTCACTTTGATTTTTGGTTTTTACTTTGCTCCAATAAATTCTTGCTACAAGTGTCTTGAGTCTTTCTCTGAGCAAATCTCAGTAGTTTTCTTTAGATGCAAAAAAAAAATCATCTGATAAATCTGATCTGATGAATATTAATTAGCATTGAGCTCTCCTGATTGGTTTGGAGGGCGTTTTTTTTTTTGTTTGTTTGTTTTGTTTTTTTTTATGTAGTTTGCATGTTTTCCCTTTGCTTTGTGCTGGACTGGTGATCTGTCCAGGGTGTGTTCTGCCTTCACCTATCTTCAGCTGGGATCGGCTTCAGCTTCCTGCAGCTCTCAGTTAGGCTTTAGAGAGGATGAAAGGATGAATATCGAGAAGTGAAACACATGGCGTGAATTTGAAAAGGAATATCTCTGAGGAATGAATCAAATGCAAAGTCAAACTAGTTAAACTTCAAATTTATGGAAAATGAAATTCAAATTGAAATGAAATTCCAGTGATGCTATTTAAAATTGGGGTTTCAAAAATAAATTCAGCTGTAGTTGGCGCAGAAGTTTTTCTATACACATACTTTTCTTTGAAACCAAGTTGAAAAAGTAATATGAGTTAAATGAACTGCGACTGTCTCTTGGCACTTTTATCTTTTCCTATCATTTTAAATGTTCATTTCATTGCATCAGTGTGAATGAAACCGTGTTGGAATTCACAAAGTTCACTGTCTCCCATGAATGCCATGGCATCGTTATCATCGGGATGATTGTGAGTCCTGATTCGTCCCTCTGACTCTCCGTCATGTGCAGCGTTGACAGTCGCGCTCTGCCTGTCTGTCTGCTGCCATCTGCTTCTCTTTCACATTCACCGGGCATCTTCGTTGCAGTCAGGAGAGGAGGGCGACATCATTCCTCCCCGGCCATATGCATTCATCAGAGGAAGAAAGCCTTCACTTGATATTCAAAAATCCACCGTGTTACTTGGTCGGCGGACGGCGTCTGATTTCCAGGCTCTTTGTAACACTCTGATTCTCTACCGCTTCCTCCTCTGGTCCCCTACAGCTCTCTCCTTTTAACTTTGTCAGGGAGAAATGATTCATTATTTGAATACTTCCGCTCTGTTGCTAATTTGTAGGAGACTGAAACGCAGACCGATGCCCCCTTTGACCCGAATCCACCGTGTCTAATTATACCGTCTCCAGTTTTTTTCCTTATAGGTCGTACCTGGTGTCACAGCGCCTCACTCCAGCAATGTTAAGTGGCACTTTTAATGGGTTTTCTGCCACAGGTTCAAGTTAAAAAATAGGAACTACTCTGTATTAGGGATCAAATTCACCTGCAAGAGAGGGCAGACTTATCCAGTGTTTCCAGAAGGAGTGAGCTGGGATGGAAATTGAAATGAAGTAATTCCAGCCATTCTGGTGTTCTAGTAACAGTCTCTAGACTCGTCTTTTTAAGTGTCGCTGTTGGAAAAACACCTGCACATGTAACTACAAACACCTGATAAGAGTTTTAATATTGAGTACTATATTGTCTTTTTACCAAAAATGTACAGATAAGAGAAGAATGTGATGCAGCTTATACAACTGTCTTCCCTCTGGTTGTGTTGTGTCAGAAAAGAAATGGGCATTTAATTTACTGGAGTTGCTACAGGCCCCCTGAGCTTTATTTCCTGTGTGTGTGTGTGTGTGTGTGTGTGTGTGTGTGTGTGTGTGTGTGTGTGTGTGTGTGTGTGTGTGTGTGTTGCTGCTGACCTAATCACTGGTCGGTGTCACGGTTGGGACATTTTTGAAGCTAAAAAGAAGGAGCCGTCGTCAAAAGACAGCCTCCGGGTCAAATGGAACTGCTTTAATCTTCTTGGCTCGGCTGCACCATGCCAGAAAAATAGCAATGTAACAGTGGGAAAAAAAAACGATATCAAGGAATCCATGAGGCCAATAGTACTAAAAAGAAGTCAAGTCAAAAGCTTTTTGGTTGTTATTCTAACCTTCTCTGAACAAGAAATGTAATTAAATTTTATAGCAAAGTTTAAAGTTGACTTTTACCTCGTGCATACATACAGCCAAAACTGGAATCACCAAAAAGTAGAATAAACAATTTTGGGCAAACTCTAAGATAGAGAGGATATTTTCTAAAGGGGGTGTATTTGTTGCAAAATTTATCATGCACATAATAATCTGAGTTGAGAAAAAGTAGTTAGTATAGAAAAATGTGTTTGTATTCAGGGGTGATGTTTCTTACTGAATTCAAGAATCAGACAGCTTATAACAAAAGCAATAGGAACAATACAGTAGTAACCCTGTTTGTTCAGAGTGCAGCTTTGTTCATGCCAGCATGGACGTTACACTAAAGGCTTCTAATGGTGCAACTCTGGGTCAATGATTGAATACCGAAATAAGTGACAGTTGAGGAGACTGTGCCGAGTGTGTGTGTGTGTGTGTGTTTGTGAATGGGTGAATGTGATTAACAGTGTAAAGTGCTGTGGGGTCTGCTCCAGCAGTGGAAAAGCACTACAGAAGTGAAATCCGTTCACCATTCTGGCTACAGGAATCATCGAGAAAGCTTTCCTTTCAAACTGATCTCTGTGAACTCTGCTGTATTATAAGGGAGGTGTGAAACGCAATCTGGACACGACTCAAACACATATCAGATATCAGATATCACATATTAGTTAGTAGTACTCAGTGGCCCCATTGCCTTCATGGTTGCTATGCTGCTGCTCCATTGGTCCATAGCTTTAATTATCCATCACACGGACAGAAATAAACACCAAGTATAAGGGGACTGGAAGCAAAAGCAGAGGAAGAAGTTTTAGTGGTGGCCTGAATATCCTTTTGCCATAGGTGAAGGGCAACATTTCGTTCAGAGAAATGTTGGGATTCTTGTAAATATGTTCCAGTCCAATAATCAAATTAAAATTGTTTTTTTCTAAAGAAAGGTATGGGCAGCTTTCGTTGATACTTATGCTCACTGTTGTCCATCTCAATGAAGAAAAGCAGCCAAGACACCACCAAACACAAAACCAAAGCAGTGACAAGAGGCACCATGGGAAGATGAGCAACAGGCTTCACGCAAGAAGCAAAGGCATACCCTGGGAGATCATGAAGATCAGCCAATCGAACTCCATTGCCTTGACAAGATACACACACTACTGTCATTGTGGGTGTTGTTTCTGCAGGTTGTGGTGTACACTTCATGATTCTCTGTACTAGGACACAGATAGCTGTTTTCGTTGTTTTTATAATAGCTCCGTACCTGAAAAACAGTGAAAAATGTCATTATGTTTGTGCAGACCACAAAAACTCGTCTTCCTTCTTCCTCCTGTTGAGCCTACGCTCCTAACCCCAAAAAGATCAAAACATTAATTATCATTTTCAACACATTTCAAAGGACAAACGGCTGATCCTGACATTTGCAAAGCAGGAACTGGAAAAGTTCAACACATCCTCTCTCTGGTAACAACTGAAAAGGTTGATTTTCACTCACTGCCGAAATAGCATGAGTGTAAGTGCCCTCAAAAAAAAAAAGGACAATAGGTAATTTGCGTGTTGAGGAGTACCACCAACTTGTATAACAGACCTTTGTCATCGTGATAACAACACTTAACATGTTAGATCTATAGGCAAGTAAAACCAATGGCTGGAGCTGAAAAGGTTTGAGCTTGATACAAACACATTTCTTATGAGTTACAGTTGATGTGAATGAGACTTGGTACCTCACTGCTCTCCTGGATGAACGTCTGGTGCTTGAGCAGTTTATGGACTTCATACTTCCACGTGACACGAACAACTTTGCAGTCATTGGAAATATGGTTATGGCTTTTAGAGATGGCAAAATACAGCCTCTCTGTTGTTGTTTTCTCTTTGCTATTTATCCATCCATTCATCCATCCATTTCCTGCTGCTTGTCCTTTTCAGGGTTGCAGGTGGCAGGGGAGGGGGGGTTACACCCTGGACAGGTTGCCAGTTTGTCGCAGTTTTCCATCTATTAAATGATAAAATTTCAGAGGTTGAAGAAGCGGGTTTCCAGTCATTATTTGTTATGAAGAGTTGATTGATGAGACAACAGCAGTTTTATTGGTGACATTAACATACACATAATCTTGAAAGACAGTCTTTATGAGTGCTCCTACACTGGCTTACTGTGCATTCTTCTGAAGATGGAAAGTCATAATTAAACCACCGAAACATTTTGTCAGGGACAAAAGCATTTAGTTTGAACGTTTGCAGGCGATAAAGTATATAACATCCTTGCTCTCATTATAATTATTATTTCAACCGCAGATTACAAAAAACACAGATATGAGTTGTAAATATACACTATCAAATACTCTCAATGTAAAACATGCAAATGGAAAAATCATGTATCAACATTTGAAGAAGATAGAAAACTGCAATAATTTACTCTCAAACTATGTTCAGCAATGGGTTTGAAATTTCAATTACCCACAGCACCCTTCTACACCCTGCAGCAGATACTCTAAGTGCTCTTTAGCAAGATATTTACCACCAGCTGCCGTTGGACCACTCAGGGATGACTGTAGTTGTACTTGGAAGCTCTCTATGCAAACATATGCTGGTTTCACTCTCTCAGCCTGAGTCTTGGAATAAAATAAATACTTTTGTTGCTGCAATATCATCAATGTTTAACATGAAGACTTATGAACATGAAGACAACTTAGATAAACTAGGAAGTCATATTTTGCAAATCAAAAGGTGATTAAACTGAGTTTAGATGGGTTTATCCTCTTCTCTAAAGTGAATTTCAGCCAAACTCCCCTGACGCCGAGGCTTTGCTTAACAAGAGAGGTGGAGACAGAAAGCCCAAGGCACCGAAAATGAAGGACTGTTAAATAATTTTTGTCAAAAGGGGCGTCAGACTTGGATTCAAGCAGACAAGGCTTCAGCACTAGGCAGGGGATCGTCCTGTGGGGCAAAGAAAGTGTGTGTCATACTCGACACCTTCGCAAGCTATTGGGATCAAGGTCTGTCACAGATGCTGGAGAGCCAAATCCTGAGTGACACACACACACACACACACACACACACACACACACACACACACAAAGCAGATTTCAATCTTGCACCCATCAGCTTCATTTCCTATGCAGTCAGTTTGCTCCAAAACATGTTGATGAATGTAAGGAGGTCAAACGCTTTAGTCTTCTTCATGTGATCGTATACTCTCAGCAGGTAGGAAAACGTCCCTTTAAGTTCTATCATGCTTCTATTTATAAGTTCCTCTTGGGCTACATCATTCATAACGACTCTTCCCTCTTGCCTTGCTGATGATTCAGTTTCACCTCCCACTCAAAACATCAGACCTTTTGAGTTCCTCAAAACGGCACATCTGAATATCCTTTCTTTCTCGCAGTTTAAAATATTTGCAATTTATTCATTGTCAATTTCAACTAAGGTGTGTTTTAGAAATGGGAATAAATGTTTTTGAGAGACAAATCTACACTAATGTCGATGCTGGAACTCACCTTACAGCATTCCTTATAAAAGCGGCTTGTCTTCAGAAAGCTGAGATCACAATCTTAAAAAATGGTCCTTAAATTGCTCCATATATCATGGGACCAATGTGCCGTGGGACTGCAGCTTCTATTCTCTCTGACCAAGCTAAAGGGGAAGATATGGCAGAGGAATAACGCAAGGTGAAGGTGAGGAAGGAGTATTTCTGTAGAAGTCAGATTACATTGTTCTTTATATTTGTACTTTGCTGAATGCACGGAATTAGCTCTTAATGCAATTCTTGTTTGGGGACAAAGAAGCTCATTCAAACAGCAAATGACAACCAGATAAGCTCGCAAACAAACACAAGCAATCCCTAAAATACTGAAGATCTGGACCAAGATTGACAACTGTGACAAGTTCAAGACAAACTGGCAGCAAACAGTGGTGAGAATGAGACTAAGATACCGGAAACAGGCCAAAGGAGAGGATAGGAAAGACCTGTGTACACAACAACGCTTCAAGAGTTTCACTTATACCCATCAATGGCAGAAAACGTGAAAAGTTTTAGAACACCCCAATTTTTCCAGTTATTTATTGCAATTCAAGTCACTCAAATCCAATCAGTAGCTTGAAATGATACAACGGTAAGTGGTGAACTACCAGAGGGTAAAATAAAAAGTAAAGTTACTCAAAACTGAAAAACAGAGTGCATTTCAGAACAATACCGGTCAGTGAGTAGAGTTTCCTTCACCATCAAAAGGAAGTCAGAAACTGGGGGAAACTTTGGCAGGAAGAGGTCTGGCAGACCCAAAGCCACAACTGAATCAGAGGACAAGTTTCTGAGAGTCAACAGTTTGCGTGATAGGCGGCTCACAGGACAACAGCTTCAAGCACAGCTTAATAGTGTTCGTAGTAAGCAAGTCTCTGTTTCAACTGTGAAGAGAAGACTTGGAGCTGCGGGTTTGACTGGACGAGTTGCAGCAAGAAAACCATTGCTAAGACGTCAGAATAAGACAAAGAGGCTTGCCTGGACCAAGAAACACTGCCATTGGACTACTGAAGACTGGAAAAAGGTCTTATGGACTGATGAATCAAAATTTGAAATCTTCGGTTCATCACGCAGGATCTTTGTACGGCGTAGAGTAGGTGAAAGGATGCTTCCACAGTGTGTGGCTTCAACTGTCAAACATGGAGGAGGAAGTGTGATGGTCTGGGTTGTTTTGCTGGATCCAGGGTTGGTGACTTGCTCAGAGTGAGAGGCACCCTGAACTAAAACAGCTACCACAGCATCCTGCAGCGCCATGCAGTACCCTCTGGTATGCATCTAGTTGGTCAGGGGTTCATCTTACAGCAAAATAACGACCCAAAACATAAGCCCAAGCTATGCCAGAACTATCAAGCTGGTAAACTTGAAAACATGGAGTGTCCAGCACAGTCTCCAGACTTAAACCCCATTGAGCTGGTTTAGGATGAAATGGACAGAAGAGTGAAAGCAAAGCAACCCACAAGTGCCACACATTTATGGGAACTTCTGCAACAGACATGGGAAGAACTTTCTGAAGAATATTTGATTTCTATTTTAGAAAGAATGCCGCGTGTGTGTTCAGCTGTTATATCTGCCAAAGGTGGCTACTTTGATGAGTCAACAGTTTAGAATACATTTTGGTCTACAAATTGATTCCATAATTTCCTTTTTGACTTCAATTGCTTATTTGTACTATGCTTTGACGTCTGAGTGCATTGAGACATTAAACGGCATAATTTCCAGTAAAAACAGTGGAAAAATTGGGCTGTTCTAAAACTTTTGACCGGTAGTGTATGTGTATGTGTGTGTGTGGATTCACTGCAAAAAACAACCAACGTAAGTACACAGAAATTCGTATGGGCAGATGAACAAGTTGGACTGCTATTCCAGGTGACGCTCAGCTCATAACCTACTGTGTTTTCAGAGACTCTGAGCAGCATTGACACCTGAGAAGCAATGGAAGTTTTGCATTTGTACTTGACATCGTTGCCATGTAAAAGGGGCCCTTATTTAACAGAAAGACAGCTTAACATAAAACATGAGCTAGAAAATGAAAGGCAAACAACACAGGAATTTACAAGAAGAGTTCAAATACAATAATCATCATCAATCAGACATAACCACCTTCAATCGGAATTAGGCATTTACAAGATAATATTAAAGTGGAATTAAGTTTTATTCTGAATTGATGAGGAATCAATGCAAAATGACCACTCACATTCACACCTGGGTCCAATTTATTGTCACCAATTTACACACACACACACACACACACACACACACACACACAGAGGGAGAGCATGCAAACTCCACAGGTGGGCCTGAAAGTTTTTCTTTTTTGTTCTTTTAAAGGGGCTGTATCATGCTTTTTTACTAGTCCAAACCCTATTATAGGCATTAACATGGTAATAGTTTATTTTTGGCGCTAAGGAAAAGTCGTTTTGTGTGAAATAAAAGACTTTCTGCGGCTAATTCTGAAACCCGCAAGAGAAAAACCTCTGTTTCACTGAAAATCCCGCCTCTCCCCCTGTGGACTTTGACTGACAGCTACTTCAACCAATCAGCGCTTAAAAACAAATACGTCATGTGTTAGCTTCTCTAAGGGTTAGCTTTAGCTCTTTAGCTCTAGCTTCTCTACACGCAAAGACACGCGAAAACGTCTTTTCCTGTTAGAAACTCACGAAGACCAGACTCTTGCTTGATTGTTGCTTTCAGACGATGCTTAAAGTTTATCTCTGTAATCGGAGATACAAAAAGTGACAACGCTGATTGCTGAGGGCCTGCGGGGCGGGGCGGCGGCGGGGCAGGGCGGCGGCGGCAGGGTGGGGGGGCTCAGGGGAGCCATCTTCTCCTTGTGATGTCAATATGGGAAAACAGAGCGTTTTCACGGGTACGGGAGGGGCTGCCTCTCTGAGCAGCAGAAAAACGAGGAAAGCTCAAACACACAGGCACGAAGGAAAAAAACGCTTTGGGGGTGTTTTTGTATAACAAGGTTATACAAAAAGTAACAAGGTTATACAAAATGTCCATTTTTGCATGATACAGCCCCTTTAAAAGGAAAACTGTTATTCTTATTTTTAGGAGTTCTCTTTAATTTGGATCTTTTCTAAAGCTGCTTTACCTGATTTAAACTCCAAAAAGCATTCATTTCATTCAAGCTCCTTTTGCTTTCCTTCATTTAATTCTCGCTGTCATGAAACTGTTTCTGCATCATAAAGTCTCTCCACCTGTTCCGACTGTAATATAATTAGTCAAGGTGAGTTCAGCTTTGGTATCCGGAGCCTTTCAAACCAGTTCCTTTAACCTTTGCCTCACCATTCTCTGACTCAGTCTTGGCCTGATTAATACAAACACTCAACACCTTTGAATGACAAAGAAAAGCAAAATACATCTTAAAAAAAAATGACTTCCTAGAATTCAACTGTTTTTAGTTGTGCAAGCATCAGGGACGGCTGGTATAAATGGGCCAACAGGGCTAAGCCCTCACAGCACAAAAAGACAGCTAATACAAAAAGATGAGAAAATTATTTTTTAATTAACCAGCAACAGATTGTTTTAAGTTTAGGTGAAATCAAAAGTAGCAACAGCATCAATCAGTCAAAAGAAAAACACAGAATATCTCTAAATTGTCTGATTTTTTACAGCCCCAGCAGATACAGTCCGCTTTCATTCATTTCGTTCTTGTAAGTGATTGACAGGTGTCATGTCCCGCCCCCGGATTTACTGATCATCTGGACTAACTTCAGTTCGCCCACAGGCCGCTGACTTCTGACCAGTAGCAGCGAGTTAACGCAGCGGGGCTGCTATTTGTGCCAGAGTTAAGGAGGGAGAAAAAGTTCAGCTATGACGGGCGTTAGAATGAACCAGGTGGATTGTTTGCAGGTTGAGTGCACTCGCCACGCTGTCTATCAAGACGGACTTTATCCAAAAATTACCAGACTTCAACGACATGGTGATTAACCTGCTTGCATCCCAGAAAGGCGTCGATGTGAGCTTCTTTTCAGATAAGGTAGGCCCATGTCGACCTGTTAAAGGACTGTGACGCCTTGTTTTTGCTGAGTGAAGGCGTGTTTGGCGACATGTCACCAAACAGTTGCAGCAGGCTATCTGTGGGCAGTCGTTGAGGTTGGGTTGGAACACGTCTGTAGTGCGTAAATGTGTGCGTGTGCGCACGCACGTGTGTGTGAGAGACAGAGCGAGAGAGAGAGAGAGAGCTGATGTAGAGCACTGAAAAAGTATAGCTTACCTGTAATTGATGTAACTGTGTATCATAGGTGTTGTAGCTTTAGCAGCTCTGTTAACTGTTTAATCGTTATTGATAATAATATAATACATAATACCGTATTATGCAGGCATTTGTTAGCCCACCCAACAAATTTCACCACCAGCCACCACTGGCAAGCATCATATTCTATGTGTGTATTATGCACCGTTTTGTGTATTAGACTGAAGGGAAAAAGGGAGAAGTACTGCTGCATCCAACACTGGACTTTCATAGAATAAAACAGGGTGGGACACCTGGGTAGGAACCACATTTGATATTTACTTTAATGTGAAGAATAAGAATAGATTTATTTTGGAGCAGTGGTGGTCTGAAAGTTAGAGAAGTGGACTTGGTGATGGAGGTTTGCTGATAGGAATCCTGCGACAGACAGGTCAGTGCTGTGGGACTTTCAGCAAGGACCCAGAGCGCCGTGTTGTGACTGCTCACGACTCCCAGCATGCTTAGCTGAGGGTAATCATAAGAAAGATGGGTTAATGAAAGAGAAGGAATTTCCTCATGGGGATTAGATTTCTTTCTTCCTTATTGCTCCTCAAACCCAGTATCTGTTGCAGCGTTATTCGCGCTGACGTCAGTGCCCGGTGAAGCAGTGGCTCCCTTTGGAACCATGTGAAAGTGTTTTACTGTGACTTTTTGCCTGAAAACTTTTGTCTCTTGAATGAGTGATGGAGTATGGGATGTTTCCATTGGCAGCTTGTCTTACATCTGATTGTGGGATTCCATGTAAAGGTTGCTGTACCAGGGATACATACTCTATATTCATGTGTTTAAAATTCATTATATTATGGTTTTATGGGCTGTGCTTCTAATAAATGAATCTTAATTTGACAAATGAGCAGAAATTAGCAGCATTCGTGAAACTAAAACTTCCCCTTTTTTTCATTCATACTTAACCTGTAGATGCTGTCTGTCTGCTGTCATTGGTTTTGCCTTTCAGAACAGCTCAGTTTGGATTTTGCTCATCTTTTAGGATGGGAGTAGTGTTGTTAAAGCCTAAGTGGAGATTCGTCCTCTGAGCTGGAAGGGTCTTTCATTTGACTGAGGAGTCAGGGGGAAAAGAAAAGTCAAGGTCAGAATATTACTGGGATGGTGATTTCTCTTGAATCCACTTCATTTTGAGCATGTGTAAAACCTTCACGCTGCTCCGCTGTGGCTGTTCCTGGTCTTGGTGGACCAGCTACAGTCTTCGCTGCAGGCTGTCAGTACTATGAAATGTTAAAGCAAAGGGGAACATCGACACTTAATCCATAGTTTGGTTCTTAAGTGGGGATTTTTCTTCATCCCTTTTGAGTTTCGAGCCTACAGACAGCATTTGTACAATTAACATATGTATACTGTAGATATGCACAGATGGTTTTGTACGCAGAAGGGCGGAAGTGTAACAACCTTAACGTTCTTGGGGCATGTACATATATGATCCTCCTTCTGCTAATGGCCTTTCCTGTAATCTGTATGCTCGTCTCGCGCCGCTTTCTCGGTCAAGTCTCTCTAGGAAAACAGCTTTAATCTCGCTGGACTTACTCAGTTGTTAAACAAGGTTAAATAAAGTCAATACAAGTTAAATATGAGGTTAAATAAAATGATGAGTACTGCGCTACATTATGTTTGTTGGAGTTAGGCCCAGTTTTGAAGTAGCTCAATGATATGTATACGACACGCAGTGAATAATATGAAGGAGAGCACATCACACACACACATGCCGCGGCTGTTAATCGTGCTCGGATCTGATGTCACGTCAGATTTGTCTGCTAATGTAGCTCGTAAGGCTGTGATGTGGAAGAAATTCATGAGGTTATTAATGATGTGAAGCCCGAAATCATCTGCAGTATTTAACATTAGGGATGTCACAGCTGGGCTGCACAGTTAAGAAGTGGTTAGCCCTCTCACGTCACAGGAAGAAGAACCCCAGTTTGAGTTTGACTCTTATTATTACAATTTTTTATAATCATAAAACAGCTCATTCCATTTTTACAGTCACTCTTCTTCAGTGACCAATTCCCCCAACAATGCACAGATGACTGAAAAGGAGCCATTTTACAGTAAATTAAAGCTTTTTTCTATTTCTTTTTAACGTATTTAGTATCTTCAATGTATGATTCTAACATGAATTTCATTAATATATGAATATATAGGTTCTTCTGAAACCTGAATCCTGCCTCAAACAACAACAAAATACATATATGTGCACAAATTATTTTATTGTTTGATTGCAAGTACATGCAATTCATTTATTTTTCTTAGTATTCATTTTATTCTCAACTGACAAACTGAATGTGCAAATCATTTTTACCTTGGAGTGTTTTTAAGACCACCAGTGCAAAACAGGATTTGATTTCAGACTGAAGCTCAAGGATGGATCGATGCCAACAGTCTGTGACAGGACTTCTAATCTGGAAACTGCAACTTTTCCATTTTATGCTGCTAATGTAATAGTTTAGGCCTTGTGTGGCTGATTTGAGACGTGTTTAGTGTTTGACAGTGGATTTGAGCTGCATTATAATTGCTCCTGATGCATTTCAAATGGAGGTAAAAATACTCAAATCAGTGCAGAGGAATGTTACATGTGGTCACATTGTGTGGCTTTAACAACTTGCAAACCTGCTTAATATTTTTTTATTGTTCAGCAGAGAGGAGAAACGGAAGATACAGACAGGCTCAATCGCGAGGGTCAATTCTCCCAGACCAAAACTTCTCCCGTAACAAAGCGTTTTAATCTTAGTGTCCCCACTGGAGCTGCAGAATCTCAGTTAACACTGGACAAAAGGAGAGGCGCACTGTGGACGGACTGCCAGTTCAGGGCAGAGTGATGGACCACCGCAAAGCCACACTTAAGCTCCAATTTACAACGTTTCAAGTGACAACGCATCGTTTTTTTGTTTTCAGCAGACATTCTGACTATGAGGCAACATGGTTATCTCAGATTGATATGATCACTTGATCATTTGACCCGGGTTGTTCAGCTCTGGTGTCGATTTCAGGGTGAAAGCAGGAAACGTTTTGGACAGGTCTAAAGTCGATCACAGAAATATATTCAGAGCGACAGACACTCACACTCATACTCACACTTACAGTCAGACCCACAGGGAATCTTAAAGTCGCCAATTAACCTCGAATGCATGTTGGTGGACTTTGTACTTCGAGAAATCCGGTGTGAACGAAAACTCCACATGGTGAGGACCCCAAGGCTTGACTCAAAGTGAGTTCAGAGTGTTAACCGCTAAAACTCTCTGGCCTGCAATTTCTATTAGCACTACAGAAATATAGTTTCTTGGTTGTTGTTTTTTTCTTTTTTTCTGAATGACGCCAGATAGTTATTGTGTGAATGCCTGAGGCATTCACACGATTACATTCCTCTTCTGACTTCTTAAGCCGTTTTTTGGCACGCTTCTCCTCCTACAAATTTTGTCCGATTTGAACCATTCAGATATCAAAATGTGCAGCTTTTTAAGGACATTCTGGCTATGTTCTGGCTTTTTAACATCTCTTAAACTTTTTGAAATATTTCAACTTTTGTGCAACTTTTTTCCCCATGTTAACGGATGGAGATTTTTTCAAACTTTGGAACCTTATAACTTCTTCAAATCTCAACCGATTTTAACCATTCAACTTTTAAAATATTCAACTTTTTAAACTCTTTCTTCAACCTTTTTAAACTTTTTCAACTTTGTTCAACTTTTTCAAATATTTCAACTTTTTAAAATTATTTTTAACATTGAAGTCAATGGGAAAACCCTTCAACGGACCTTTGAACTCCTTCAACTTTGACCCCTTACAACTTTGTCATACTTTGACGTAGACACTTCATTTTACTTGCAAAATGTAGGCATTTTTGTCCTCTATTTAGGTATGTTATATCATGTCCACATCTTTTACCAAATTCAAACTGTGAGCCTTCAAGTACGGAGAGCATTTCAGCCGTTTTTGGAGTTTACAATGGGTGTGTATTGGAAAAGCTAGAGTGGGAGAAAGGAATTTAGAGTGCGGGAGGGTCTGGATTTAAACCAAAAAAATAATTCTTTTCTCGTCCCCCTGGCCACATTTCTGGCTCAATCTACACAATTACCTCTCTAAACGTAGCCACTTTTCTTGTGACCCGTACAATTGAGTCACTTGGTCTCTATCTCAAACGGTTCTCTCTCCAGCTGCATTTCTGTGAGGAGAGCGCAGGATTTTCTCCCATCCGCTCCAATGCATTTTGGAGAGAGATTTTCTCACTCAAATCCAAAACTTCGCTCATGTTTGTACCATCACACTGGCTGAATGGATGATTCTACAGACATGATTCCTGCACCATTACATTCATGAAAGGCTTCTGAATCTGATTGTGAACAAATCTTTTTCAATGTCACCTCTGGGTTCTCGAGGAATGACATTTTCTCAACCATGCGCACTCCATAAGAACTGCTGGTTCACTGTCATGGCTGCTGTGCAGCTGGTCTCCAGAGCAACAGACACACCTGTTGTGCTGCTGCTGCTTGATTAGTCTGGATTTTCCCATTCAGACTGGAGCTCTATTGATCCTCTGTTACTCTGACACTGACTCTGCTGTTTCTTCAACTTTCTTAAAGTTTTTTCAACTTTTTGCAACATTTTTGAACTTTTTCTATCTTTTTCAACTTTTTCAACTTTATACAGCGTTTTTCAACTTTTTCAATCATTTTCAACTTTTTCAACTTTTTGCAACGTTTTTGAACTTTTTCAACGATTTTCAACTTTTTGCAGTGTTTTCAAACTTTTTCAACCTTTTTCAACTTTTTCAACTTTATGCAGCGTTTTTCAACTTTTTCAATGATTTTCAACTTTTTACAGTGTTTTCAAACTTTTTCAACCTTTTTCAACTTTTTGCAGTGTTTTCATTCTTTTTCAATGTTTTTCAATGTTTTTCAACTTTTTGCAGCGTTTTCAACCTTTTTCAACTGTTTTCAACTTTTTGCAGTGTTTTCAACCTTTTTCAACTATTTGTAGTGTTTTCAACCTTTTTCAACATTTTGCAGCGTTTTCAAACTTTTTCAACTTTTTTCAAGTTTTTGCAGCGTTTTTCAACCTTTTTCAACCTTATTCAACTGTTTTCAACTTTTTGCAGTGTTTTCAAACTTTTCATCATTTTTACAGTGTTTTCAAACTTTTTCAGGTTTTTTCAACTTATTGCAGTGTTTTCAACATTTTCAACCTTATTCAACTGTTTGCAGTGTTTTCAAACTTTTCATCATTTTTACAGTGTTTTCAACCTTTTTCAATGTTTTTCAACTTTTTGCAGTGTTTTAAAACTTTTTCAACCTTTCTCAACTGTTTTCAACTTGTTGCAGCGTTTTAAACCTTTCTCAAATTTTTTCAACTTTTTCTAGTGTTTTCAACCTTTTTTAAAACTTTTTCAACTTTTTGCAGCGTTTTCACCTTTTTCAAGGTTCTTCAACTTTTTGCAGTGTTTTCAAAGGTTTTCAACCTTTTTCAACTCTTTGCAGTGTTTTCAACCTTTCTTCTTGAACTTCTTCTGCATTACAGTTTAGCATTTTCAGCTCAGCATTCACACTTGCAGTTTCTTCAGGAACTGCAAATTTTTCTAGTTTGATTTTAGTCCCTGTAAAGGACACTTCTGAGTCTTTTTTTTGTGTGACTTTGTATCAATATCATCATTTTTGCTTAAATTCTATATTTCAATTCCATCCACTCTTTTTTTCTGCAAATGTGCACACAGAGATGAGCTACTCGTTATGTTTTGCTGCCATTTTGCTGCTTTACTAAATACTGTGTATCATTTATGTTGGGAATTGAAATTAATTAAAGTTGAAATTAATTTATGTGTGTGAGAAGACAGCGGCTGACTCAATGACTGGTATGTTTAATGCTTACAGACTACTCTCTTTACAAAATGAACATCAACAATTGATGTGAGCCGCCGCATCAGTCCCAAAACATTGCCTAAAGACTCTTCAAGTTCACATGAAATGTAAAAGGTTTGCTGCCAAATTGTTTATGACGGCTTCAGATGAAGTTTAACAATAACTTTCAGACTTCAGAAGATATCATTATACAGTGACATGTCTTTTTAATAATCTCGGGAATGAATCCTCTGAGTGAGGTTTCATGTGGGATGTGCATTTGGTGTGGACTAAAATGTAAATTTAGTCCAATCTGTGTCCACTTCATATGGATTTCTATTTTCTTTCTTTTCTTTTTTTTTTTTTTTTTGCTAAAACCATGTGCAGCAAACATAGACTTTAATTTTAGTTTTACTGTACGTTTGATACACATTTACTAAGTAAAATGCACAAACAAGATGGAGAAAAATAAATACTACAAATAATGAGGCTGTAATATATTAGGAACTGGAGAATGAGGCCCTTCGCTCTGTGTGCTGGATTGTGCAGATAGTGCAGACTTTTCAAAACACTTTGCAACACCTTGAAAAACCATGAATTCTTTAATTACTGAATCCAAAGCAGAGAGCCTTCACCACAAACTTCAAAAAAATTAGGTCAGCCACGTTATAAATATTGAGAGTACCTGAAATAAAAACCAGCGAAAGGTTGGAAATTCTCTCTTGTTTTTCTTTTCCAGTCGATCCTAAAAGAAGGGAGTTGTGTTTTCACGGATAGGAAAGCCAATGTTTCAATCATGCGGCTAAAAAAGATATGCGTGAGCCTCCCATTGGGCTTCATAACATGCAAAATATGATCCTAATGTTCCTTTGCTGCGGGTGAAGCCGTGTTTCTGCCTCAAAGAGCTCATCTGACTGGTTTCATATGTGTCTTTACCACATCATTAACGAGCCAACGAGGCGAAAAACTGCAGTGGCCTCAGACAGACTGAGACACGCAGCCTGGCGCTGGAAATAAAAAGTCGGAGAAATATTCGACTTTTTCCAACCCACCTCTCCTCTCTTGGCTCTTATTTCTCCTAGAATAAGGGCCAGGCTTTCTCCTCGGATTCTATTTTCAAGGCTTTGTGGCTGTGACCCCTTCGATACCCCTGTAACGCTTTGAAAGCATCAAGGGGTTCTGTTTGTTTTCACTCCTCCATTTTTTCAATCACCTTTTGCCACGGCCACAATCATTCTTTGTACTGGAGGAGATTTCCTGCTCGTACCGGCGCCTGATTCCACAGTTTCACTTGAGCAAACAGCAGAAAGCCAAAAGGTCTCCGTTACAGGTGATGAAATAGTTTTTCTTTGTGCTGTGAATACAATTGGGGAAATTAACAAATAAGGCAAACTCTTCGGCATCCTTTTTGCTAAATCCAACGTCATTAAAAATAGGTACGACACCCAACAACCGCCTTTAACAGGACGATACGTCTTAAGAATTTGTGCTAGTTTATTGAGATTAGCTCCTCATGTAAATTTCCAATGCAGAGGAGTGTGTGATTGGAGAGTGTTGAAGGCAGTGACTCTGCAAACTATTTAGAGCATAATCCATATCAAAACATCAGTTCAGCTTCTCCTGAGTGTTTGTAACGCAGCCCAGAGGACCCAAAACCCAGCAGCATCCCAATGATCAAATCTGCTTCATTACTTCAGGCTAAAGCAAGAGGCTGATTCACAAGTTATTAGAGGACCAACCTCTGTGCCGGATTTCATTTGAGTCAAAGTTTGCATGAAACTACACAGTGAGGGGTTATTTTTCTTAACTACAAATGATTCTGTCATCCAAGATATCATTCAATTCAACTTAATTTTAGTCATTTAAAGGCACTTTAAGAGAATAACCCAATAATTCAACCTGAGCAAGCATAACGTTATCAAAAGTGTACAAAACTTCAGTACAAGTATAAAAGTGCATAAAACAAACATGCAACCCTCGCTAGCATTAGCAACGCCACCCATAGGTGCTCACAGATGGCAGAACCAAAAAGACATAAAAAACCTATGTGTGACGAGCGGAAAAAAAGGAAATGGGAGTGGGACGCTCTCTGCACGCGGGGCAGGGGCGGTGGAGGGGGGGAAGGACTGCGGAGAACGTTTACGACAGTGAGCTTTCACAGGAGAACAGTAGGGGGAGCACGATAGCAAAGTTGCATAGTTCTGCTTTAAATCCCCAAACATTCTATCAGGACAGACCATGATAAGATGCTTGCATTGATCAAATATTAGACAGTCTGCTAACAAAGAGGTTTCACTGCATGAAGTATCTGACATCTAGTAAATAAGCACCTTGCTGTCGATCACGGGCAATTAAACAGTAAGATTGTTGTATTAATGCTAACTAGCTCTATAGTCCTACATGGAAATATTGGACTAAAAAGTTCAGGCTCTCACAGAGTTACAGAGTGAAACTCAACAATTCCCACTTGAGGAGGAGTTTGGCGACAACAGAGATTCAGGTGTCCCTTTGAAAGGAAGAAACCTTTGAGAGTGGCAGGTTCAAAGGTGGATGGCCATCTGCCTTGGTTGGTTAAAGTGAGGAGAGGGTGGAAGGGGAAAAGAGAAATAATAAAAAAATAAATAAAAAATGACAAAATAAAAAAACAGCAGGTTGGCAGGGCCAGTGACCATAGATGAGACAGCTCAGGATCTGGAGCCAGGTATGTTTGCAGAAAGGCACAATCTTCAGGAAAGAAAACTCACAAAGGTATTGACATGGAAAAGTGGCACACAGACACATGGAGAGCAAAGAAGAGGCAAAAAGAAGCACTTGGTGCATCATGGGAAGTTCACCTGTGGCAACATAACTGAAGAATTGTTCAGGGTCTGTAACATTATCAGAAGGTAAAGTTCAAAGCCACATCTTGAAAGTGGCTTGGATGTTTGAGCCTAAACCCAAAGTGGTTCCACAGGAGAAGTAAAGTACAAACTTCCAATTCACTGAGAGCAGAACACACCGCTGTCAAACTATAAGACCATCCAGTCTCTACTATTGGATGAGGTTTAGTAATTTGGACATTCCTTTGTGGATAGAGGGTCTGTACATCATTTCCTTGAGTTTCAGGAAGCAGATTAAAAGAGTCTGTATTGATATGAATCTCATGTTCCCTACAGGTTCTTTTTTGACTGATCTGGAGACTTTTTGAGAGTTGTTGGGTCATGGATTACAGTCTAAATTAGCCCCATCAACCACAGGTTTGTGCATTTGGTGTGATATCTTGTGCACATACAGTGGTATGAAAAAGTATCTGAACCTTTTGGAATTTCTCACATTTCTGCATAAAATCACCATCAAATGCGATCTGATCTTTGTCAAAATCACACAGATGAAAAAACACCCAAACATTTATAGGTTTTCATATTTTAATGAGGATAGCATGCAAACAATGACAGAAGGGGGAGGAATAAGTAACTGAACCATCTGCCTAAGGAGACTTAAAGAGCAAATGAAACCAATTTTTACCAAACAATTTAAGTCCGGTGTGTGCCCAATCACTGACGAGTGGCTTAAGCTGCCCTGCCCACTATAAAACACACACCTGGTAAGAACTGTCTTGATGAGAAGCATTGTCTGATGTGCACCATGGCTCGCTTAAAAGAGCTGTCTGAAGACCTGACCGATCAAGAATTTTTGATTTGTATAAAGCTGGGAAAGGATACAGAACCATCCCTAAAAGTCTGGATGTTGATTAATTGACAGTCAGAGAAGCTGTCTTCAAATGGAGAGAGTTTGGCACTGTTGCTTCTCTCCCAGGGAGTGGCCGTCCACCAAAGATGACGCCAAGAGTTCAGCGCAGAATACTCAGAGAGGTAAAAAAGAACCCTAGAGTGTCTGCTAAAGACTTACAGAAATCCCTGGCACAGTCCAATATCTCTGTGCACACATCAACTATACGTAAAACAATGGCCAAGAATGGTGTTCATGGGAGGACTCCACGGAGGAAGCCACTGCTGTCTAAAACATTGTTGCTCGTTTAATGTTCGCAAAAAAGGCACTTGGACACGCCACAGAAGTTTTGGCAAAATACTTTGTGGACTGACGAAACCAAAGTTGAATTCTTTGGGAGGAACACACAACGTCATGTGTGGAGGAAAACTGGAACGGCTCACCAACATCAACACCTCGTCCCCAGCATGAAGCATGGTGGAGGGAGCATCATGGTTTGGGGCTGTTTTGCTGCCTCAGGGCCTGGAAAACTTGCAATCTTTAATGGAAAAATGAATGTTTGTTTGAAAATGAATGAATGTTTATCAGGATGTTTTGCAGGAAAACCTGAGGCCGTCTGTCAGACAGTTGAAGCTAAAAAGAGGA
This sequence comes from Salarias fasciatus, assembly GCF_902148845.1. Taxonomy (NCBI): domain Eukaryota; kingdom Metazoa; phylum Chordata; class Actinopteri; order Blenniiformes; family Blenniidae; genus Salarias; species Salarias fasciatus. The sequence goes on from NC_043745.1 coordinate 9,528,738, forward strand.
TGGATGCTGCAACAAGACAGTGATCCAAAACACAGAAGTAAATCAACTTCAGAATGGTTTCAGAAGAACAAAATACACCTTCTGGAGTGGCCAAGTCAAAGTCCAGACTTGACCCCATGGAGATGCTGTGGCATGACCTCAAGACAGCGATTAATGCCAGACATCCAGCGGCACAAAATATTAAATGTGATGGTTCAGTTATTTCTGTCATTGTTTGCATGCTATCCTCATTAAAATATGAAAACCTATAAATGTTTGGGTGGTGTTAGTTAAAGCAGACACTGTTTTTTCATCTGTGTGATTTTGACAAAGATCAGATCGCATTTGATGGTGATTTTATGCAGAAATGAGAGAAATTCCAAAAGGTTCAGATACTTTTTCATACAACTGTATCTGTGGGAGTTGATGAACTCACAGGACGCATTCAGGTAGACATCCAGCAGTCACGATAAAGAGCACGCACTATTGATTTTGCCTTCATGAATATGTAATATAGGTCATGTATTCCAGATGTAAAAATCCTGGAAGGAGTATTTGCTAATAGATTAATGTACAACATGCACTGTAATGTGTAAAAACTGTAAACAGACAGCATCGGCTTTCCAACGTGTTTAAAACGGAGATTTTATGCAAACCAGCCTTTCACTGAGATGTTTTTTGTAAATGGAGTGAGGGACTTTTAATCAGCTTTATTGTCACATATTTTCTGTTGTCAAGCTCTTTCTTAGGTCTTGAAATCTTGTCTGAATTTCTTCAACTTCTGTTGTTTTCAACAAAGTTTAGACTTCACAACAGATCTGCTGTCGTGTACTGTATTATATGGTTTATGGTGTCTTCCATCAACATGTTCAACTGCATGGTGTCATGTTTCATTTTGTGGTGAGACTGCTGAGTGTTCCTGCAGAGCCTGAGCAATAATGGACAAATTGAACCCACATTTGGGAGCTTCTTTCGTGATCATTAGTTTTTCTATGTTTACCAGGCTGGAAACACAACCCGATCCCTGGTTGAAAACTGACTTTTAGGCTCCTGAGACTTACAATAACAGACAAATTAATTATTTACTCATTAGCTATTTAATATAAACTATAAGATTTACATGCTTAGCAAAAGCCTGAACCCCACATTAAAGGGCAACTCCGGTTTTCTGACACGTGGACCTTATTTATAGGTGTGTGCATTCTCATATACTCACTCAAACATCGTGCAGCTCGGAGTCATTCAGAAGTTATTTAGATCCAACCGATTAAGCCGCACTTACCAGGGGCCACGGCAAGGGAGCTTCAGCGCGGGACATAATCTCTGCAAAATCGCTCATTTCGGCTGTAATTTTTCATCCATCGCCAGTGTTATCATCAAGTCAGCTCGTCTACCGTCTTCAGTGAGTTGTCTGAGTGAGTATATGAGCATGCACACACCCATAAATAAGATCCAGGTGTCAAAAAACCGGAGTTGCCCTTTAACAGGTGTCTTACGTCCATTTGTGTTGGTCACCACTTCCTCCACAAAGCCTCAGTGCATCTCTTCTTACTTCGGTTTTTCAAGGACAGCAGCGTGTGTTTAACCTTTGTTGTTGGATATAATAAAGTATGAGGCATTGTGTGGTGTCGTGGCGGTGAGAGCGTGATCCATGAAGGAGACAGCATTATAAAACCATCGTAAATGGAAAGAGGCTGCAGATAACAGTCCCTAAACACTGTGGCTGCACCCTTGCCATCTATAATCACTAAGGAAACGGTGCATTACGGAGCGTCCAAACACAATGCTGCGCAAACGCTTGGTCATTTAACCTTTCCGCCAACAGAGGATAGATATTAACTGTGTCATTCGCGAAGACAAAAGCAGAATGGGGAATTTGTTCTACTGTTTGAAATGAGTAATTTTCTGTTTTCTGAAGGAGAAAACGGAGAAAGACGCCAAACTGCATGCTGCTGTTATTCATTCAGTGTAATCTCACAGTCTGCACTCATTCCTCATTTTTATGGCTCCGCTCTGAGATAGCCAGAGGTGTGAGAAATTATGTTTTTGAGTTGTCTGTATGCACACATGTTTTCCCATAGGATTTTTTTTCTATCTCATTAAAGGTCCTGATGGCTTTAGTTCGCTGAAAGGTCAAGGTCACTGTGACCTCAGATGTGTCTTGTCTTTCTTTCTTTCAATATTTAACTAAAGCCTGAATAAAACTTTATATTTGCCACTAACATCTCATTAGCTCAAGAAAAATTAACATATTCTAGTTGTCAGGGACACTTTGACCTTAAGTTTGCTTAATTACCTTGTGTAGGAGGAGTATATTGGAGTGATTACTTATAATCTGGCAGATACCTTTTGAAATATTCAGATACGAGCTGATTACAGGTCGGAGACCTCAGGTTTCTTCCAGTTTGATTAATCAAACATGTCCAGAGAGTCTAACAAATTTCCATGTATTTAGTGCAACTGCAGAAAACAACGAATATTCAGGTTTTTGAACTTGATAGTAACCGTGACTTTCAAAAGAAATTCTTCTGAAGACAATAGTTCACAAGAAATCTTGTCCTTTCTACAGCAGGAATAAACTGTAGAGTAAATGCTATCAAAGCTCAAGAGTCATTTTTGCAGTAAAAACATATTGTTTTACCATAAGTCTGATCATAAGATTGTTCCGAATTTTTTGAAGAATGTTGTCTCTATGGTTTTCGAGAATTCTGTGTAACTTTTGAACAGAAATAATTATCAAAATGATTAAATAGAGGTAAATCTTCTCTATATTTTATCCCAAAAAATATTCTGATGGCACGTTTGCAGATAAAGTAAATGGTTTTTAATGTCAAATGATAACTGCAGTCCATATTAACCATGTATTTCAATCTGTCAGGCCAAGAGTCTGAACTGCTTCACATGTGTATTTTTAACTGGTGCAAACATCCCGACGTGAAAACAGGTAGAAGCTGATATGCTCTCAGGAAACACTGAGGATTGTGATTCTGAGGTATTTCCTCAGCTGGCTCCTGCGTCACGTCTGTTTCTGGACTTCATTTTAAAACGTTGTCATGTAAACACGACACTGAGGCTAGGAGCCACTGAAAACACGGCTTCTTAAAAAATGGCTCCAATGATGAAATTCCATCTTCGAGAAAATGGGGGAAATAAAAGATTTTTTGTTTCTGAACTTTTCTGAAATGCAGCTAATCTGCATGTGCATTACAGGTGGAGGAACTAGTTCTTCTGCACATGCACAAGTAGATGGACAACCACAACAGTGTTTGCCAAGTGTCATGACTCCCAGTCTATCTTCTCCTGGGACTTGGTGGTTTTGTAGTTGAGCGTCATCTGTAATAATAATCTAACTTGGTCTTCTGTCCATTCGAATGTCCAGGTACTCTCATTGTTAAGGTTTGTAGCGTACTGTTGTCTGCAAGAAAATGAAGTTTCTAAAAAAAAAAAAAAAAAAAAAACTCATGGCCCGGCATTCTAACTACGTCATTTTCAGTCTTTCTACCATTTCAGTGGTTTTCAAAACGCTGCCATGTAAACCTGAGGCTGAAATGACGAGGCCTTGCACACCATCTTATGTTGATTTTGTTTTCTGCCCTGCTTGGACTTGACTTTTTATTATGTTTTATTAAATTCATATTGATTTGCTGGAATGCTCTTATAGTATGTGCTTGTGGCGGCTCAGCGCTCCGTCCAATCACTCTGTGGAGCCGCAAGTAAATGTACACAGAAATGATTCAGTTTCCAGAAGATTGTTACTTTGAAAACAAAGTTCAGTTTAAGGAAAGTGAAACTGAATACTTCTTTTTCCCAGGGGATGTGGCTCGTGCTCTCAATCTTAGCTGATCACTTGCAAAATGCACACCAACAAAAGCATGATCCCTTCGTGTGAGCATGCAATTTGGCACACTTCATGCACGATCAAACAAGTCCAAAGTATGTGCGACACGATGTGTGACTTTATGTTGTCACTTCTGAAGTGAAGAATGTTAACCACTGTGAAAGAAAGATAGATCTGAACCATTCCCAATAAAACATATTGATCAAGGAGGGATATTTAATCCAGTGGAGGGAGTTAATCTCTTCACCTCTCTTTGATTTAATTTTGTTTCTTGTGTCACTTCCTTTCTCCACTGCTCTGAGTGTTTTCCTTGAAAATACCACAATTACAGTATGCAGTGATAACTGTCTTTCCCTAACGAATACTGATTACATTTTACTAAATGTCTGTTCTGTTTTCAAATTGTCAATTGTGTGGCGTGGACAGACATATTCAGCTACAACTTTTCTGGTTGGTTAGGTGGCAGTTCTGCCTGAAATTATCCTTTATTGTGTAATTTATGTTTTCTCGTCTTGGATTTAGCCTTTCCTCCTCCTCTGCAGTTGCACTGCTGGTGTTTTTTAACACCGACATAATGGTGCAATCATTTCTCATGCATTTATATTCTGGGTGTTGCTGGCCAGATGGAATGATGAAACGCTGTACTTCATAATTTAGTCCACCGCTGATGATGATGATGATGATGATGATGATGATGATGATGCATAGAAAATCACACAAAGTACAGATTGTCATATTTCATCTCCTGCTCTCTTATTTCTTATCATGATTGCGGTTTAGTCCACACCACATAATTTTCCCCGTGAATGATTTCTCTTAAACCATAGGTGACGAAGATCTCTTCATATGCGGGTCGCAGCGACTCAGAGACGTTAAAGGCGAGGTGAGAGCGCGGCTGAAGGGGCTCGGATAGCAGCGCCGGGCTGTTGATTGGCTCTAATTGTGCCGCGGAGCAGTGGGAGGCTGGCTTTAAAGGTGGCTGCGGGGCCAACGCTCTGCGTGTGTGCTCGGCCTGGCAGTGCCCGTCCACGGCTGCAGATGAGTAACAGATGTTGGCTGACAGGCGGGGCCATTTGTCATTTAACCGTCTAAGCAAAACAGGCTGGAAGGTGTCACCATAAGTCAGTGTCAGTCTCTGGCGGCGGAGGAAGATTCCCGAACATTTCAATTCTGGTTAACCCCTCCTGGATTTTGGAGCCACGTAGAACAATAAGACAGCGGCTCTCTCTGTCTCTTCATGATCCTGATGAATCGGTGGGTGTCAGTGCAGGTCTGGAGTTCTGCCTGGAAAAGAATTCACAATTCTCTGATCGACCATAGTTGCTTTAATGGCTCATGTTTTCTCGGTTTGTTCAGTCTCTGCTCCTTTCTTCAATGAGTGAGAAAAAAAAAATTCTCACAGCTAAATTGTAAGGTTGAAATTGATTTTTTTTTCCCTCTTGCTAGACAATTTCCCATTCTAACCATCTCTGGACTGTTTTGAAGTACATCTCAGCCAGTTATCTTGATTTATTGAAGATGCAGTCTCATGGCTTTTAAATACAATTTTTTTTTTTTTTCTGCTTTCCGTCACAACCTGTAGGCATTAAAGCAGCCCCGGTTCTACCAGTACACTGAATTTTTTACTATGTTTTCAAACAGTCGCCCTCACAACATGGAGATTTACCACAGCTGCTTAAGTCACTGAAACAGAACCATGACTGTAAATCGTGACATTTTAGTAGCGTGAAATGCATATGCAGTTAAACTAAATGGCATCATGCTCAGTTCTTACCCGGCCCCCATCACTAATATACAGCTGCACTGCCTGCGGGCACTTTTGAGCAACAACAAATGCCAAATTGACCATTAATAGTGAGCTATAGTAAAAAGCCCTGTTGTCTCGTGATGCTCTGTGTATCAGTCCTTTGTTGGCGTTAGTTTCATAAATGTCATCAAGCTAATAACATGCCAAAGCTGTGAAAGCCAGACATCTCCAGGTGGTTCATATCTGTGGGCAGTTGGGCTAAAGGCTTTACTCTGCAGAGAGCCACGGCTCCTTTTATTAACCGGACAAAAGGACGGCACCGTTCTTTGCATAGGTGAGAATCCACACATCCACATTCCCCTCAGCACCCCCCTGAAAGCTCGCCTTGGCCAGTTCTTTCAAGAGCCCGGCTGAAGGTCACCATCAAAGCTCTCTGCCAGCGGCTCTGCGTGCACGGCTGCAGCCGGATACGCTTAAAAGCATTTAAATTCGCTCCATCGACCGTCCACACACAACGGTCACGTGTTATCTCATGTTGCCGTCATGAAACTGTCTATGAGCAACCGTGACAAATTCTCTTCCGAATTAAAAAAAGTAGAAGAAGAAAAGCTTGCAAAGCATCACGGCGAGAAAGCCATGACGCAAAGAATTAACGTCCTCTAAGACAGTTGACCCGGCGGTCACCCAAACCAAACCACTTACAGCCGACACAAAATGTACCCACACCCTACAAAAAAATGAAAAATGAACGATCTTATCGCGGCGCAGACAGCTGCCAAAAAGATAGCAACAGAATTCAGTTGCTAAAGAGATTGGACACAGATCCCGATGTATGTGTTAATAAGAGGCAATACTCAGGCCATAAAGCCGGCTCTAATGTGGTTTAGGGAGAAGCTTAAAGAAGTGGAAGCGAGAGAAGCATTTACAGTTTGGCCACTTACCGTCGTCCAGGGTGACATAAAGGAAGAGAAGGCAGCGAGGAAAAGGAACAGCAGAGAGGATTTCCACAACACATCCCTGCTGAGAATGAGTCATTACCTTAAAGAAATAACTTTCAACCTGCTTTTAAAACTGCCTCAATTTGCCACATGTTGCCACCTGATTGATATTAGCTCCGGACAGGCAGAGAAGATGTGCAAAGTAGCACATGGCAAAAATAGTTCATGTCTGTTTGTGCAAGTTAAAGTAATCTCAGGCCCCGTTTAGTCAGCAAGGTTTTCTAGTGAACATGAAAAACATTTGATGCATTTCAGTTTATCTGAAAATGATGCTTTAAGCGACTGAAACTGAAAGTTTTTGAAAACGGCTCCTGAGGTGAAACTTTTCTCAAATGGTCCAACTCTATGAAAATGGAGGAAAATACAACTTTTTAAATGCTGCTGCTGCTGTGCATGTGCACCACAACTGTAGTGGATGGTTCTTCTTCACATGCACAAGTAGACAATAACAGTGGTGGCCTCCACAGTGTCATGGCTCCCAGGATGTATTCTCCTGATCATTAGTAGCATTATAGTTCAGAGTTACCTAGAAAAGCAATCTAACTTTGTCATCTGTGTATGCGAATGTCCGTGTACTTGACACTGACTGTGGTTACATGGTGTTTTAAATTTGGAATTGGTTTATTCTGGATTAAGTAATTCAGAATTATATGCATGGCCTTTGTGTTTACATGGGAAAGACAAAGAGTTAAATCCTCTCTCACACCAGGGTCTGCAGAGCGTTCTGATTGGACAGGGGGAGGCCGTGACGTACTGACGTCTCTTTAAAGTAAATATTTGCTTCATCATGATGGACCATGCACAAAATGACCACAATGAAGTCGTCCTAATTGGCATATAATGCCGCTTCCAAAGGAGAATAAACCCGCTGGTCTATTCGGAATTAAACTTAATTCTGAATAAAGTCTTCAGGTGTTTACATGGTCATTTTAGAGCGGAGTTACGCTTTATTCTGATTTGAATAAAAAGTCCCATGTAAATGCAGGGATTGTGAATGTTTATAGAGTATTAGTCCTCGCATGTGTGCTGGTTTCATTGCAAAAACAATTAACAGGACCAACTGGTGGCCTGGCATGCTAACTGCATCACTGTCAGTATTTCGGCTGCCAAACTCATCTGAAAAAAAAAAACACAGAAATTATGTGTTCTTTACATGATGTGACACTTTCCTGAAACAAACACACATAAATTGTCCATTTACTTTAAACACTGAAGTGTATGTGGGACCTTAGGTAAGAAATGACTCTAATGCCAACACTTACGGTAGTAACTGATACAGTTTTGAAATGGATCACAGCAGGTGAAGTTTTTCAGGGTTTGTTACTTTTGTCAAAAAATACATTTTAAATAATTAAAGAGAAACAGAGCTGCTGTCTCTCTAGTCTGCTAACAAGCCAGTTCGTAGCCTCAAATTACACAAAGCTGTTGTTTAAGATTAATATGTATGTTTAGTGGAGAAGAAATGACTCATTAATCCTGAGCTAACTCAGCCCTCCTGATAACAACATGAAGGATGTCCTACTTCTGGTAACACCAGCGCTGGCCTGTTCTGACAGTACCTCTGGAGCAGCAGCATAAATATATATACTTCTTTCTCCTAGCAGCATTACATAAACACAAGATTACCCCAGTTATGTGAAGTTGTGTTTTTTGGTTTTTCTCTTTGATTTTCTGTTGAGAGCTCCTGAAAGCAAAATGATACATACGATTCTTCCGAATAACAGATGTAATCTCAATGCTGTGAAGTAGTTGTGATCACATATGAACTATTTTTGCAAGTATTTGGCCACAATGTTTCACAGTGCTTTACTGCCAAACCTTAAAGAACAGCTCGAACTGGAATGTTTTCCGTGCTGCTGTGGTTTGTGCAGAACAGATGCTCCATAATCACGCACGTGTCCTGTTATCACTGCTGCTAAAACTGAGAAATTTCCAATTCATTTTTCCTTTTTACATGTGATGTATTGTGTGAACTATTTTCAATGAAATACCAGTTTTAAATAATTTGCACATTTTTGCTTTTCTGTATTTTTAATTTGGTTTTCACACAATCGTCACTGGAGTTTGGCATAAAAAAAGCTTCTAATTTTATTTTAGCTGCTCCCTTTGTGAACAGATTGCCATTATTTCTTATCCTCTGCTATTCTTTTTTATATTATTTTTTTTAATTAGGAAGCTTGGGTTTCTATTAATTGTGTGTGAGTAATTTGGCATGTTGAATTGCTTTCACTCTTTGATTGTAGGTGTTTCTTTTTGGCACATTTAATACGATCCGTCTTCGGTGGTACGTCGGTTTAATTATTGCGTGTCATTGCAGTGCCTCACACTGATTTTCTTTCTGCTGTCTTAGTTAGCTCGGTCCTCCTGTGACAAAGTTTCATCCCTGCACTGCCTGCAGAGAGACCAAGCAGCATTTTTACTGCAGCAGCCACTTTCTCTTCACCTTGCTTGTGCTCGCCGACTTTGAAGTCGGGTAAGTTGTGGCAGTCTGAGGTATGCTGAATCGTGTGAACAGCTTCTCCCCAGGTGACCAGACTGTGGGAAGACAAAGCTTCCAGTGTAGCCGCTTACAACGCAGAGGTTAGGAGGTGAAACTGAAGTCGTCATTATCTTCAGCTCTGAGGAAACCATGTGCAAAGTGGCCGGCTCCTCTTCCCTCTTGTTTATGGACGCTCCGAAGGAGAGCGCCTTGCTCAGGGAGGACTAAGAGGATCCTCAACAGGCAGGATTACTGCAGGTTATAATATATTTAGGAATAAAAAAAAAAATACAAAAACAATGACACCCACAATAAGAACAAACACTGGCAGCTCTTTGTAATCTAAACTCTAGTAGATGAGCTCTTGTTTGGACTTGCAGACGCTGGGCGAGGAGGAGTGATCTGCAGCATCAATCATCATGAACATAAAACCAAACACACACCCTCAGGTGAATCCCCTCGGCCCATCATATCCTGAAAACACCGCAGTCACAAAACATATTCTCACCCTCGTCTGACTGGGAGCGAGACAAGGGAATCAACAGAATTTGCATATAAATGAGTTTGGGAATTAGTATCAGTTTGTTTTCAAATGTAGGCGTTACCTCTCTGAGCGTATGGAATGATGGCGTGTTGATGGCATGTCAGCACATGTAAAACAAGTTCGCTCCCAATCTGACGTCCACGTAATAATTGCGCAGTCAATATCTGCATTACAGCAGTTTTGTTTTCTCTGTCTTTTGAGCCAAGTTGTTATTGCTTTTATTGGATTGTTCTGTTCGTTTAGAGAGTCGAGGCCATGTTGAAGTGGCCTTCATATAATTTCTTTATGAACATCTTTGCAATAAATTGACAGTCAACAGAACAGTCAATGTTTCCTTTAGCATGTGTTTGTTAGCATGTGTTCACACTGATGTAACTGTCGGGTCTGCAACTATTTTGAATTTTGAGTTTTTTTGGCACTGGACAAATAGATAACTATATTCAATCCATCTGAATTTTATTTCTTGTATTCATTTAATACCAAATACAATACAGTCACTTTTACCAAGCATGAGTGTGGTGGAAAGGAAAAACTCACTTTTTAATAAGGAAGAAACCTGCAGAACCAGAATCAGAGAAGACCTTCTACAGTTGATGTTAGAGGATAGAAGGAGAAAAAGGATGGGACAGACAGACAGACTGTTGGGAGGGATTCAAACCCTGGGTTTGATAGGCGGTAGGGATTTCTGGTAAGAATTCAAACTCAGGAAGGAGGTTCAGATAGCAGATGGCAGAAGCTAAAAGCAACAAGTAAAAGCAACGGTCATAACTGCACACATGCCATTTTAGTCAGGTTTTTTTTTCATTGCTGTTTTATTCTTGGTAGCATTAATTCAACAAGGTGCTGGAAACATTTATTTGAGAATTCGGTCCATATTCATATCATATGAGTATGGACCAAATTCATATAAATCAAATTACAGCATCCTGCAGTCACTGCAAGATGCTTTCAAAGAAAATATAACCCCTTGATACACATAGGGTGGATCCATGCCTTTAATGTTATTTCATCCCAAATATGACCCTATCATCTGAATGCATTTTCAGTAATTAAAGGGGCTGTATCATGCTTTTTTAGCTAGTCCAAACCCTAGAAATGGCTCTAACATGGTAATAGTTCATTTTTGGCGCTAAGGAAAAGTAATTTTGTGTGAAATAAAAGATTTTCTGGGGCTAATTCTAAAACCCGGAAGAGAAAACGCTCTGTTTCACTGAAAATCCCGCCTCTCCCCCTGTGGACTTTGACTGACAGCGTACTTCAACCAATCAGCGCTTCAAAACAAATACGCTAGCTAGCTTTAGCTCTTTAGCTCTAGCTTCTCCACGCGCAAAAATGTCTTTTCCTGTGAGAAACTCACCAAGCGCAGACCCTTCAGACTCTTCAGACCCTTCAGACCCTTCAGACTCTTGCTCTTGCTTGACTGTTGCTTTCAGACGATGGTCAAAGTTTATCCTTGAAATTGGAGTTACAAAAAGCAGCAACGCTGACCGAGGGCCTGCGGGAGGGGGGCTCAGGGGAGCCATCTTCACAGTGTGACGTCAACGTGGGAAAACAGAGCGTTTTCACGGGTAGGGGAGGGGCTGCCCCTCTGAGCAGCACAAACAGGAGGAAAGCTTAAACACGCAGGCACGGAGGAAAAAAACGCTTTGGGGGTGTTTTAGGTGAGTACATAACTATATAACAACGTTAAAACATATAAAAAGTGAATTTTGCATGATACAGCCCCTTTAAACCTACACTAAGGAACTTTTCAACCTTAATAAAACATTTTAATATCTTTTGTGATGATACTTCGACTTACAACTAGTTGAATGACCCCTCTGTCACGGGCTGAGGGCGTCAGTATTGCTTTCACTTGCAGCAGCTGTGAGGAGGGTGGTAGGAACCCTGCACACTAAAAAACTCCAAATGTGCGGACTGCTTTACGGCATGCTCACATCATGATATAACATTGTTTAGCTACCATTAGATTAATTTAGATTCATTACCTCGTCGCTATCCGTCCTTCACACAGCCACTGGAAACAAATGAAGGCGAGTTCAGTCCGACAGCATGCCCACTGGGAGCAGCAATTTGATGCCACACGCTAGTCCTCATGGGAACTGTAGTATTCGTTCAGGCAAAACACTACCGCTTTTGTCCACTGGTGCCGCCAAAATTAACGAAAACTGAAAGTTCCTTCGTGTTGCTTTAAGAATTCTCAAACCAGGCATTGCTTTTCCAGTCTTTTACTGTCCAGTTTGAGTGATGCTGTGTGTATTGTTGCCTGAGGTCTGTGTTCTTAGCAGACGGTAGTGACAGTGTGCTCTTCATGGTGGAGCTGTTGTGTAGTCACAAATGGTCTAATGCATACCGTATTTTCCCCACTGTAAGGCGCACCTAAAAGCTTTTAATTTTCTCCAAAACCAACATTGCGCCATATAACCCGGTGCGCCTTTTTTGTGGAAAATATGCTAATAAAGACCACTCGGTTGTCAGTCTGTGTTGTTTTGACCATGGTTCCCATGATGTTTTGCAACTGATCACATGAGCAAACAACCTCTGCCTGCTTGTAAGCTAGCCAGTTCAAAACAGCAAACATGAAGCTTCAGGCACATTATCCACCTGTAACCTGTCAGTCACCATAATCACAGAGTTTGTCCTCCAGTCTCCCAACCAGGAGGCACGGCGCGTGGCCGCACTGCCCAGCCAGCAGAAGCTCCTTTACGAGCAGCCGCCCCGATGTGGCGAGCGGCTAACTGGAGTTTATTAGAATGTGAGTGAGGTTGTCTTTCTCCGGCACAGAAGTGCTCGAGGAACCCTGGGATGTCCTGCAGTAGCACTTGTAACATGACAGGTGTGCTGTTTCCATGAAAATGACATGAAAACAAGTTTGCAATGCGAGCGGTGATGAAAATGTATCACTTCCCAGGAACAATCACTATCATCTTATTTAACTCTGTCACTGATGACATTCTATAAGCTGACTGTCCTCTAGGTGGTATTTATGTACACCCTGACTAAATTTATGTTGAGCTGTACTTTACTGACCCCTGTAATTCTAAAAACTGAGGCTTGATTTACACAAGAATGTTTTCAAAAATGAAAACTTTATTGCATATTTTCTCTGCCCACAATTGTGGCTGAACATGAAAACTACATTGTTTTTAATGTCTCTGCCATCGTTTATGGACATCTGAATGGATTTATCAATTTTACCAAATTTAGTTGTTTAGTTCATTTTAGCAGTTTTGGAGTATTTAGTTGATCTGAGTTTAGTTGTTTTTTTTCATGGGAAGTTAATTGATGACCCTTAATTGCCCCTGTGTGTGAATGTAAATGTGTGTGGTTGTGTTTCTCACTGTGTTTGCAGTGTGACGGACTGGTGATCTGTCCAGGCTGTAGCTTTTCTTCACACAGCGATAGCTGGAATTGCCTCCATGAAGCGGCATCGAAGAAGGATGGAAGAATGGGTGGACTTGGCCTTTTTTTCTTTTTTTAAGCTTTTTTTTCCTTATCAGTTTTTGGGATTTATTTTGAGGTATTTTAGATAGTGTTGGCTTGTTCATTGTTCTACTTTTTTTCTTTTCCCCTTTTCTTTAGAAAGAAAAGAACCCTTTCAAAAAAAAATAACAGTAACTAGAAAGAAAGAAAAAATATTTCTTACACATTAAATATTCTGATAGCTTCAGGGAGACACATATAGAGGGTCTTCTCCCAAATTAGGTAAAGCATCATGCTGGAAAAATGCATGACCTCTGACCCCAGATTTCCCCCCCCAACCCTTCCTGTAGCACATGAGATGCGCCTGTTTGGTTCATGTTGACATCTTTCATTCTCTCCTGCATTCTAGTATCAATTAAACTCTTATTGCACTTTCTTCTGAAGTGTTTCTGGGTAATGTTTTTGTGCAGCACATGCCACTAAAACATTGAGTTAAACAAACAAGCCAAGCTTTTCTCCAGACATGCTCAAGGCGTCATGATATAAATGTCATGTAATTATACCTTGACTCTCGGCTGTCTGCTGTTGATGATTGTTTCATGTTATAACTGATAATTGTGAGGGTTTTTTTGTTGGTTAGATTCACTATAATATAATAATATCACTTTCATGTCCTGGTTATAAAATTCAGAGGCTGAAAAGTTCATAATGTTCTCACACAATCAGAACACGACAGATTAATTTTTCATAGGAAACATACATCACAGCTAACATATAACAGGCAAAAAAAGGGAATAGGGTGATGCATAATGAAGAAAATACAGTTATCTCGGCCTCAGCATAAATACCAACTCCTATGTGAAATGCCAGGCATTAACATTTTCATCTGAGCTGTAACAGAGGATAAAGCCGTGCAGATGGAAAAGTCAAAGAGGAATTTAATTGGACAATGGAGAATTCAAAAAATCCAATTCAATCAGAAAAACAGAAGAGTAACTCAATTAAATACTAGGAAACCAGGACACGTAAATCTGAATTTCTCAAATTAATTAAGGGTTGAGTTGATAAAGAAAATGATTTTTTTTTTTTTCAGCTTGCTTGTTTGTATGTGATTAATGATTATTTCTCACTTTTTTTCTAAGCCTAAACATCTCACAAAAGCATTTCTGTCTGGTAAATGGGCTCTTTCACTCAGCATCTGAATGGTGCTGCAGAATACGGCCATTTGCAGGTTCTATTGTTACATAATGTGGGTCATATATCAAGCTACATTTGTAAAAGCGGGCATGCCTCAGGGAGTGAAATCCATTTGAAAGTGGTCGCTGCCTTCACTCATCACAGAGCGTTCCACCAAGACAATTTCTCAGCGTGTCCACCACTTGAGACACACTCACAGATCTGACAGGTGGCGGCTGGCTGTCGCTTCAACGGACAAACCCACGGTTGTCTGTATAAATGTGCTGCTGTCAGAAATTTCACTCTCGATGTAATAATCATAACATTTTTCAGAAATGCAAGATTAAATCAACTCTTGTCTCTTTCAGCCATGTGCTACATGAGAACAGTGATGGATTTTTTTCCCCTTTGCTTGCAGGAGACTAATGAAATATATGATGTCTTACAAATGCTACCATTATGTGAGACATCACCTTTTTTTCCCCTACATTTCCCCACTGTGGGTAAGTGGTTTTGGGGCCTATGGGAGCCATCTGCGGCTCTCATTAGAAGCCCAGTTGTGACCCCGTCTTAAACATGTCATCTGCGAGTGTCTCGGTGGAACCATGCATTACTTAAAGGGCTCATTGATTTCCAAGCCGAATCACTAAGGGCCTCTGACAGTCAGCCAGAGCTGATGAATCCGGAGGGCCGCAGACAATCGCCGACTCCACCATCCCCCACGTCCGCGCGCCAGTCAATACCGTTTTACATCGATAGGACACAGAGGAGAGCGGAACAGGTTTTTGGCACCTGGGCTTCCTGCTTCTACCGACAGCTGTCAGCGTCCTCCGGGGTAAAAAATTCCAAAGCGCAAATAATAATAACAACAGAGTGGTGCTGCAAAAGGGTAGAACAGGACGACAACACGCGGTGATGTTTACCTTCATCCAGGGGTGTAATTACTCACAGGTGATCAAATCAGCAATTGATTCACACCGATCGTGAGCAGCCCGACAGCTGAGGAGTGTATCTCTCTCAAGACGAGCGACTGTTGACACGACTGAACCTGACGGCACTAATTAGCGCTGAGTCGTCTTCCTCTCCCAACAATCAGCGCACCACCTCTTTTTGGAGGAAATTAGGAAATGTTTTCTCCTCACGCACAGCGGCCCCAGTATGGAAGTGATGTGCTGCATCGTGCCGTCCTTTAGATTCATCCGTGTTCCAAGGTGCATCTGTTAGAACAGGAAGAAAAAAAAAATACATGCAATGAGAGGGGAGCACCGTGTCGTGGCGTACACACACACACACACACACACACACACACACACACACACACAGTGCGACTGATTGAAGGAGAATGCCACTGATGGAAAATGTGCCAACTGCCAAAGGAAGAGAGAGCAGTAGATAAAATGGGAGAGATAAATATCCCATCAGCCCCAGGCATGGGATTTAATTTTCCTCTATGAGCATTTCTACTTCAGCTTGGGAAATTGATCATTTATATTCCCATACCAGGTGGGAAAGTGGACGGGGCTCATGTGAGCGGAGGTGTGTGTGCGTGTGTGTGTGTGAGTGTGACAGACAGGGCTGAGTGGAGGGGACGCGTGAGAGCATAACTAACCACGCTGAGCCCAGAACAGCGGTTCACGGTGGCGATACAGTTGTTACTCAGTTAAATGATTCAGCAGTAACAGGATAAACAGAAAAACAAAACAAATATCCAACTGACAGTCGACGGCGTGGCTGCGGGGGAGGGCAGAGGGAAGCCGCCAGAAGCTGACAGGTAGATTAACGCCGTCCCACAGCCTGTTCAGCTCCAAAGAATGGCGTGATCGTATTAATCATGGCTATTGATTGATCGCCACTCTGCTGGTTGACGTCTCCATCATGCATCACCGACTGTATAGCAGTCATAGGCGCGTTTCATCTTACGCACACACACTCGCACACCCCACCCTGACCCCGCTCCCCGCCTATTCTGTCTTTTACGTGAATGCGCAGCGTGTCTTTTATGTACAATATTGCAGATATGCGGCACACGTGGCGCGCTCAGTCATGTCCTTGTCAGCTTGTTGCTTATAAATAGACGCCGGCGCTTGTGTGGGCTCCACGTACGCGCTGTAGAAAACAATCTCTTCAGCCACACACGGTGACATTAAGATCACTTGACAACAACACACAAATACTCCCACGAGGCAGAACATGAAAGCACATTTGCATCGACTCGACTGTTCCTGCTGTAATACCTTTGAAAGCCTCCGGGTCCTGCTGGGAGGCTGCGGCGTACAGTGTAGGTTTGAGATAATGACCTTGTTTATGCTATGGTTTAAAACAACTTCACTGCAGTGGTTGGAAAATAATTCCTGTTTTGAATCTCACAAAAAAAAAAAAAAAAAAAAAAAAAAAAAGCTGTAAAAATAGAGGAAAAAGCACCTGAAAAATCATCAGTGGAAGTTGGGCAGATGTGGCCTTTAGTTCAGATTCTCTGGGCCCATGAAGCAGCAAAAAGATGCAGCCTGGAGACGAGCAGCAGAAGACTGGCGAACAAAAGTGTTATTGGTGCTGTGTGAGAGTGAGGAGGAAGGTGCTAGAAAAAGAAAAAAACCTTCACTGTAATACCTGTATTTTTGCCAGTAGCAAAGCAAATTAATAAATATTGCCAATATGAAATTGATAAATCGGTCACTAAAAGAAATTTGGGTAACACTTTACTTGAAGCCCCCCTGCATAACACATTATAAGTACATTCATAAAGCATTATAATGCCATTATAACATGTGTAGCTGTAGTTATAAACATTCATAGATGATCACAATGCCAGGACCAAACCCTAACCCTAACCCTAACCCTAACCCTAACCTTAATCCTATGCTGTATACTGCTGTATAGTGAGTTACAAAGCATTGTGATCATGTATTAGTGTTTATAACTACTTATAATGTGTTATAAAGAGGGGCTTCAAGTAAAGTGTTACCGAAATTTGTGTGAGTTTAAACTCATTACAGTATTCATAGATCTTTCTCTAACCTGGTCTCCATGTTAACTGTTGATGAGCCAAATCTTTTGCCTTGGTTACTATTTGACTAAACTCCTGTTTAATGAAGGAGCTGCAGTTATCTTGAAAGTAGCTTGAAAGATTTCCCACACTGATTCAGTATCTCTATGAACAGCTTCAGTCTGGTTTCTGTCCTCGTCACAGCACAAAAACAATGCCCATTAAAGTCATCAACGTCCTCCTGATTGCAGCTAACTTCACAGTTTTTATTGCCGATCTGCTTTGACACCATTTCCCCAGCCTCCAGCCTCCAGCCTCCAGCCTCCAGCCTCCAGCCTCCAGCCTCCAGCCTCCAGCCTCCTCCACAGACTGGCGTCCGTTAGACTATTGAACGGACCTCTGGACTGTTTCAAATCATACCTCTGTTCACACTCACAGTTTAAATATTTTAAATTCCAGCCATCTCCTCTCTCCTCCGGAGTCTCCCAAGGACCTGTCCTAGGTCCCATCCTCGTCATCTCATCCCCCCCGGCCATATTTTCTGAAAATACAATATTGAATTCCTCTGCTGTGTGGCTGTTTCTCTACTTCATCTCCCTCCCACCTCTTTTAACAACTGTCTGCAGGACATCAAATCCTAATTCACCCTAAAGTTTCTAACTTTATCTTCACAAAGTTTGCAGTTTTTCCATGACTCTTTACAGCTTCTTGATTTCTGCTAGGCCTGTGCATCATCACTGGTCTTACGATTTGATTCATTAATGAATATAATTGTCAACGATTCAATTTGATTGGATTTCCAGGATGCATGGCTTCGTGTTACATCGCCATTTTTCTTCATTATTCCACATGGCTACTTTATGGGCACAAGCAGTTGGATGAACTTAATGAACTTTTTTTATTTAGAAAATAACAAACAAGTCGACAAATGTATTTATACCAATAACAAATCTAAATGGAATCAATACAGTGCAGTACACTGTTAAAGAACGGCTAAAAATCAATAAAGAACTGCATAACAGTCGATTATGTTCTGTTCCTGCATTGATACGATGTTTCACATCCGCACCGCGAAGCATTGTAGGAACGATTAAATTCAACACCCCGAGTTTCTGCTCCTCTCAGGCTCAGAGTTTTGGTGTCACTCCGTCATTTCAGTCATCAGTTATCAGTGATCCGCACTGCTGGAGACCCAGCGATGTATATTTCACCGCTAACGAAGGAGCTGCGGTATCAAAGTCATACTGTGAGGCTGATTTTCTAAAACATGCTGCAGTAATCATGTGATCAGTAAAGTGACGGCAGCAGATATTGTAAATGACTTTTGAAGCAAATTGCAGCTCAGTGTTCTGTCATTTGTTAGAATGAAACACCTGATATTTGAGAACTTCTGCGACATTTTGCAAGATTAGAATTTTCAGGTTGTTGAAGTTGACCGTGTTGTCCGAAAAGATCGCTCACTAAATGTTGTTTTTGAAAAATGCACTCCTTTTCACAGCAAAGTAGACACATTTTTTCAGATGTTTAACCTTTTTCTTCCTGTCCTATCGCCAATGACATGATGTGACATGCATACCTCATAATCATACCTCCTAGAGACTGCCAGAAAGCTGAAAAACACAACTTTGTGCCTATCTCATATCACTCACAGGCTCGATTCACCAGTCTGTCACACATTTCCACAAAGAACAAAACAGTAAGAACCACAATACTGAGAACTGCCAGACATTGAACGGTGAAGTTATCTTGGAAAAAGAGGCAGAACCTGACAAAAATCTAAAGAAACCCAGGTGGTCCAGTCATAGTACCATTAAATGTTAATATGTTTGTATTGTATGCGGCTCTTGAGCTTAAATGAGTTTGACACCTTTGATTTTTGCCCAAAGACAATTTCCTTCACTAAACTTTCTCAAAAAACAAAAGAAAGCTCAAGAAGCTGCTGTTACAAAAAGGATTCACACTTCTATTTGCTTTAAGAGTTTTCCATTGGAAAAATTGCTCAGAACTAATTTAGCTGTCGTCAATTCATCGATCACACGCAAAATCTAAGAACACAAAAGTAGAGCTAAGAAATGGCTGCTTCAGTTTTGAAGGTAGCAGAGAGGAGAAGAGGTGGCGAGGTTCACACTGAGGATCTGATCGACCAATCAGCAGGCTCATTCTGCAGAGACACACACACACACACACACACATGCACACACAGCTGGCAGGTCTTCAAAGGGTTCCTTGTACTGATATGAAATCATGCAATATAAAAATAGAATTAACATTTCACACTTTTTTTGTACTTTAAAGCAACGCAGGGCATCAGATTGAGTATTTCTGTGTGATTATCAAACATCTATCACATGTGGACATCGTGTTGGTTCTCACAGTGGCTTCACTAATGAGCAGGAGACGTATAGAGATGGACCAGAGAGGACAGGATCACCACTGATCTGGATTTGGAGGAAAAGATTAGAAAAACATCTTATATATATCTCTCTCTCTTACTCACTCTCTCTCTCTCTTTTTTTTTAATCGCAAGAAGTATAATTTGTCTCTGCATCCTGTGATTGCGATTCAAGTGATGCCCTCGGTGGTGGCTCCCATGAGAGAGGCTCTGGGGGAGCTGGGCTAATCAGATCGCTTCGTTCTAAATTAGACCTCCAGGGAATAAAATGCTCAAACAAACTGCAACATTAAGTGTGTTTCTGCGAACACGAGAAAGATTTCGCCCTAAAGTGCAGCTGCAATTGGTCTACCTCGTCTCCAGCTCAGCTCTCTTATCTTGTCCTGGAAATGTTTTTGGTACATTTTTTTTTTCTTTTTTTTTTGTCCCCCTGTAACCCGCTCTGCTTCTCTCTCTCTCTCTCTCTCTCTCTCTCTCTCTCTCTCTCTCTCTCTCTCTCCCTTCTTAAAACACAGGGCTGTCTTGTCAGGCACAAACAGAGCTGGTTCCCACAGCTCTGGAGGTCTGGCAACAACAGCAGCAGATCCTCCAATCAGCTGTCTGTCACTCTGTAGCTGATAGCCGCTTCCCTCCCCGCCGCCCTGCTCACAGGGAGCCGGCAGCTCTGCTATCTAACCATCCCCACTCAGGCAAAAAGGTGTAATTAGCAGCCACAAATTATAGGATCCTGTTTCTAATTATGGAGGAATTTTTGCCCCTTAAAAAAAGGGGTTTCCATATTAAAGAGGAGACTTGCCGTTGTAATGAATATATTAATGCTGTCCAAAAGTTACTTGTTAAATTTTACACAGAACTTGACTGTCTTTGCTGTGCTAATCACCAGGGAGCCTGGACAACATGCAAATTGAATGAGATGTACTGATGAGAGTGAGGTGGACCTCTGAAACGCAGAGAACCTTCAAAGACAGAATAAACTAACACAGCGAGCTTATGAGCCGTATTATCTAATGTGGATAAATTAAACATAGCCCTGCCAACTGAAAGTCACTCTGCTGATTTCCCTCTTTGCTTTTTCTGAACTCAGCTCCTTCTTTTGACACATCTGGAAATTTGAGTCGATGTTAAAGTCTGAAACATAAAACTGGATCCATTGTTTTCAAACAGGATTGTGTGATAATTGGTCTACTTGAAATAGTTAAGAAAAGAGGACAAATAGCTGGTATGTGGAAAGCTTTCAAAAAAAAAAACATTTTAGAAATGGAGTTGTTGTAACTACCATAAAAGTATTTTCTTTTAACCTTTTGCATGAATAACGTCCATTATCCTTTGATTTTCTGCATCTTCTTCATTGAGAGTCTTGAGCTGATCTCACGCAGTGTTTTCAAGTGAAAATGGAAAACTTTTGATGTATTGTTGGAGTCCGTTTACATGTCAATGGTGCTCTGAGCCACTCAAAACACTACTTTTTAAGAACAGCTTCCTAGGTGGAACGTATAATTTATTGATTGATTTATATTATTTTATAGTATAAATGCAATGTGCAAGATGTTGGTTCCAAGCCAAATGTGTGTTACAGAACAATGACCTGAGAAAATATGGTCTGGTCATATTTTGCGAGACAAATATTGTTCCTACAGAGAAAATCTGTAGTTTTAAAAACCCACAGGAGTGAACTTTAAGACCAGCATTATTCACAGCAGACTCCGTATTGAATTTCATAAACATTTAAAGTTCAACTTGGAGCACTTGACAGTCAGAAAATGACAAACAGCATGTGACTCTGGCAGAGTTGTGAAGTTTAGTCACACCATCTGTTGAGAACACTGGTATCTGAGGTGAACCACGAAATCCAGCAATGAGTTAAACCAGCTCTGGTGTTTCCGGTCTGTCAGCCACAGACTGGTGCGTCCTCCTGTGGGGCGCCGCTACTGGACAGAATAATGTCCTCTGACAGTTAGCATTTTTCAGACTCGTTTTGAGCTCATAATCTTTGACAGCGGTAATTCTTGGCTGTTTGACAGATTTTCTCCCCGCTTCATTTCCACACTAAACATGTCTGGAGGTGCAGTGAACTCGTGAGCTTGTCGGTTGCCATTTGTATTTCCTCCGTGGCAGCAGAACACGCACGAGCTTTCAGAAAGGTCCCGCGGGCTACGTTTGGTTAACACATTTAGTGCTGACTAACTCCGGAGCACTCACTGTAAACACACTCAAAGTGTTCACCAGCACGGGGGGGAAACCGATCGCTGAACTCGGACCCTGTTTTCAGAGCTTCAACAAACTGAAAAGAGAAGAAAAAAGCAGCAAAAAATATACTGCAAACTTGATGAGATACAGCAGACATCAATCCTCTCACTTGTGCTATTCGCTGGGTACACTGATGTCTGTTTTAAAAGGAGCGTGAGTCAGATCCAAGCACGTCAGTCTCGAGCCTTGTGATGATTTTTGTGAATGACACTTGCCTGTTTTAATCCGATAGACTCTAAAACTAAACTAGCCTAAAGAGCCTGGGGCATCAAGAAAAAATAATAGGTAAAAATCCTCAAAACATGTTTGATGCACCTATCAGTCTTGTCAGATACTTTTATAGTTTCACGTCATGACCAAACTTTCTCTGAAACTGCCTCCTGCTGTGAACCTCTGCTCAGCTGTGTGTCACCGGCTATTTAGAAACTCTTTATCAGATGTAGAATAGATAACTGTCTACATTTTGAAACCTCTGACACCTTTCAGCAATTAGTTCTCACGTTTAATACCAATATTTATATTGTAGTTGCCACTGTAACTTGTTTGAAATATATCTCTTTGTAAATACTGAAGTTTTCAGAACTTGAAAAAATTAAGCAAAACACTTTAATAATGATAATAATAATAGCATTGAGCAAATTGTGGTATTAATGCTTTTCAAGCTGTGTTGTTTTCAGAGTGCGGTTGAGAAAAAACAGAGGTAGGCTGAAACAGCTCCTACCCGTCGTGTCTGTGTGATTAGTGAGCCTCCTCTTCATCACTCTCTTCCTCTCTTCTGCTCTCCAGCCACCGACCACTGATTTTCCATGTAGGCGAGGTCGGACCGTGCCTCAGAGGTTACAGACTTTAAACATTTGGGAAATTGGCCTCAACGCTTCATGCATAATTTACATCAGGACTGGCGTGAGGACAGATACGGCGAGGGAGATGAAAAGGTCCGACAGCGCTCACACAGCTCGGGCTGCCCAGAAGAAAAAAAAAATCTATAATCTGAAAGATAACGCTGGATGTCAGGGATGGCTTCAACACCTTGATCTCCTCTATTCTTGCTTTGTGTGTGTGTGTGTGTGTGTGTGTGTCTTGTGAATCGATGGCGAAGACGCTCGCTCTCCGGAGTCTCTGTGAGGAACAGGTTTGATATGATAATTCGGCGGCTCGGCTCTCCACTCTGCCATATGTCTGACCTCTCTGTGGGGAGAGGAATGCAGCTGGCTCTTCTCACTGTTAATCAACCTGATGGGGTGGGGGATGGTGGGGGGTGGGGCAGGTGGTTGAGGTGGGATGCGGAGGGTCTCGCCGCAGCCCGATGTAGTCCAAAGTAGCTGCACACACACACACAACCAACTTCTACATGTGTGCAAACAGCTGCTTCAGCATTCTCCTGTTCCCGGATGTTCCCTCCATCCCTCCTCACCTCTTTCATTTAAAACCCCCCGACATCCATCACCCTTCAGCACCCAAATCCACTAAGCAACAGAACGCGTCAACGGCGGCCCAGCCGAGCGAGTACGGAGCGGACCAAATATGAGCACATCAGGAGAAGCTTCTGTCTCCATCAGCCAGCCTGCTCAGGTGAATCCAGGTGAACGCTCTGATCGCTGATTGATTTACCTGGTGAATCTGCTGGAGCCGTGTCGGGAAGATGGAGATGGAGGAGATGAGACCATCTACGGGGAGCGCCACAAATTTCCAGGAAACTGAGGTGTGGCCTGTTCAAAGATGACTCACAGGTTCTATCAGGGAATAAAGTGGATCATTTAATAAAATAAAATGAATCAAGATGGCAGAAATATTTATTCCACTGCTCAGTTGAATATGAATTTCTGCTTGGATTTACCAATGGCAGATTGCACTGAATGCTAATAAGGTTCCTCTCAGCTTCACTAGTGACATCCAGTAATGAGTGCAGAAGAATAGCCTGCTATAGGAGTTATGCTGAAATACCATTCAAATGTCTAAAGGGGCAGCAAACAGCTGATAGTACAAAGCGCAGCAGAGGCCGAATCGTCTCCCGCCTCCACCTCCACCACACAGAACATAACAGAACAACAAGTCACTCACAGTAACTTTAAGGCTGAGAAACACTTGCGATAAACCTTGAATTTCACCTCTGTGTATCATTGAATGGGCACATTTGCGGCACCTTGGGTAAAAACAAACAAAAATTAGAATAACTGCCTCACGGCCTCCTACAACCAGCAGAGCCACAACTTACATTAATGTCTATCAAGACTCACATAATGTATATAGGGAAGACGGTTAAGGGTGGTAATAAACAGCACTCGGTTATGTTCAGGGATAAAGGAAGTTCTTAGGTGGGCAATTTCCTGTGGAAAAGGTTCTATTCACAGATCTGAATGAAATTAATCATGGCCATGTTGGATGCGTCTTCTCACTTCTCTTAGCATGAACTCTGACAAACTGAAAGTTTCTGTGCTGATTGAGCAACAAAGGCCAAGAAGACGACTCCTCTGGATAATCTCCTCACAGTGAGTTGTTCCAGACGGGAAGCTCATTTCACTCTCACTTCATCCTTTTGTACACACGAGCATTTGTGCCAAATTAGATCAGACTCCTTCAAAACCTCTCTACGTGTCGAATCCACAATGGTGGAACAAAAGCGAGGTCAAGGTGACCTTCACCTTCGACCACTTTAACTTCATCTCTTTAAAAAAATAAATCTTTCTAAGTAATTTAAAGACATTCCCTCAGGACTTCTCTTAGTTGTTACAATTACTCAAATGGACTTTGAGGTCGTGAAGATTTTGACCTTTTTCTTCAGGTCACAAAAACCCAGTCAGTCCCTGTTAGAGGAAGAGTGAGCTATTGTGAGGATTCAGAGGCCTTTTAAAGACATCACACTAATGACAGCCCAGCAGATTGATGGACAACCCCAGCACATTATGCCTCTGGTCCTCAGGTATTGATTGTGTGCCGCCATTAAAACCAAAGCACTGACAGTTCAAAGAAATGTCAAGATTCACGTTACATCTCCAGTCTTTTCAAGGTGAGATCAGCAAAGAGAGGGTTATTTTTTGGAAAACTTACATCTGCATGCCCAATGAAGACAAACACCCCTGGCTGATCATTTTCAGCCAGTGAAATCTTGAATTTCTTAGTATATTATGATTTATTTTTTGTCAGTGTCAATGTTAATTGTGACGTATTCCACCACATTTCAGCTGCAGAAAGATTTAACAGCTCACAAACACTCAAGTGTGCAGCTGATCTTCAAAGAGCCGCTTCTATTAAAGTCTCTGGAACTGCAGCCAGATTATTATATACAATAGCTCCCCCACAAGATGTACAATTTCACAAGGGAGACGCATGATTTCCGGCTTTCACTATAGTATTTTCTAACGGCTCACTGCCCTTTGATGGCCCCATCTGAGATTCACAGCTCTTGGTTAACACAGTGTTAAAGTCATACTGTAAACACAATAATTACAGCCAGAAGGGAATAAATCTACAGCCTCCACGCCAGAGATAAAAGGCATCCTTAAATGCAGCAGTAACACTTACAATAATGGCTGCAACAATATTAGTTTGTAGACACAAGTGTCTATAAAACGGCTGCATCTCTCACAGTTACATCTGAAAGAAAATCAATTCCGAACTGAAAACAGCTTTACTTAGAATACTTCGTTTCAGTGCTATTTATGTCAATAGGTGTAATATAAAGCTGATGCAGTGGTGAGTCAAAAATAAATATTGTATGAATGAAGGCGATAACGGACTATTTGAGTGATTAGGTGGTAGAGTGGTTCATTACTCCCTCTGACTGGGTTACAAGATCTAGTCTTACTTTTGTGATCAAGTGCCTACACTTAACATTGGTGTGACTGATTGTACAAAGTGCTCGACTTTACAAAATATTGCAAAATTACGTGACATAAGTCCATTCAGTATATGACATTATGCAAAATAATAATCTACCGAACTTATAAATACCATCCTGGTTTTGTTTCTCTACACTAAAAAAAAGTCAAACAAAAAACAGAACAATGTTTAGTGTGGGTGGGACAGCTCATCTGCACTCTGACTGGCAGTGCTAGCCTTTTTTTTTTTTTTTTTTCAGGTCATTCTGAAATGTGCCTGGAGTCAATTACTTGTTCAGTTTGGAACTTTATCCAGAAGACGATTAAATGCTTCTACTTAAAAGAGCTCAAATGTCCTATGTCTTACAAACACATCACAGCTTGTCCCTTTGCTGGGGTCAGGGGTCACCTGTAGTTTCATTACCCACCTTGGATCCAAGCTGGATGCTGCTATTGGGTTGTTCAGCGCTGATTTACAGTGTCATCAGCCAATCAGATGTTGACGTGTTATGGCAGGAGAGTTTCTACTGCTGCTGGAGGCGGGGCCTCTCAGATAAGCTTCACTGATTGGCTCGTGTTAAGCTGTGCGATGATGCTGACACATTGTTATTCTGGAAATGTCATGGCGGATGACTGATACAGTTGTGGAACAGCTTTGGGAGCCTTTTTCAAGCACAAGTTCGCAATGCGGCCAGGGTGGGAGTTTATTCTGTTACTGCTGGCCCTGGCTGAAACGCCACTGCACGCTACTGCGAATAAGTGAATTTGAGCTTGAAGGGTCTCGTTCTAAAGTAATTTACTGACATGGACCGAGTGGTGCAATCAAACTTTGAAAAAACACAGCGGAGCCGAAAGCACAAGGTAGCTGGAAATAACAGGAAAAATGAGGAGAACGTGTCATCAGCAGATATTGAGCTAATGATAAAAGGCATTTTGATTGATGATCACATGATTGTGTATCATGGCTTTTTGTGGTCCTCCAACTGTTCCATCTTTTGTGTGTGTGTGTGTGTGTGTGTGTGTGTGTGTGTGTGTGTGTGTGTGTGTGTGTGTGTGTGTGAAGTGAGCTGAATAGGGAGATTTTCAGTTTTCTGTCCTGGCAATCAAGAAGCTGTCTCTTCATGCTCGTGCTTTTTAAATTCCTCATCAGTGTTTGTTGGGGAAAGATCACACCAAAAGATCCCGGCCTGCGTTAGCTCCACTTTGTGATGCTGGTTGGGAAGTGAACGAAGATCCTCTGACTATCTTGGAGTGAAAGTACCTTTTCAGACTTTCTTACGCACAAACCAAACATCTATTGAAACTCAATAAAGACAATTAAGGGCTGTTTCTTCCATTATTCTCTGCTTACATTTGACAGGCACAGGTCAAAACTCAAATTAAAAAAAAACACTGAACTCATGATGTTCGTGGTAAAACCTATGGGTTTTCTCATATGAAAAATCTGCTCTGACTTCTTCAAAGACACCAAAGTAAAATGCTACAAAGCTCCAACCCAAATGAATTCAATTACTGAAGCTATTCATCCATCTTCTGCACCACTCGCCCTCGATCAGGGTTCAGATTAAGAGCATGGAAGCTCCACATGGAAAAGTCCAGTCAGTATTTGAACTGGTGGCATTCTTACAATGAAGCTAATATATAATGCCCACAGATGTAATTTCACAGATTCTGTGGCAGTAAATTCACAGTTTGTAGTATTTCCATCATTCCTTCATGCACGAGATTGAATCGTGCGTGCAAAAGATGAAAAAAATGTTCTCTTCATAAACATGCCTTACACACCTCAGCTGTTGTCCCACCCACAGGAATCAGCTACAGAGAAACTTGACTCTTGACTGAGAAATTCAGACTGATTATAAAATAACCACCATATCAGCTGCGTTTCACAGCAAATTAGTGTTTTGACTTTTGACATCCCTACAATTCAATCAGCCGTTAGCGTTGCATCTACTGATGTTGATGAACTAGAGAACTACATTGATTTACCCCGTTAAGGGCAGATTTACACTGGAAATATTTAATTCTCTTGAACCAAGTAACTCAGGGGATTAATTCCATATAATAGACTTGAACTTAAGGCCTGTGGCTTTCCTGATGTATCTGTGCTGCTGACAACTGCATTTGCAGTCATGAATATGGAAAATCATGAATGTCTGATCATACAATACACTTGAAGACATTTCTGCTTATTAATGAAGACACAAAATGATTTACAACATCTTGAATGATGGCACAAATGGTTTAAACAGCAGAGACACTGCTGTTAGTGAGGAGAGGTGCATTTCCTCAGCTGGCCTTGCACAACTTTTATTTGTCAACTTTTTTTAATCACACATTCTCTGAGTTGTTTTCCATTTTAGGTCTTGTAATCTTTTCTGACTTTTGTCTGCCGCTCTTGTTTTCCCCTCATTCTTGACTCTGTGACACGTTGAGTCGCTAATTGAGTTTTTCTTGAGAAAAAATATCATGCATTTTTTGATGTAGCACTGCGACATGTTCCTCCATCAGCTCGTCCAACTCCACAGAACCATGAATCATGCAAGTAAACAAATACTGAAATGATACTGTTTTCAGCTCATATTGTTGTTTAAATGGGACCTAAAGCACAGAAAACCCTCATTGGACACACCTGTTTACATGTAACAGGACTTTACTCTGTACTTTTTAGCTGATCATCCACAAAATGCATGCTATCAAGGAGATTTCAAATAGGGTTTTTGTAATCAGGCCCTATGATGTCTAAGTATGAGTTTTCCATTTTGTCAGTGTGAGGGAAATCTTCCATTTCTTTGGACTTGTACTAAAGGTTAGAACTCCCCATTTGGACCTATTGATGAATACTAATACTGATCATGTCCTTTTTTTAAGCAGATCAATAGAACTGCATCTGGTTAGGGGAGACGTGAAGGTGGGAGGCCATGTGACAGAAGATATGCTGCCCTTTGAATGGAGGCTTTTAATGCCTCCTCTGATATCTGCATTTAAATGTCTGTGAAGCTGGATTCTGGGAGTGACTGTCTGAAAGCCGAGAGGTGACTGAGAGGACTGCACTCTATCCAGCAGGTACAGCTCTGACAATGTTTACATTTGGATGGAGGGCACCATCATTGGCTTGATCTTGTCCTAAATCAGAATCAGAAACGATTTATTGCCAAGCACAATAGCCGATACGAGGAATCGTTTTGGTAGAGGTGCAAAGATTGACAAAAGAAGGAACAGATTTAAAAAGGCATAAGCACAAAATATAAATGGGAGAAATTAAGACAAAAACAAATAACACGAAAGTAATAACAACAACAATAAATATGGCGACAATTTACAGAATTAACATAATTTACAAAAATGACAAAGGTCAAAGGTATTCACATTGATGTTTATGGGGGCTGAAGACGCCGAAGTGCGTAGTTGGTCACTGTGCATCTGTGGGGTTGGGGGTTGAAGGGGGAGTTGGTCGGGGTGGGGGTGTCAGTGGGGGAATGAGGCCTTGTTCATGAGAGCAGTGGCAGAGGGGAAGAGACTGTTCTTGTGTCGTGAGGCCCTGGTGGACTGGAGCCTCCTTTCAGAGGGGAGAGTTTGGGAGAGTTGGTGACCAGGGTGGGAGGGGCCACCATCTTGCCTGCACGCCTCAATCTCGTCCATGCTTCACATGTACGCGTTTCCGCGTCGGCTCTGGAGCCTCCGCGCACCACCAATGCGGACGCGCTTTCTCCCATGCTACATTTTGGGCTCAGCTGTGAACGTTCCATGCAGGCGCTCTGATCCACGCAGCCTCGAGAAGCTTTTCCGGCACTACAGACTGTTTATCTGCTCCTTTATTACAGAATAGTTATAGGAAATGAGGCACATACATTGTCAGTACATTATCATTTAGTATTAAAGTTTATTTAGCCTTTTTTTCCTGTTTCTGAATCGCGGGGGCGGCGCCGGAGCAATTAAATACTTTCACTTCTATCGGCGGACCTTCTCCTCCCTCCCGACAGAGTCTGCTCTCTCTGTCCACGAGTTTTTCACTCTTTCAGTGTCTCTGAGTGGAGCCATCAGGCTGTAGCTCCAGCTGCCGTCACTTTTACCGTCATCTTTTGTTTGCTGTGGCGCTCTTGCGCATGCGTATATCGGTGCGACCTACGCGCAACGCGCAACGCGGTCACAAAATCTGGCTGCTGCGCGGACGTCCACGGATCGGTCCGCGCGGACCCTAGCGGACAGGAATTCATAAAGATTTTTATGTCATGCGGATCAACGCGCAGCGCACACCCACGTGGACATGTGAAGCATGGACGGGCCTTCAGGGTCCTGGAGGTGTACAGGTCATGGAGTGAAGGCAGACTGCAGCCAATGATCTTTTCTGCAGAGCGGATGACTCTCTGCAGTCTGTCCTTGTCTCTGGCCGTGGCTGCAGCGAACCAGACGGTGATGGAGGAGGTGAGGATGGACTCAATGATGCAGGAGTAGAACTGCACCATCATCTTCGCTGGCAGGCAGGCTGGCTGGGCTTTTTTGATGTTCAGCTCCTACTTGAGGTCCTGGATGATGTGGTGCCCAGGAAGCAGAAGGACTCCACAGTGTCCACTGGGGAGTCTCTCAGGGTGATGGGGGTGGGTGGCGCTGTGTTTCTCCTAAGGTCCACGATCATCTCCACTGTGTTTGGAGCGTTGAGCTCCAGGTTGTTCAGCCTGCACCAGGACACCAGGTGGTCTATCCCCCTCCTGTAAGCGGACTCATCTCCATCAGTGATGAGCACGATGAGGGTGTGTCGTCTGCAAACTTCAGGAGTTTGACAGACTGGTGACTGGAGGAGCAGCTGTTGGTGTACAGGGAGAAGAGCAGGGGAGAGAGAACACAGCCCTGAGGGGATCCAGCTTCACGTTCTGGGCCAACTCACCTCACCTCCAAACTCAACTTGATTCTCGGTAATAGATATTTAAACTTGATATTTGAACTGTGACTTGTTAATGCGTTGTCTTTCTCTCTGGATCAAGTCAACCCAGAAGTTGCCTCAACAGTCACCTCACGGAATGCCAAAGACCAGCTTCATGTCTGACTCTCTGTTACTTCTAGACCTCAGCTGGATTTTGAACCACCCTCCATTTTCCTTCATTGCTCCATCATAAACAGTTCAGCCATGTCAGCAACATCACCGTAAAATGTGACTGAATAATAGGCTGTAACACAGACGACCTGCAGGGGGGATTTTCGTCTTTTACGATAGAACAATCCCTACCAGCTCAATAATGTATTATAGGCATATTTTAGCTTGTCTCACATCGCCAGTGTTGTCATTTGTCACAACAAACCCGCTGTCTGTTAAGTCTGAATATCTGTACAGCAGGCTGTACTCCTGGGACCGCCCATGAATAGGACATGTAGCTATGGAGCAGCCTCTATATGGATGAAAGAGAAATGGAAAACAACAGGGATATTTGTGTCGAGTACTTTCAAAGTGATTAAAATTTATTAGAAAACTAGATTTTCCCTCGTTGTTTTGCCCCCCATCTTGCTGCTGTACATTCACACGAGCATTGTGGTTCAATCTTAGGGCCTCGCTTTCATTCCGGAGCCGACGGCATCAACAGCACATAATCCTGCAGACAGCCTGACAGAGATACAGGACGGAGGGACGGTGCTGTTGGACTTCGTCCACAGGCTTGAAAAGAAAACTCCCCAGTGTTTTACCATTGGAAATGTTTGCTTTGGAAAGGTGGCTTTTAATGGGAGGACACAGAATCAGCCTCAGGGCGCTGAATGACGAATTAAACAGATGGTCTGCTTAATTTGTGCCTCGTGGTTGTTGAGATGAAGCTTCTGTCACTGTAATGGAATATGACAGGAGATGATTGAGGAAGGTGGTGGGCACAAACACTTCTTGTGGACTTATTTCCTTCTCACAGATCTTCTCTCATACTTTTTGTTATTTTACTTGCTACTTTATATTTTGTGAGCAAGGGCAATTTGAATAATTAAAAAAAAACAACAGTTATTAATTTTTGATGGTCTTGAATTCCTGAAGAACTGATACTGTTTGAAATTTTTTGCACAAACAACAGAATAATCGACATACGATGCACTGTACAAACTCATACCTGCATGTGAGTGAAAAATCAGGAATTCAGTTTTCTGACATCATTTCTCATTTGTTTATAGCCAAATTAGAGTTGACAAATTACATTTATGTGTTGGTTTTTCATTTGAGAAAAGGTTCAGAAGAGGTGGAAAGCTTACACAAGTTTTATGTATTTATATTTTCCTATTTTTAATTTCTTTATTTGAAAATGAATAGAACAAATTAATTAGCTGATTAACTGTTAATAATAGAAATTATAATTATTACTAATAATAACTGTGAGGGCCGACGGGCCACAGGACAATGTTTACTTCACTCGTGCTCCTTGCTGGCAATAAAACCTCCACGGTCCTCCATATGGTTTGGAAATATGCTGGAATGTATTGGACATTTTGGACGTGGACATTTCATGTATGGTACAGTGGATATTCTGCTGGATCAGAGCCACACCGCCCACCGCTGGATGAAACCATCATCAGCACTTTGTTCCATATTCAATATTTGTGACATAGGCTCAGCTTTCATAGATGCCGCCTGTCTGCCCTTGTTCTTAAATAGCATTGTTTTCATTGTGTCTGTGTTGTAGACCAACGTTTCTGCTTGGTTATAGCATTAACTACAGTCCACACACGTTGCTTGTCCCGTTTGGGTAGATCATGTGTGACTTTCTATTCTTTATTTCCTCACACTGAGGTTTAGTCTCTCTAACTTTCTAACCTGTATCTGACCCACCTTTGAGCAAATTGGCGCTGACCATGGTGCTGAAATAGCTTAGCAGCAGTAGTGGTGCTATATTGTTAACAGGTCACTGTTGATGGATAAATATTCTCTCCATTTCTACCTTCTGTCTCCGTTTACCAATATTAACACTGCTAATTGATCAGCTGTGTCATAAGAGGCTGTCACTGCACAGTGTGTAATGCTGGGTTTACTTTGTTCTACATAATATCTGACCATTGATCTATGATTTTATTTCACATTTTGATGGTTCAGAATGTGAGGCTTTCTTTTAGTTTTTGAAGTTAAAGGTGTTCGTTCAGTCTCTTTTTTACAGCTCAGATCCAGAGCAGATCCACAATGTGAACTGTGAAACAGCCAATAGCCTATAGAAGTCCCACTAGAAGTCCCCGACCCGTCTGCAATGTGACACTGGCTCCACGCCTGGGTGGAGGCTCCTCAGTATGGGGCAGATAGTAATGCTAATATTGGCCTATGGACATAAAACATGATGGGCCGATGAAGGGACATAAATGCTCCAGGCTCATTGATGCACACATGGACTAAAGCCTGACCTCTGTGTGTTGATCCAGCACAGGAGCTGCTGCAGCGCAGTGAGCAGCAGCCTTCATAAACAGGTTTCCTAACAGACACCGTGTCACGCTATGTTACTGTAGACCTGTCACAGCCGCCATACTAACAGCTGTCCACCATAGGAAGCTTCTATGAGCGTCTAATCATCACAACTGAACTGAACACAACTGTGTCTTGCCAAAGGACACTTCAGTGTATGGACAGGAGATGGAGAATCGAACCAGCAACCTCCCAATTGTAAAACATGTTGTTAAAATATCCTTATTTTAGTTTGTATGAGACTTTGTTGCATCCCTTCAATCCAGCAATGCTATGAATTAATTTAAGAAACATGCTGTGAAGGTACATCACAAAAAAACCGACCAACGTCTGATTTGAAGAATTCATTGCTAATGTTTTGGTGAAAGATATCACAAGACACTCGGAGAGGTATTCCAGTCTCTGCAAATACTCAAAGTTTGTTGGACTCAAAGTTGACTGTGTTGAAACTGACTGTGGTAAAATTCTCAAGAAAACCAAGCAGAAAATGTATCAAAACATTTTTAAGTTACCTCCGGATGCTGTGTTTCATCTCTTCACATGTTGTCAAGTTTCGACTACGACTGAACTTGTGTGATTCCTCAGCCTTGTTGATTTCATCCTCCTCATTGGCCATGTGCTGAATCCAAGAACGGCTCATCTGGTGCATTCAACTTTAAACATGAACTACAAACAGAATACAAGTCTTTCCCTGAACATGGCATAAAAGAAGTGTTGGGATGTAAGAGTTGTCCCCATTTCACCCTCTTTTTTAAGCAGCAGCCTCCCTCGTTCTGCTCCGTGAGGCGCTTCCTGCTGTTTCCCATGACGCCCCCCAATCCCCGATGCTGCAATGTAGACCTCATTTAACCTGATTTTACATCTTCTGACGGCTTCTGCCATCTATTAACTTCAAGCAGAAATGTAAGACGGATATAAAAATAATAATAACAATGAAAAACATTCTGAAAGATATGAAACCTGTTTACATTCAGGGATGGTGGCTGCTTGTTAAAACGTCTACGTTGATGTAAATACATCCCTTCTCCCTCTATCCACACATCATTAATGTTTTGCCTTCTAATAAACAGATTCATGAAAGAAGCTCAGTGAACTCAAATGTGTTTATATGTTTGGAGCTTCACCCCTGAGAATGTGAGCTGCACGTAAATATCGAACTCTCACTTAAGAGAAAAGGCACCACGGTTTAAATATATACAGCCAGACGGCACAGGCACACTTGGATAAATGATGAGTGTATAAGGAGACGGCTGTGAATGCCAGCACATGATTCTCTGCTTGCCATAATGAGCTGGGCTTTTTCAATTGATGTCACTCAAGAGGAGTTTCAGATTTTTTAACAAGCACTTTCAATTTCATGTAAAATAGATACTTTTTTCTAATGTAAGCTCACTATTATGTTGGTACAAAAAATCGTAACGTCGCTGCTATTAGCAAAAAAAACCCTGATAACCGATTACATCATTTTTAGAAAATACTAAACTTTAGTAAAAACGCATGCACAGGATTCACAGCTCAGCAAATAATTCACATTAACACCATAATGCAGCTGTGTGCACTAAACTCTGCCATTCACTGACTATTCTAACTCAAATATATACATATATATTTGTATATATATATATATAATGTGTGTGTGTGTGTATATATACACACACACATATATATATATATATGTGTATATATATACATATACATATACATATACATATATATATACATATACGTATATATATATATATATATATATATATATATTTTATTTTTTTTATTTTTTTTTTTTTAAATTCTCTCTAAAATGTGTTTGCTGAGTTGGGCTTGTGCTTGTCTCTAAACTGGTATTGATTACATTTCCTTTTCATCGCCAAATCACACACACACAGGAAACGGAGGAAGGTCACCCAACATACATTCTGCTTCTGATTGAAATGAGAATTAGTGGCAGAACAAAATAGTTTATTTATTTTCCCTCTGGGACGTGAAAAAGAAAGGTTTAGATGAGCATAAGAGGAAGGGAGAGACCAATTTCATACCTTTTAATGACAAATCACAGGTGGTCGAAGTCGGTGAAATAAAGAAAAAAATATATTTTTATGTAATTTAACTTAATTTAGGAACCCAGTATGTTGTTTGTTCCAGCTCTAATTAGCTCATTTGTCTGTAATTATTGTGAAATGTGATCTTCTGTAGTCCCTGATGCACAGTTTCCCACGCATGTGGATGTTTCTTTTTGCTGATATGAACTAAAGTTAAGTTAGGAGGATGTTGATCTAAAGTCCTCAAACTGAAAGAAAAAAGTAATTGAGTGCATGAAGACAATAATAAAGTGCAATTATCAAATGTTAGATATATAATGTACTAGAATTTGATGTGCAGCTTTTTTATGTCACATCTGTTTGATGAACATTGAAATCCTCTCAGACGTTTTTGTTGTTATTGTCCATTTTTTTCATTTGATCCCTCGTGGGGCTATTATTTTTTCTTTACTTGCATGTTTTTGTCAGCTGAATTTGAGTGAATGTCACTTTTTGTTGGACTCGTTTTCTGAAACTTAACATTGCGTGTATCTGGGAGAAATGCATTGATCACTGTGTATATCTACAACAGCTGCTTTGTTTTTAGCATCATTTGTGAGCTTGGTACCAAATGATGCAGAAATTGTTGGAACGCCTCCTTTTTTCCCCTTCTCATCAGTCTTCACTTTAATCTAGATTCTTGAAACCTGAAGAAATACGATATTTCCGCTGAAGCTGAGAGATTTTCAACTCGCCTCTTTACATTACTCCCCTCCTAGCAAATCAAACCCACGCCTGTTTCCTCTTCAAACGCAAACCCTGAATAGTTGTACTGCGTGCTGATTAAAAACCCCTCATTGCTTCTGTCTGACCAGCAGGAGGGTTCTGTACGCTGTACAAAGCATGAAGCATGAAGCTTGGCGCAAACAGCTCACGTGTTTCTGGAGCTGAACCGCCTCCATGAATGTCAGCGCAGGAATCCGGGAGGAGATGGCTTCCAGGTGTCCGGACGTGGTCAGGATTCCTCTCAGGAAACGCCGTATTAAATATTAACCTTGTTTTTCATCCTAATTGGCTGAAACCTCGGAGAAGGTGAGAGGTGAGGTTGAGAAAGCACCTTGAATCCGGCAAGTGAGAAAATAGCAGGCGACATTCCTCAGCGGCTCAGGGAAGGACGCCTCGTCTGAGAATCCCAGAGGTCACATTTAATGAAATTTAGATATTTTTTTTTCCTCCAAGCCGTTCTATCTTCTGTCATTAGATCGCTGCAGACATTTCACAGTAAATTGCCTCCTGTGCCTCTGCATCACAGCTACAAGAAGACACTGCAGAGCAATAATAATGTAAAGCTGCTGTATACGGCTGTGACGTCTGCATCTTTCACCCAGTGCTTCGCATTAAATCAGATGGTCAGATCACAGCTGTCAACCTCCTGATTTCACTTAGTGAACACATGCCGCGCTCATACACTCACACACACACTCCCTCCCTTGTTTCATATCCACATTTAGTTTTGGTACTTCTCTGCTCCTTGTTGACTTTTAATATCTTTTGGTTTCTTTTGCCCGGTCGGCCTTGTTTCTGTTTGTCGTCTTCTTTTAAATTTCATTTCGGGGAGCTTTATCGGTCTCTTAGGGTTTCTCACATTCAAATATGCATTTCTTGAATTTATCTCTCTGGAGGTTTTTTGTCATTTGGGGGAAAAAGAAAAAGTTTAGCTTGGATGATATAAATAACTTCTAAAAAGCCCCAGAAATCTTTTTTTTTTTTTTTTTTTCCGCACTACAGCAGCCTCGACGGTCTGACAGCATACACAGTCAAGAGGAAGAAATATAGCAATATATGTGAGAACTTTAGGCAAATATAGACCCAAAGCCTCAGCTTTGAATTGAATTGAATTGAATTTTTCCCTCTCCAGACAAGGACCCGTGCCATGGCAACACCATTTATTTACTGTCCTTCATCTTGAATTATTACAGCAGGGGAAGAAGGGAGCCATTAATTAGACAAGGATGTAAGATGTCTCAATGCCAACCATTTGTCTTACAAGTGATTACTTAGAGAAAGAGAAAAGCTTTTCCTTTGATACGTGGCTGAAAGTCACAGTGTTCTCAGGGAATGAAGGAAAGTTCAAAGATACACCAACTATGAGTGAAGCCCGTCACAAATCCTGCATCCGTCACGTGCACGTTACTGTAAACCAGTATTTTGGTGACTGTTACTCAGGAAAAGAAGTTGTGCATTCCTACTGTTGTTTGTTAATATTGTGCACACTGCTGCCAGCACGGTGTGGGTCAGTGTCATTCAGTCATTAGGTTTCAGCTGAAGTTTCATCAGCCAGTTGAGAGCGAAGTGGTGACGCACGCGTCTTATTTTGGTCTTTTTGACTTAATCAGCCTTCATTAAAACGCCTCACTGCCGGAGTTCCTGCAAGGCAGAGAGCAGCAGTTTTTGAGCAGTCATGCATAACTCAGCATAACACCCTTTCTGGAAAGAAAAGGATTTATGGACTAATGACAATGAGGAAAAAGCAGCAACAAAACAGCTGAGATAAACTAGCAACAGAAAGACAGCAGCAGGCGAGTCCAAATAGGGTGTGCTAATATTTATTTAGGGCTGCGAATACATCAGAGCGACTGCAGAGAGAAATTTCGGCTCACAGTAAAGCTTTCAGCTCTGAGAGAGACAGCAGCATGACGAAAGTCATGAGCAATGAGCCCAAAGTAAACGCTTATCATAAAGAGTGTTATTAATGCTGTGAATGTAATCAGTTACTGGTCATTATTAAAGAAGTGACAATACTAAAAGTCTACTTTCATTACAACTCGGGTGTGACATTTAATCCAACGATGAACAGACTTTTCCCTTGAGGGCTGCTGTCCTGCAGGCTTTAGGTCCCTCCAGGCTGCAACACACCTGATTGCAATGACAGGGTCTTATTGGGCTTTTTCCACGCTTGCTGAAGACGGCATCATTAGATTCAGAATGCTGAAGTAGGGAGACGTTGAACACATATAGGACTGAAAACACAAGTTTTTGAAAAGAACTCCGGAAGTGTGACTTTTTGAAAATACTCGAGTTTCATCTCCTTGCAGATGGAGAAGAAGCTGCTGCTGCGCAAGACCAACATGGCTGTGATAAACAGCTCTTCTGCACACGTAGATGAACAAAAACAGCGTTTTCCTCCAGAGTGTCTTGACTCCTACTCCGTATTCTCCTGGGACTTCAGAGTTGAGAATCGCTGTAAGAATCTTTTCACCTGAAACATTGTTGTGTAAATGGAACCTGAACCACATGTGTGCAGCGTCGATGCTTTGCGCACGCGGTTCATGGCCCTGCAAAGCCTTCAGGTGCTGTTCTCGTATGGAATATAAATTAGACCCAGCTCGAAGAATCATGCTGACTACTGTACATTTTGTTTCGGCACATTTTATCATGTCTACTCGCAGGCGAAAATGTGAATTTCCCTTCTTTTTCAGAGTTGTTTTCAAACTTGTCTCGATGATTTCCTGCAATCTAACCACTTGTTGGATACCGAGCAGAACAGAAGTTTGTGTACTTGATAAAGACAGTCGGAGGAGAGCAGGAAAGCTGGAGCTGCAGGCAAGTGGTAGACGGGTTATTTCAGATAGAGGCATAGGCTGCTTCGTATTCATAGATTTGTGCATACTGAGTGACAGAGGAGGTGCAGAGTTAAAGTCTAAATCACTTCAGGCCATTAGAAATTTTCTCCTCCGAGGAAAAGAAAACGTAAATATGTCAGTCTTGTGTACAGAGGCAGGTTTGCAGGAGTGTAATCAGAGCCATCAGAGGAAGTTTAAAAAGCTTTCTCCCTGAACATCCATCTGGGACACTTGCGTATACATTGAATTCTGTGCTGAGATATTGTTGCAGTCTGTTTTTGGAGCGATCTAAACATTGTGGAGCGACGATTTCAGCTGAGGACTCTCTGGAATTGAAAACTGCTTTCATCACAAACTCTCCTTGAATAAAATGTGAAAATGTGGGTTGTGCTGTCAAATATGAAGCAGTGCAGAAGGTCTTTGATTATGTACTTCAATGCATACACAGCCATCTAAACATTATGAGCTTTTTTCAATATCTTTGATGAGCATGATTATGGTCGTGTTTTTCATCTTCAAAGAAATGCAGTGTTTTTAGCAGTTTATTCAGTGAGATATCAATAAATGTAAAATCCTCCAGTGAATAGAGAAGTGCACAGCTTAGTGTTGCCCTCTTCAGCTGTAAAAACGTCTTGTAAATGTTAGACACAAGCGTCCACTCTGACATTGGTTTGCTCAAATTCGTAAGTGCTGCTCGATACAAAATTCAGTTTTTAAGATGTTGGAGGGTTTTCTTGAACATGTTTTGTGTTTAATATCCTCCCACAACATTCCAGTGATTTTCAGAGAGGTTTTTTTGTTCAAAGTCAGGCCGTTTAAACTGCCAATTTCTTCTTTTCGGAGCCATTGTTTGGTGGATTTGTGTGTGCATGCTGCGGATTGTTATCCTGTCAAAGGGTCTCCTTGTGTTTCTGCTTCATCGTTCATGCGGGGGGCTTCACATCATGTTGGAGCATATTCTGACATGATGCAGGGTTCACGGGTGAATCAATAACTGCAAACTCAGAGGAAGAAAAAATGTTTACCACCAGAAATTTTTGTATTTGTTAAAAGACTGAAAAACAAATAAACGAGTTGCAAATCCAGAACATCAGGGATGTGATGGAATCCTGGATAAACTGATATTACAATAACTTAGTAGGTTTCAAAAGCCATGCATTGAGGTTGGAGGCCTGATCAAACAACCAACTTATAAAAAATAGTGCAAACCTGATATTGTGAGCTGATCCACAGACACTGAGGATTGTCTGACCTGCATCATAACACCTGCAATCAATGGAGCACATTTGCTTCTGCCCCTACAACAATATGTGTGGTTATAATTAACTGTGAACAGGTTGGGTTACAGGCACAAATGTGATTTAAAAAAAAATTTATTGTTTATGAATACATTTGTTTTTAACAAAAGCAGCTCAGCCTTCAGCAGACATTTTTCTTTTATAATTTAAGGCCAGATTCATATTTCTTTGCTGAAAAACCCCGAGGCTCCATTTGAATCACATTTCTGTTAAATGAAATGCTTGTGATTGCACAGAAACATTTTGAAAATGGTGCACTTACACAGAAACGACTGTGGAAGACGTCCTGCATGGTACCAGTATCCAAAACATCTCACCCCAAGGAATTCAGCAGCTACTGGTCGGTGGCACCAACGTCTCATCTGATGAAGACTCTGGAGAGGCTGGTCCTCGCCCATCTCCATCCTCCAGTGAGCTCATCGATGGACCCACTGCAGTTCACGTACCGGACTGGCATCAGGGCGGAGGATGCTGTTTCTCCTGGACAGAGCTCTCTCTCACTTAATGAGCCCTGAAAGCACCGTGAGGATCACGTTCTTTGATTTATCATGCCTTCATCACGATCCAGCTGGTTCTTCTGAGGGACGAGCTGGAGGTCACAGGGGTGGATCACCACCTCTCGGGATGGATCCTGTCATAGACAGACCACAGTTTGTGAGTCTGACATGGTGGTCTGCAGCAGGGAAGAGTCTTGGCTCCATTTCTCTTCACCCTGTACACTACGGACTTCTTGTACAACTCGGCCAGCTGTCATCTGCAGAAGTTCTATGATGGCTCTGCGATCGTCGGTCTCATCTCAGAGGATGCTGATCAGGAGTACAGAGAACTGAAGCAGGACTTTGTAGCCTGGTGCCAGCAGAACTGCCTCCAGATCAACTCAACAGATCAAAGAGTTGGTGGTGGATTTCCACGGGAGCAGTCCCATATCCCCTGCACTGGTGAACAGCCAGAGCATGGACATTGAGAGAGTCGACTCATACAACTTTCTCAACAATAAACTGGACTGGTCAGACCACAGAAAGGCACTCTTCAGTAAGGGCCAGACCAGACTCCAAGACTCCATCTACTAAGAGGACTGAGGTCTTTTGGGGTGCAGGGGGCCCTCCTGAAGACTTTCTATGACTCTCTGGTGGCATCACCCATCTTTTATGGAGTGATCTGCTGGGACAGCAGCATCACAGCTGCTGACAAGAGGAAGCTTGACTGGCTGATCAAGGCGGCTGACTCTGTCCTCGGGAGAACCCTTGAACCTGGACCCGGGCTCTGGAGAAGAGTGACAGACTGCGTTACCCCCAGTGTGTGAAGGAGCAGGTCCTTCCTGCCTGCCAGTATCAGACAGTACAACCAGCACTGCTCCCAATAGACCACACACACACCAAAATGACAACCTGCAAACTTTTCGTGTGCAATAATCACACCTTGTATATCTATTACACTCTTCAGTTTTCCTATTTATATTGTTAATACGTCTCTGTCTTTTTCATTTAAATTTATTATATGTTGTTGTGTTCTCTGTTTTATTATCAAACTATAACTTTGCTGCCGTGATACTGTAAATATCCCATTGTGGGACAAATAAAGGATTTTAATTTGTTCAATTCAATTGTTCAGTGAAAAGCTGAAAATGATATAGTTAGTATTCCAGGCCACGGCTCGGCACCGTTGTTTGTTTTTGCAATGAAACCACACGGACACACCCAGATGACAATAAACATTAACAACAGGACTGCATTAGTATTTGTTTGGACAGATGAAGAAGTGCATTGTTGTTACGAATGACTCAACTATAAAACTACCCAGGAGTCCCAGAAGAATATTTTTCTTATTGTCCATCTACGCATGCCTCTGCATAAGATATATTTTCTATGGCCATACTGTGCACAAACAGTTGTATTTTTCTTCGTTTTCAGAGATGGAGTTGGAGCGTTTCCAAAAAGTTCCATCTTGGCTGCCACTTTCAAGAAGTTGCTAAAACGCAACAAAATCCATTGAAAACATGTAAACATGGATAAATCATGTTTGATCACTTCCCACGCCGACTCAATCAGCTTAATGTTTCACATTTCATTTTGAGCTTGTGGAAACTCCATTCATTTTGTGCTCCGTGCAATCACTGCATTTCAAACAGGAGCAATAATGTTTCCTCCTCTGAATACTTCTGTTTGCACTCATGGCGTTATTCTGCGTCAATCACGTGCAAAACCTGAGCAATTTGGCATGAAGTGTTCAGGACCTGGGCAGGAGTCCCAGGGGGCTGAAGCCTATTCCAAGTAATGTAATGCAAGGCAGGTTCCAGGCTGAAGACGCACGCACGCACGCACGCACACACACACACACACACACACACACACACACACACACACACACACACACACACACACACACACACACACACACACACACACACACACACACACACGCACACCTTTCTACAGTCCCCTGAAGAATACAATTAACCAAGTATCCTAATATCTGGATGTCTCTTTAAATAGTGTAACTTGAATAAATTACAAAATGTTAAGGTCAGTTTGATTTAGATTTATCGTTTCTTCATAACTGGTGTATATGTGTTTGTTGGTTTCCTCTTTTGCATGCAGTGTTGTTATGAAATGAGATATGTTCTATATGCAGACCACCGCACAGGCTCTGACAGCAGCACAAGGAGAGAAGCTGCTGAAATAAATACATATGTAATGAGAGAAGACGAGCTGCCAAGTGGCCTGCCAATTTGTGTTTGTTTAAGGCTGAGAAACTTTGGAGTCATTTTGCGGGCTGTACCCTCGGCATTGCACTTTCCCACCGGTGCAGTCTGGATCGAGAGGCATGAGATTAGCAAGCTGCCCAAACGAGTTGAGTGGAGAGAGGATCCTAATGCAGCCGAACGCTGCCTTGGTCTGACATTTGATGTCAGCTGACATCAAAGTCTGCATGTTCTCCCAAATGGGAAAAATAATGTTATTTTATGTTGTCTCTTGAAAAATCAAAGGATTGACAATGTTATGTGATCCAGCAATGGACTTTCGTTTCTTTTTTTCTTTTGATTTTTCACACGCCAGCTCATTAACACGCAGAGCAACATGTGACATGATGGAATTTTCATCATTTTCACGGCCTGATGAAATGCATCGCGACTTGTTGAAATCTAGAGAAAAGACAAAATTACAATGCACTGAGCTATAGAGGAATCTCTCTATCACGCTTTCGTTTTCTCACTCACAAACACACACACACACACACACACACACACACACACACACACAGCCTCAGAGGTCTTGATGACTTAAAGAATCAGTTTGACAGATGTTGTGACGTCTAGTGATGACATTCTGCAATAATGTAAAATACAGAGTACTGCGCCTCAAGCATGTAGGAAACCATGAGAAAACACAGACTTTATGCTTTTATACCTGAATGGATTTTAAGACAACGTAACTCTTCTTACTTTCAGGCAAATTGCTTAAAATTCTACCTGATACCAACTGACCTGACAAAACAGACACACGGAGCCTTCAGACCACATTTGTTGTGACAAATAGGGGAAACTTTTGTTGTTTTCTGTTACTGTGAGCTTACTGTAACTCTTGTGTGGTGTAGTGGTTTGCTCTCACGCATCAAAGCAGGAAAATCTTAGTTTGATTCCAGGTGTGGGCTTTAATGAGAAGCATTTCTCTGTCCTTCAACAGTTGACATGTTTTCCTTTACTTCGAGTGTGTGTGTGTGTGTGTGTGTGTGTCTGTGTGTGTGTGTGTGTGTGTGTGTGTGTGTGTGTGTGTGTGTGTGTGTGTGCGTGTGTGTGTGTGTGTGTGTGTGTGTGTGTGCGCGTGTGTGTGTAGGGTCTATTCTTGATGGGATCTGTGTGAACCTGTCAAAGTGTCTCTATTTTATTTTTCTTTTCCAAACTGAGATGTTCAGTGTTGGCGACAGATTGCATTTCACTTCATTCATCCAACATTGTTTCACAGCTGGTGGGAAAAGGCCAAGAGTCAAATTCCAACAAAGTAGAAAAATTCAGAAGAACTGCCCAAGACAAGAAAGTCAAGGAGTGAACAGTCATTCTACTTCATGAAACGGCAGTTGAGACAAAACCATAAGACAGGTCCAGGAATTCTGGGTTAGTTAAAAAAAAAAAGTGTGGATTGAATATGGAAGACTTAACTTATTAAATGAATTAATGTTGAAAGTGTGATAGCTATCATTTTGCATAGCGTGTCTGTTTGCATGTGACCTTCAAAGTTATTTGTTAAAGCCTTCGTCTGATCTTGGTTTTGAATAGGAGGAATATTCTTTCAGATACCACTCATACTCCACTAATTACATTTTAGATTTCTAACTGTATTGTCACCTCCCATCCCTACAGCTCATACAACACCCCATAACACCTACGTTCACAGTAATCTCTGTATCAGATTTTGGTGCTTTGTACATTGCTGTAATGTAACCCTGAGCACACTGACATTTACTGAGTATGTGCTGAAACAGTGATGTTAATTGCCATTTTGTGCATATTTTATGTACTTCTACAGCAGCATGGATGAGAATCCTGAGTGTGACTCTGTATCTTTTGAGGTCAATTTGTATTGTGTAAAGTGAAGTGTGCAAGTCAACTGAAAGCATAATAAGCAGTAACAATAAGTGATTTTGAGTAAGTACAGATGGATTTTCTCATGAATTGACTTTATTTAGACATCCATAGC
The DNA here is from genome assembly GCF_902148845.1 of Salarias fasciatus. Classification (NCBI taxonomy): domain Eukaryota; kingdom Metazoa; phylum Chordata; class Actinopteri; order Blenniiformes; family Blenniidae; genus Salarias; species Salarias fasciatus. The sequence continues at coordinate 9,573,406 of NC_043745.1, forward strand.
TATACTGTGAACAGAACAAGAAAATGCACGGGATATCAATGTTAATTGTTTTTGTATTGAAGCAAATGAAGAGATGCAATCTGGAGAAAGACATGAGTGCTGCTGTGTTTCTTTGTCTGAGGCAACATCTCTATTATTACAGACACAATTCCTTTTATTACTGCGGTCACTGTGTACCGGGGGCCTGTAACAGTAGCACATGTTCTTAAGGACACCAGGATGTCCTGATCTCGTTTTGCTGTCTTCTGATCGTGGACAAAGTTTATTTGTGGTTTCATTACATCTATAGCAGTGGATAAATATCAGTGTTCTCCACAGTCCAGCTCTGTATGAATTCTGCAGTTACACACATGAGAGGCATCTAACGCCGTCCTCCTGGGAGCAGTCCATCCACCCGTGTCCTCCATAGTGAACACCTCCTTTGAACTACATCACTAGCTCCTGTTGTATTCACAGAAGACATGCAGAGCTTTCTCGTGGCGTGCTAAGTACTACACCGCAATCCTGGATACTTAATTAAAAAATAAAAACATGATATATATATTTAAGAGAAAGAGTGTGATAACAGCTAGGAAAATAATGAGCTGCAGCACATCTTTATGATGATTTCACTCAAGCTTGTTATATATATATATTTATCTGACAGTTGAGCTCAGTCTGCAGCGAAACATGCTTAGGTTGATAAGTCAGTCTTTTAATTAAATATGAAGAGTCTGAATGTTACAAATGACTGCTGATTATTACATTAAATCAATCAAATGATTTAAATGAAAACTCCATGCCACTCTTAAATTCATACTTTGTGGATTTACAGACGCACATTTGTTGAAGGAGTGAAAGCAGGTATGAATATATCATTTACTTGTCTCTATGTTGGTGTTGGGTTTATGTCATATTTAGAAAATGAAGCAATCCAAAGAAGCTGCGGATATCAGTTTCAAACTACCTCACCATCAGGGAAATTCTTCAATGTCAGAACTTATTTAAAAAAGTTCAAACACTACTGATTTTGTCAAAGTCTCACTCGTTCAAATAAATCTTTGAATACACTGAACATTCGAACAATTCAGATGATCTGTGTGAAAATTTAAGAAAAGAAATGATTCCATAAGATATTTTCTGTTTTATTGATGCTCGGATTAGAAGAGTTGAAGGAAACATATTTTGTCGATACACGATAAACTAATTAAACCAAGAATCAAACAGCTGCGTTCGAACAGGTGAAAATGGAAATGGCTACATGTGGAAATGGAAGAATTGCCTGTTTTATCCATTTAAGATTCTGCAAAGTTCAGCTGCAGCACTTCAGTCTTCACATCATTATCTGCAACATTTCCATTGGTTGGTAGCAACTGCAGCTCATATAGCTGCAGGGACACAGTTCAGTGTAGTGAGACAGTGTTGGTCTGACCCAGAAGACCATGCTCAACCACGATCCCTCTCACTGTATGACGTTAGGCCCCCGATCTGAAGCCACAGCATGAGATACAGTCACAACATTCAAATATTGCACAGTGTGTACCTGCCTGCAGGTAACATTCCTCCACATCTGACTTCCACAGAGTCGTCTGCTCATTTGGGGTACTTTTCATATTTGTAGCTGACACACATCCATCTCCTCTTCATGTGTTTCCCAAGAGCCAACCCAAAGGAAACTTATGTCAGCTCTCTGATTACACAATGCCATGATTGTTTACAGCAGTGCAGCAGAGGTGTGGCTGTCAAACGCTGAATTAAGCTCTGAATAATTTCCGATGCGCGTTCCCAGACACAGCTCAACGTGGGTCTTTCTTCTGCCATTCCAGCCGTACGTCTCTGTCTCTGACTCCTGCTGTGTGATCACGCCTAAGTCCTCACGTCTGCTGGAAATCGGCTTTTCAGCAATGATTAGAGCGCGAGCGCGGCACCGGAGCGTGGAGGTTACAAACATGTTAATCCATTCAGAAACACGGGTAAACACGGCTGTCGTGAACAATGAGGCTGACAAGAGCAAAGTTGGCTGTGGAGTTCCCATGACATTTCGTGTACTTCTCAGGGTTTTTTTTTTTCTCCTTAAGAGTTAAAAAATTCCCAAATCACAAAAAAAAAGCCGATATTCAGAAGATTACAACTAAACAACCCTCTTAGTGCTTGTCCTGTCTTCGTTTGTGAGGTTCTCACTTGTTGGTGCTTTTTTTCCTTTCTTTTTTCTCTCTGCTTTCCTCTCCGTCTCCCTCTTATTCCCGTTACCGTGTAGCTATCAGCACCAAGTCAGAAAAGTTCCTGTTATTGATGCACACCGATGCACAGACTCTGACAGGAGCAGACAGCATGAAAAGAGAAGCTGCTGAAATAAATACATATGTAATGAGGGGAAAAGAGGCTGCAAAATAGCTTGCCAATTTGTGTTTGTCAAAGGCTGAACTGGGGTTGCATTGACGTATAGATCCATGATGGAACCCCTTTTTAAGTCATTTGGAGGGGTCTACTCCAGGCTTCGTACCTTCCCACCGGCGCAGTCTCTTCAGAGAGGTACTAGATTAGTGAGCTGCCCAATTTTCCTCACTATAGAAAATTGTTTTGTCCAAAGGAGACTTGCAGTTACTCTGGCAGTCTTCGCGGGGGAAAATCACATGCCATTTCTGGGAAAGAAAAAGATGCAACCGAGAGCTGCCAAGCTGAGCATTTCAACAGCAATTTCTCTGAAAGCATAGCAGCTGCGCTCGCACCAGGCTAGTAAATTCAATAGATTTTCAGGTGGATAGATTTTCATATGAGTGTAGCTACAAGTGTCTAGAACTACACCTTCACCTCGGCAGGTTTCTGTCAGCGTAGCACCCATAGACTATGGCACCCACAGGAGACAGGCTGTGTCAGATTTAACTGTGAAGCTGATAGGATGCGGATGTGTGTCACTTAGCTTTAATGACCTTTCAAGCGCTGCTCAGTGGTCACAACATTATGAGGCAACCTGAACAGCACAGGACAGACAAGTCCAATGAACCAAACAGGGGATCGCGCCAGTCAGTGCCACCAAAATGTAAAGATCCTTCTCAACAGTTTTGGCTCATTTCTTGAAACAGACCGGACGTTGTCAATTCTCTTGGTTCTCTTGTCAAAAACAACCTGGACGGTTCAGCAGAACCACACGGTTCACCTGTAAAAACTCAGATCTCTTCCAAAACAGTTCACTCAGGTGGCAAAAATAATTTAAAAAAAAATTTCAAACAAATGGTCAATGTCCTCAAAATGTTTTGTCCTTTTGGCATTGTGTGAGCACGACAAGTCAAAATGTTTGGATGTTTTGTCACTAAGGGCCTACGACCATTGAAATATCCCTCATCTACCTTTCAGTCTGAGCCCAGTCCTTCAGTCACAATGGTTCCTGTGATAGTTTTTTCTTCTTCTTCTTTGGGTTGTTTAGCTAACAGAAAACATATTGTATAAGAAAATAAAGAAAAAAACCATATTAAGTAAGTCAGAAGAACCTTCAAGTTTTGATTCACACATTGCTCTCATTCTTCCAAGGAAACTGTTATAATTTTTAGTCGCACACAAAGTAACTTCCATCCATCAGAGTTCAATATACTGAAAAATAAACACACACACACACACACACACACACACACACACACACACACACACACACACACACACACACACAAAAGAAAATTGTATGTAGTCCATAGTGCTGTAAATGAAGCTGGAGTTTCACAGCTCACTTCTTCACTGGTCCTCCTCACCCTCAAGCAAACAGATTCATGTCTGGTATTCATCGTATTGAAGTGTGTTCTTGACTAATTTTGACAGCTGAACAAATGATTTTTTATGTGGTGACCAATATAATGAAATGATGCAGATATGTTTAGGAGAGAGCAACCATTAGACTGAGAATCAATCAGTTTAGATCATCATGATCAATTGAGCATGAGCACGAGCAACTGACAAGTCGTTTGGAAGTTTGTCTAAATTGTTTTGAGAATGCAATTTCTGTTTTTAGAGAAGAACCAAAGCAATGGGGAAGAACTGTAATCTTCTGCAAAGAGGTTCTGAGACATTGAGACATTTCCGATGTGATGAAATTAAAGAGAAACACCGTTCAGTTGTGAGCAGTTACAGCTAGTTTGGAGATTCGTCCATGTTGTTTTGAGAATGTAATTTCTATTTCAACAAATGAGCCAAACCAATGGAGAACAACTATCACCCTGAAACAGCATCGACTTGTAGCCATATGAACAACATCATTAGCAGCATTTCAGCCATTTCCTTTACATTTGCCATGCGGATGTGAAACTTTTCCAAAACGAAAACCCAAAAGCGGTGCGTTGTGAAAGGTTGTTGTGTAAACGGGACCAAATGTCCAAAACTAAAAAGTTAACTATAGTAATTCTAACTCAGCCCACTGATTTGAAATTGGTTGGTATCACCTTTATTGTACACTGTATTTACTTTATTCAGCATCATTTATGATTCTAAACATTAAAAAAAAAAAAAATAATGAATGTATATGTCCTAGCCGATAAAACGTAAAGGCAAGAGTATCTACTCAGTATCAGCTCTGCATCAGTGTAGCTCATCATTCAATTAATCCACTTTCTTCATGTTGATCTAAAATAAATGCAGCTGACATCTGACTGGCATTTCGCTGCTTCGGCTGTCTGAATGATCGTTACATGATCAGTCAAATCCATTTATTTCTGCACAAAATCGCAACATCTCATACAGCATCAGCAGCGGCTGGCGTGCAAACACTCCACCATCCAGAGAACACTGAGATTGTGGGTCACTTTGACATGTGATCAGAGCAAGATGAGGAATCAAACCACCAACCCAACTGCCCAAAGACTCATTCCACCAACTGAGCCTTTTTGTTCCAAACTCACCCAATAAAGCTGTAGAAAACTAGTTGAAAAGTGATGTTCCCACATTTAAAATTCCAAAATGACAGTCACGGACGCGAGTGACGTGATACTTTCAGACAGGTTCTGAAGTGAGCTCATCTTTGGCTTTATTAGGATTCTGTTTCTGGGTGTCTATTAAACGCCCCATCCTGCTGCTCTGTTAAAACTCCTGTCTCGACCAATGACTGAAATTTCCAGGGACGACAGAGATTTATTTATTAAGTGCCTCCCCCAGTAAGGCAAGTTCGCTGAAGAGCCTCAGCATGCTTTGAACAAACTTCTCCTCGGGTCGTTGACGGTAAGTCTGACGTGTCTGACAGATCGTGACCTTCTAAAGGCGACAATTTGTCAAGCCTGCTCTTTTATTCACTAATTGGCCACATATTTGGTGGCGAGAAAGTCTGATTTTCCACTTTTCTGTTTATAATTTTGTTATTTTGTCTTCATGGCCACTGAAAAATGTACACTGATGTCCAGTGCTGAAGAGCTGCTGTACCTGTGTCTCCTACAGTCCTGTTCACCCTGCATGTTACCAGAAAACTCCACTAAAATACCAACTAGACAAATAACGATTGATTCAGCTTCTGATTTGCTTGGTGTGAACAATACACCCAGTAATGCGTGAGGAGATTATACCTTTGTTTGACATGTTGGCAGAAAGACGAGCCGGCTCAGATTTCTTATGACAGTGGGACAAAAAGCAGCATCGCCACTGTCTTCACAGTGTGTTTCCTCCAGCAAGCACGTAATGGGCTTGGACTTGTTTCTGTTATTTTTCGCAGGTTTCTTTGTCAGCCTCTAAACCGCTGCTGATCTCATAGCACCTATTCTGACAAGCATATTTGTCACTTCACTGCCGCATTGACACATCGCACAGATGTGAGTAATTGCAGAATCGGTCTATTAACTTGTCTCCAAAACTTTTTTCCATTGTTGTTGCAGCACCCAAAGCGCCAGGTCTACCACGCCTCCACACTGCCCCCGGTGGTAAGGGTCGACACTGTAGGCAGAGCCATTGTATTGAATTTTAATGATGTGCAAAATCAGCAGCAACTGTTCCATCAAGTACTGGTTGTTTAAGGATTATTTGGATTTTTTGTGTGTTTTCATCAGATTTAAATACCAAGTGGCTGCCGTGGTAAGTCCAGGTCTTTAAAAGACCTCATGTTGACGAAGCAGTTGATACCTTCAGTTTTTTGCTAATCAAGAAATGAAACATTTGCAGGATTTTGGACTGATCCTGCACTCGACTGTTCATCGATTTTCCAAGCTTTACTGTTATTTTGCCATTTTTCTTCCCGTTCCCCGTTTTCATGTGCCTTGAAGTCATTAGGAAGTAGGAGGACAGGGCTTCACTTTAAGTTTGGTTTTATAAAATAACCCTTTTCCCCTTTTCTCCTAATCCTTTGTTATAACAAAGATGACTGGAGTTTACCTACATTAAGTGTCCCACGTCTGAAATCCCTGGTGCATGACGCCACTTTTCAGACTGCTCAAACTGCTCATTGAGCAACGTGGAAATAAACCTGCATGGCTTCAGGGTTCACTACTGAGTACCACGAGGGATGCAGGTATTAAAACAGGTTATTCACAACATGCCAACATGCAAATCAAGGCAACCAAAACTGGAATAATGTTGGATTTTCTTTTATTTTTCAACCACAAAATTTCTTGTCAGATCATCAACATGGTGACGTAATGGTGATGAGAGCTGTGAATCTCACAGGTTAGTTTCTCACACACCGTCCGAGTTTCGACCAGCTCACTCTAAAACGCAGAGACCGTTCTGTGGTAGAAAGTCTGTCCTGATACCAAACAACTTCACAATTCAAGAGATCCCACACAGAAATGCAAGGTTCAACAAAGTGCAATGTTGTCAAGAGTTTCCAGCCGCTTGTGTGCAAAATGTGTTACACCCACAGTATGCATAGAGGAAATGAGCCTTGGTTGCTTTTTTTTTGGTTTAAACTCAGTTATGTAAGCTGTTGTAAAATTGCCACTCTCCAAGTAAAACTTTGTTGATGCACGCAGCTGAAACAAAGGAGTAAATAAGTGCGAGCTCATTCCGCCTGATACCTCATATTTGTGCCCAAACTAAATGAGAGCTCCCACTGACTTAAGATTGCTTTGCCAGAAACTATCAAACAAATCAACAACAGGAAAATTGAAAGTTTTGTTTGCCGCACTGAATGTCTTATTAATTTTTGTAGTGATTGGAAAATATATAGTCATTACTCTGTATTGGCAAAATAAATAAATAAGAGAAGAAAGATGAAGAAATGGAAGTAAACTTCACAGAGCTGTTCCCTTGCTCCAGCATTAATGGATCTGTCAACAGAGTCGCTGAGATCAGACTGAGCAGCTGAAAAAGCCCGGTGTCCTGTGTGCACTGTCCAAAATTAACTTTCTGACTCACTGGCCAAGGGAACTGTTAGTGGGCGGCAATTACGGTGGGAACAGAAGTGTCTGGACCCCCCCTCCATCCACCCACCTCCCACTCTCCACATCCTCTCAGTCAGAGGTTGCTTCACCTGAATATTTCACTCATATCACTTTTTTTAATAACGCCAGAAAAATTGGAAGGCTGTCCTTCATTGTGTCGGATTAGATTACCGGGGGCAGGTCTCACAGTCTCCTCCATCACGATGGGAATCCAATCCATCAAGAAAAGGTAATATTAGGTAAGCTTGAAGCCGCCAGCCTGAACAAAACCTTTCTTTATATAGTGTGCTAAATTATTTGCATCCTGCTCAAAGTTTCTAAGCAGCAAAACACAGTGTTACAGTTTAATGGAAAATGTGAATTTCTAATAACATTTTTGTGATATATTGTGTCAAACTTTTCCAATATGATTTTTTTTTTGTTCTTTGTAAAATATCACTACAAGTCTGCTTTTGATATGCCACTGTACAATGTTAATATGATGTTGTATGTTTTAATGGCAGAGAGAACAATGTGAGCAAAATCATGAAGCAAATGAGGGTTATTCGATGGTTCAAAATCAGATTACAACTGAACTTTATCAATGGAACATTAGTCATAATCTAAAACTGTGTCCAAAATCTAACAGGTTGAATAGGTTGGATGTACCAGAACAACAGCTGTGTTCATTTTTTGGTGGTGGTATTATGGGTTCTACTCTTAAGTGTAAATGTATGTACTGTCTAAAAAAGTGGAGTGATATACAAAAGAGTATATTTAAAGTGTATTTCACATTTTATGCAATGTGAATGAATAAAATGTAGTGAGAACTTAGATCATGTTATAATAACTGTGTTATACATCCATCCATACCTGTACAAATGTAAATACTTACGAGGAGGTACCCAAAAGAAACCGGAATTTGGTCAGAAAATAATAATAATAATGAGTTTCAACTTCTGGCTGTCAGATGTGCTAAAGGTAAGCCTCATGCATATCTGTGAAAAGTCCGAGCTCCCAGAGTGACACTGATGTCTGTCAGGCGCTATTTATAGTAACAGAGTGCGGCTGTGCTCTGCGATTTTTCCAAAATGGCGACATTGCTCGAGCAGCGCGCAAACATTAAATTCTGCTTTTTGCTGGGAAAAAAACAGCAGCAGAAACACTCACCTTGTTGCAGCAAGTCTACAAGGATGATGCTCTGGGGAAGACTCAGGTCCATGAGTGGTTCGGGTGGTTTAAGAAGGGCCAGATGTCCGCGCGTCAGGTCCGCTCAGCAGTGAAAACAATGCTGAGCTGCTTTTCCGCTGTCCAGGGTCTCGTCCACAGCGAGTTTGCCCCTCCAGGTCAGACTGTAAACCAGGACTACTACATGGAAGTCCTCAGACGCTCCGTGAGGATGTGAGGAGGAAGCGGCCCGCGTAGTGGCGGAGTGGAGCCCGGTTGATCCACCACCACAGAGCTCCAGCGGACACGGCGCTGCGCGTCACGCAGTTTCTGGAGAAGAATGAGATGAATCTCCTCTCCCATCCGCCTTATTCGCCAGATGAAGCCTCGAGTGACTTTTTCTTGTTCCCCAACTTGAAGAAGGAGCTGAAGGGACGGATGTGGAGGAGGTGACAGACAAATCGCAGCCTGCTCAGAATGGCACAATTACGCACGGCTCTGACGACGCATTCGTGAAGTGGGAGACACGGCTGGAGCGCTGCATTAATGCGGATGGAGATTATTTTGAAGGCGACAGTGATGTTTTATTTTGAAATGTAAGAAATAAAAAGTTATAACCAAATTCCGGTTTCTTTTGGGTACACCCTCGTAAATACATACTGTAAGACATTCTTTTATTTAAAAAGGGTTGAACTAAAAATCTTTCTAGTAATGTTTTGTTGTGTTTTTTTTTTTGGTTCGTGCCATCACTGATTCTCCATCTGCACATTTTAGGATTTTAGAGCAAGTCGTCGTCCCATCCCAAGGTAGGCGGCTCGATTCTCCATCTTGGTTCATTTACATCAGCTGCCACAACAGCAGGTGGGAGCATTAATGAAGACTGACCTCAGATCATTTTTGTAGCAGCATTTTATCAGTGCTGAATCTTCAACGGCCACATATCAATACTTTAGCTTCCATTTTTTAGCCATGCTTCCATCAGGCTGCTCTATACAAGCAGTCTTTTTGTTAGTATTGCAGAGTTACTGTGTTAACTTACTGACTGGATGAGAACCTTGACTTATATTTACTGTTTAATATCTTATATTCAGTTATTCTTATCAATCCGAATATCAAATTAAAACAAGTTGGAAAAACTCTACTTCATTATTCAAGGTTTCTTTTGCACTTCTCCAAATCCTTTGCTTTCCCGGGAGGCGGTTTTCTTTTTAACTATGTATCCCAAGCTTGTAGAACAAATGTCTCAGTGATACAGTACAAGACTTGTGTTTTAGGATCTCCGTAGGAACAGAGGGCGTCTGCAGTGCATGTCTGCTGGCCTGTGAGGTGAAGGGAACCGCTCTTCCCAGAACACCGACACTGTTTTTGGCTTCGCAGCAGCTTCCCTCAACACGAGTTGTCCCACATCTGAGGGGGGAGAAAAACAAAACAAAAAAGAGTCTCTACATGTGTGAATGCAGCGGTCATGTTTACTGCTGGGCTCCACTGGACGGGGAGGAACTGGAATGTGTTTCACTGGGTCACATGAGAAGCTTCACTCCTCTGTTGGCTGAAGAATCCAGTCCGAACCTCAGGTCGCTGCTTCAGTTTGTGCATACGCAACAAATAGGAGCAAACGCGAGCTAACGTTAGCTTTCTCTGCTCCAGTAACAATCACAAACATATTTCATTGTCTAAAACTGACCAACAGTGCCAGAGGAAACAGGAAATTGCACAATGTCTGTCTAATTTCTGATTTCAGGTCAAAACCAATTCAAGTTCAATACAAATGCAAAAATAATATAATTTAATTCTTTCATGATTTTATTGAAACAAATGTTTCAGGATCATATGAGAATGACATTACCAGCAGTTGCTGCAAAAAAAAAAAAAACACTAAAAGATTTTAATATCATGCATATAATGCAGGTCAATATTGTGATTTATCTTTATTATGTATCTAAAATGGTGAAATATGTTAACCAGCTAATCAGGAATAGGAGTGATCTGTTAACACACCATTGTCATGTAAACGGGGCCTCAGTTTGTGCCACACTCTTGCAACTTCCTGAGAGTATCAATTCGCTGTGATTCTATGTGAACATTACATTAGATTCTGTATTTTGATGTGTTTTCTTGTGTGTTTGCCACGTAGTTTAGTGAAATAGGTGCTGTAAGGAGGGTGTAATTTGCTTGATATTGGATTGTTGCACATAAAAAGAACTAAATATTTTTCATTGGGGCTTCAAAATGGCAGTTTCTTATATTGTGCAATGAAAGAGGTTTGCAGGAGGCTGTTCTTCTGATAATTCTGGAAATGTACAAACAATCATCTTCCAATACTTTACTGTGTGCTTCTACCACTTCCACTCACCGATCAACCAGCAGAAAATGATGCAACAATCACTGTGACACTATTACTGGTCTGGTTTTCAGATTACTAAGGAGATATGACGGTATGGTTTCTAGAATTGACATTGCAGGTTTGTTTCTTTTCCCTGATTAAGATTTTTCACCCACCTTCTTCTTCTATGTCGTCTTTTCAATCCGATCCCAATGGGCTTTGTAAAAAGATATGGTACACCTTGAAGACACACACACACACACACACACACACACACACACACACACACACACACACACACACACACACACACACACACACACGCTCACACATGCTCTATATGTACACGTGATGGCCATGCATGTGCAGTATGAACTCAAGTCTAATATCAAATATGATGTTCTGTCTACATACATGTGAGAAAGTGTCATTTTCTTCCAGCTGGCTGTAAACTGTCTCGGAGACAGACTGATGGTGGTGATGGGAGAGTGGAAATAGATGAAGGTTGCTCATCCTCAGTGGCGCAATAGAAAGAAACATAATAACTGATTCTGTCTCTGAGGCCTTCACTGGCCTTCTAACAAATTTTTTTTTATCATTTTATATTTGTTATTATCTTATTCAATGTCTTTCATAAGCTGACTATCAAAATATAGCATAATATTCCCTTTTCGGTGTGAAGTAGACTGATAGAAAGAAACGCTCCCTCTTTATGTGGTTAGAAAAATATCCCAAATGCTGCATCTTTAAATCCATCCAGTGTGAATATACTGTATCTTCTTTTGTTATTTATTTGTTAATCAAAGGTCACAGCATGAAACAAACAAATCACCCAAATGAGATTTTACGGTACTTATTTCAAAGAACGAACTTTTCTTTCTTTTCTAAGACGTGATTTTTCACTAAAAATGAAGCTCTACCACAGCACTTACAGGACAGGGATTCATGCATCTTCTGTATTTTTCCAAGACTCCTGTTCCTGGAGCTGATCCGGAATGACAATGGATGAGGGCAGGAGACACCCGGGATCGGTCATCAGTCCATCACAGGGCGAGACTCTCACTCTGAAACACACTCATTGATTTGAACTGACCTGATATTTCACACTGACGGCTGACATCGGTTGAAATTACAATGAACGACAATATCCCCTCGTAAGTTGTGATCTAATCTTATCAATGACATCGTCGTACATTCAGCTCAACCTTTGCTCTCTCCTCAACCTACCAATAAATATAAAACAGTTTATCTGACAGTCGTCATCGTCCCACAGATCAACAGAAGCTCCCTCAGCTCTGCTCTATTCCACTTCCAGTCCTCTGAGGTGTCATTAACTTGGGTCAATATTCCCAAAATCCATCCAGCAAAAACAACTCTGGAACACAGTTTGACTGACTGTGCTCTATCTGCTTATTGTACTTGATCTCACTGACCCTGAAGCACTATGTGGGGCTACGATTAGCAGTTAGCTGGAACAGAGTGTGAACAGATGAACTTTGACATTCAGAAATCACATTTCTGAGCACGCATGTCTTTACAGTGGGACAAAACAAGGAAAAAACTCACATATCAATAAATAGGAACATGCAAACTCCACACAAACTGGCCCTGAAGCCATGACTGAATCCACCGGCTGCAGCTGCTCGGTGTCTCCTCTCAAAGTATTTGCTGAGTCAAGAAGCTAACCTCCTAACACGGGGAAGTTAGCAGCGTAGTTGTAGAATAATCTTTCTCTAATCTGCATACAGCTGCTGCACGTCCCCGAGCATTCACATCGGGTGTTGTTTTTCGCACCGAATGGTAATTTCTGCTGAGGTGCAGCGGCAAGCAACAGTGTATTTTTAGCATGCAGATAATCAGTCAATCAGATTTACATTATGCAGCTTTACACTGCAGCACAGTCGGTCTGTGCCTGGTTTACAAACAGCCGGCACGTTGCATCAGTGCAGACCGAACCTGATCCCAGTGGATGGAGGGAAAGAAAAATCACACACACACCAAGTTCACATTACATGCTGGAGTAAGAGTCCATGATTACATGATTTTTTATTTTCTCACCGCAGGCTGGAAGGGAAAAAAAAAAAAAAAAAAAAATAGGAGAAAAGCCCGGCAGCATTTCCTGCTGACGATATTAGTGCTCCTGTCGCTGGTGCCCCTCTCTGGCTGTCTGATTATCTCTCACTCTCTCTGTCTTACCTCCTCTGTTTCCTCCGACATCAGAGGAGCTCCAGCAGAAAGCCGTGCAGTAATGCTCACTGACTGGATCGCACGCCCCACTCGTAACCGCACGTCCCCTCCCTTTTACCACAGCATTGTCATGCTATCCATCTCCTACGTGAGCATACAGAGTGCATCAGAGAGGGGAGGGCGCCTCAGACTGCCTTCATTCCTGCTCTCTCCTCGCTGCTGTGGTTAAAGTCTCTGTATGTCTCCTGTCTTCAGCCTCCTCCTCCTCCTGAGGCTCTCTTTATGGCGAGCTCACACATTGTGCCTTCGACCTCCTAACTGCAGCAACAACGGCATCCGAGGCGTTTATCTGGCAGGGAAACAGGATCTCATCTACAGGCTGCCCCCGGCTACAAGCACACACAGAGACATGCATTAAGCCTTCGTGATCCTGCAGAAATAGGATTTGATTCTAAAGCAGCTTCTGCAGGAGCAACAGGATTGTTTGTTTTCTCCTCACACTTTGACTCGAATCAAGAAACTGAATAAAAAAAAAAATAGAAAAGACTGATGATTTGCATTCTGCTGGTCAGCCAGTGTCACAAACAACCAACTCAAAATAAGTTAGTTGATAAAGAGCAGAGGCGCTGCCCGGCGTCGGTGTGTTCAACACACAGCAATATGTCACACGTTCCATTCAAATTTAGACGTGCAGGGCTGAAATGATTGGCTCTTTAATTAATTGCATTATCACCAGCAAACACAGTGATGTTCTTCCCGGCCTGTGAAAGCTCCTGAGAGGCGACAGATAGAACGTCGCCGAGGCCGCTATCCGCTCGGCCCACTGCAGGTGGAAAATCAACAGGCACAGCAGCAGCAGCAGCAGCAGGGGCTGCAGCAACCCTCACACATAGTCACACTGCCCCCTACTGGCCCCCGCTGCCCCGGCACCAGGACAGATAGACAACGAGAGCATTACCCTTGGCACTCCATCCAGCAGCAAAAAGCCAAGGGGGGAGGGCATTTGTGCACAGAGCCATGGGACACTCAGAGAATGGCATCCCTTCAGAATATGAAAAGGATTTTCTGCCAAGTGTTTGGCAGTCCGTGCAGTGCTCATGCATACTCAATTTCAGGGTTGCATTTGATAGAAAACAGCTTTACATGATAGCGGGATGCGAATGTGTACCATTGAGATGGAAAATATTCAGCCTCCCATGTAAAGCATTTGTCGGCTGCCAGGAGGAGGTTTAGAAATAGAGAGTGTGTATCCACATCTGCGACTCGGAGGTTCTGAGGTTCACTACACACAGGCTGGTGTGCGTGTGTGCGTGCATGTGCATATGTGTGAGCAGGCATTGCTTGAAGTGTTTTGTCGGCTGAAGCTGCACGTTTAAGTGTATCATCGACAAACACTTGACAAGCTCCTGATTTTCTCCGTTGTAGCAACAAAAAAAATAAAAAAAATAAAGAATTCTCCCCTCAAACAGGATTTCTACATGTATTTGCTGCGGTTGAGCCGAGCCGCGCTCCGCTGTCAGGTCGTCTGGAGACAAATGGTGAAGCTGATCCATACACACTGAATAATGGAAGAAGTGCCAGGACACCGCGCGTCAGCAGCTGCGCCGAGACTTTTCTGGGATACCCGGAGATTTTCAGACTCACAGCTGGAAGCTACCACCACATAAAACTCGCTCAGATTGGATGTCTCAAACAAAAACACAGTGAGGCAACAAGTCTGGTAGAAATTCAGCATCAATTACAGGGTGTAAGCTCGCCAGTTAAACGAATGTCACGCTCTGGAGACTTCTGTTTGTGTGTTATGACTTCACTCCCTGAAAGAGTAGCGAGACGTAAATTCTGATTTCTGGTGATGTTTTTTCTTTTAACCTCTGCCTCCCATCTTCTGCTTCAAATACAAGCGACAGTCCCTATTAATAAAACTCGAAACAAGCGTGCCAGACACAGACTTGTTGTGCTAAAGCGGTGCAGTTTTGTTAGGAAACAGCAGCAGCAGAGCGGCCATATGGTAAAACTGGGCAGAACATATGTCCCTAGCATTCATGCTCCAGTCTATCTCTGCAAACATGACAGACCCGGGCCAACATCCCCGGGCAAAGAGTCTGCTCCTTGCTTCTTTCAAACAACTCCCAAGTGCTGGGGGTGTGCATGGAGGCAACAGCCGGCAGAAATGCTTGGAAACACCGAGCTTACCAGGAAACAGAAGTCTAGAATTGCATATGTCCGGCAGTTGCATCCTGTCGTTACACACTTGAATGGTGTTGCTGCAGAGCCGTTTCATTTTGCACAGGACATCACCTGTGATCTGAATGCACAGTTGGTCTGCAGGGAATGCGGTTTGAACTGCTTTTATGATCTGCAGGACGCATTGATGTGTAAAGGTAGAGTTAAAAAGCCCAATTTGAAGTGTGTCTCCTCATGGGGGACGGGCTCACACGACCCATCTGTTCCCCGCTGATGACTGAGAGCCGATGTAACCCCATTAGAGAACTGTACTTACACTGTGTTTGCTGAAGAGATTTGGCGTGCGAAGTTGGCGAGAGCTTGTGTGACAGCATTGACTCGTGCGCATGATGCTCCAGTTTCTTCTTTAAAATGCACATTTAATATCTAACGGTCACAAGATTTTGTGTTTGAGGAAAACAGACAAGACAGGATGAATCAAAGTGCACAATTAATGATCAGCATCAGAGACAGCTGTGTTCCTTTCAGGTGAGCCGAGGCCGCTGTTTGTACACACACTGACTCACTGGACGGGCTTTGAGAAATATTTGATGGAAGGGGAGGCTTTTTCATATTCTGTGCCTCTTTTAGCATTTTATGATTCACTCCTAAAAAATGATGGTTTTACCTTGTTTTGGCCTGCAATACGCCTTTTGTCTAATGTAAGCTGTTTGTTCCCTCCTGTCTCTCTGAAACCTCGATAAAGGGGGTTTCTTTCTACATGATGCAAAATCTGAGCCAATACACACCGACTGTTTGTCATTTGACACCAGCCTCTGCATCCTGCCAGCTACCGCAGTGCTGCTGGAGCAGAGAACCATATAAGAAAAACTGACTGATAGAGGTAATGTTTGTGTTTTGGTTCTAGTGAGAAAGATGGCTGCTGCAGACTGAGCAGGGTTTAATTTCGTGTCTCTGGGCATATAGAAAAAAAGAAGCTGTCATCTGAAATGGTGCCCTGTTTCTTTGTCATTTAGATTACTGTTATGAGAGAGAAAGCCCAGTCGCTCTGGTATTGTCGGATTTGGTGAGTTGAGAACAATAATTATTCCTTCATTTTTATCTGTGTTGATTTCCTGCAAACAAGTTAAGACACAAAACTCTAGAAATAAGAGCTTTTCTGGTTTTGTTTTTTCAGGTATAGTGCAGTGTGTGCTGGTGCAAAATTACTTTATAGTGTCTGGCCTAGTCATCATGACAGTATTCATTCATTGAATATACACACGCTTTCACTTTTTTATTACATTATAGCCAAATTATTGTTGTTGGTTTACTTACATTACAGAAGACATGATTACATGCTGGCAGGCGTCAGACCACAGCTCAGCTTGCTCCAGGCTTTATGATACTTTTTGACCAAAGTGTTTCCAGTCTGGACCACTGAACGGGGTCGAGGAATGCAGCCTGCAGCTTGACTTTAGAAACTCAGCCACTGAGTTCGGTTAAAATAGAATAATCTGTAGCTCAGGGGTGTCAAATATAAGGCCCACGGACCAAAGCCAGCCTGCAAGATGCTCCAATTGGACCTGAAAAACCAGCAAGCAAATTGCAAAAATTTCAAAGAAAACACTGATTTTTTTTTCTTTTTTTTTCAAAACCAGACTACTGGACACACCATAACACTGAGCGCCAAGCTGTGATATCTGTGATGGAGCCATGAACAACAGCTGCCTCGCTGCTATCAAACTAGCATTAACCTCAAAGTCATGTTGTCAGGATGAGTTCGTTAAAAACATGCATGAAGCAACAGCTACAGGAGACTTATTTTGATATTTAACTGTATGTTTCAGCAGGAGGCATCTTTAAAATCAGCTTGATGTTGACATAGAGGTCATTTTCCATGATAATTGGTTTTGCAAACATACAGAAAATGTCCATCACATATTCTTCCTTTCCAGATACTATCGATCTAAATCTCAACAATTTATTTTTCCGCAGAATGTCAAAAATGAAAGTAAGCCCCTTGGCTCAGATGTCAGTCCTTTAATCCCCCGTGTGACTTTCTGTTTTCTGCTTCATCTGTCGAGACTTTGCATTCGTCCTCATCAGCGAGGGGAAATTAAGAAATTAAGAGGTCTGACATTAGTTTCCCCATCTGGCCCCGGAGCCATTTCCAGGCTGGACCATTGAACCACTGGGGTCTGAGGAACGCAGCCTGCTGCAGCTCACAGAAGTCTTGAGGTTTGAAACGAGTGGTAAAACATATCAGTAGCCAGAGTGAGAATGATAAAATTAATGGAACAACTTCCATCACTGCTGTAAAAAGTTCACCTGCTGTGTTTTAGATTAAGTGTGATGTCCTGCAGCTTCGGTGTTTTTAAGGCAGGTTCACTTCAGGACACAGGGGAAAAGAAATTAAAAAAATATGCATATTATGCAACCCCCCCCCCCCAAAAAAAAAAAAAAAAGCTTTGATGTGAATTTTAAAAATCAATGCAAAGTAGGTTTGTAATCACTACAACCAAACAGCAGATTCAGTAGCACATAAATACAAGCAAGATGGAAGCTTGTTCATCTTCAAGAGTAAAAGGGGAACTCACTCCAGTGAAGCATCTGTTGCACTTTTAAAATCATCCACTTACCCTTCAGACTGCATTTCCTCTTCATTCTCAAAGGCAGCATTTCCCACCATTGATCTAATAAGCTAACAGTTATTAACTCCTCTCTATGCGCTCGACTGTTACCATCCCTCACGTTTCAAACGTGCCGCCGTATTTTAAGTGTCTCTGTTGGAAAAAATAAACTGTTTCCAAGCTGCTTTTTTCTCCCTTTGTGTCAATCAAAGGCGTTCAGGGATTCTGTTTATGAAGATGTCTCACGAGTTATTTCATGCCTAGATTAAAGCAACACTAAGGAACTTTCAGTTTTCGTTGATTTTGGTGGCACCAGTGGACAAAAGCGGTCGTGTTTTGCCTGAACGAATACTACAGTTCTCATGAACTCTAGCGCGTGGCATCGTAAAATGCTGCTCCCGGTGGCATGCTGTCGGACTGAACTCGCCTTCATTTGTTTCCAGTGGCTGTGTGAAGGACGGATAGCGACGAGGTCATGAATCTAATGGTGGCTAAACAATGTTATATCATGATGTGACGCATGCCGTATAGCAGTCGGCACATTTGGAGTTTTTTAGCGTGCAGGGTTCCTACCACCCTCCTCACAGCTGCTTAGTCCAAGTGAAAGCAATACTGACGCCCTCAGGCCGTGACAGAGGGGTCATTCAACTAGCTGTAAGTCGATGTATCATCACAAAAGATATTAAAATGTTTTATTAAGGTTGAAAAGTTCCTTAGTGTCGCTTTAACCTAATGTCAGTCAGTTTCAGCGGTTTCCATGTAGAACAATCTACAAAAAGGGGGAAAAAAGATTAGTTGTTTATGTGCTTGGTTTTTAAAATCCATTTACAAGATAATGTTTTCATGTGAAAATAGAAAAGCTATGTTGCATTTTTGAAAATGCTCCATGTCCTTGGAAATGAGGGAATCAGTCACTGTGCTCTCGTAGCCTTTGCATGATGGTCTCACCTACATGTTTTGAAACTGTACTGCAGAAAAGTTCTTTTAACTTGTTGTTGCCTTACTATGCTATTCACCTGGAGCTAGAAGTGAGCAGAAACACACATGAAAGTTATGACAGAATTGCACCAAAAATAATAGCATGGCAGAATGTAAAGAAAAAAGAAGTGGTTCACGTTCTGAGCCCTGAGGTACTTCTTTGATGAACATATGGTATCCAAAAGACAGGTTTTCTTTGAAGGTGATTTAATTCATGAAAACATGAAAACACATCTACATTTATTCCTCGCAGTGATCCGATGTACATATGTCTCAATTGTTTCATCAGATGGATGTTTTTTATGTCATCCTGAACGAGTCTCACACCAGACAAAACCAGTCTGAGGGTGCTGGTGGCGGTTTGTACTGACTCAGTCATTCGTTATGGAAATGGACATAGATTTTGTGCACAGCCCCAACTCCCAAAACACTTTTTTTTTTGTGTGTGTTTTGATCCGACATGAGCTAATATCCCTTCATTTGTCTTCTTATTATTTCAAGCTCAATGTGACTTTGTAAGATTTGCAACCCTTTCTGTTCTTTTTTAATTTAAACACCGTATAATGCATCTTCTTTGGATTTTGTTGTTGGATTAGGAGCACCAGATATTTAGTCTGAAGGGAAAGTGAACACCCAGGCTCCTTTATGTTCATCTGTAATGTACCACTTTATCACTGCTCGGTGGGTAAACCTTTAATTTATGTTACTGCTGTAAACAAAAGTAAAGTCGTAAGTCATTGTGACGATTCATCATTATCATTTTAAATGCTGCTCAGGACGTCGGTGTCCTCACATCAACTCTGTAACAATAATCTGGGGAAACAAGGAGTACAGAGAGCAAACTGAAGGCTGAAGCCTGAAAACCGAGGTGAGATCTTGGCACAATGAGCAGCATAGTGGTTTTCTTGGACTTCACTTGTTTCTCGAGGAACTATTTGTTGTTGTGACACCGACAAAGCAGGATCTAATATGTGACTCCCTTTGTTTTCCTCCTCTTCCTCCCCTTCCTCCCGGCTGAAAGGGGAGCGCAGCGTCTCCTCTGTGTGTTGGTTCCAGTCAGCAGGTTGGCGTGGACGTCGTCCAACTTCCCCGCAGTCTGCAGGGCGAGCAGAAAGTCTCTGCTGCCATTTCCTCTACAACCCGGCAATTAACATCACTTGGTGACAAAAGCAAGAATATTTCTCAATGCAATTCCAATAGGAAGTGATTTTCAGTTTGTTGAAACACACACACACACACACACACACACACACACACACACACACACACACACTAGTTCCCATAGAGATTCAAATGGTGTGTAATTAAAGTTTAATGGGTTTTGGTGACAATAACAGGTAGTGTTGACTATGATTGCTTTAAAAAGAAAGTAGCGCTCTGGATGTGAGGATGCTGTACGATACCATGACCTGCTGAGCAGGAACACACCAGTTTATTCTGCATGTCACAGTTCAGCCAGACTCAGCGCAGAAACAGATGGTGGCGTTAGGAGTGGAGACCACACGGAGAGTCGGAGATAAGCCTCGCCCTCTGCTTTCTCTCCTTCTTTTTAAAGAGAGGACTGTAATTATTCAGGGGCAGTCGGTTTGTCAGCCTCGTCCTGCTTCCTCCAGACATTCACTCTGGGAGACAAACACGGGCTGCGGCTGTCAGCCGCAGAGCTGCAGGAACGGGAGGCTTCTTCAAAAGACCGTCGCTGAGGGACGGAGGAGTGTTTGCTCTGCGAGCTTACAGCAGCCTTCTCCAAACCGTCCAGGATTCACAGCAGTTACTCAGTTAAAGGATCGCTCCCCTGCTCTCCAGGTCTGGGATTCGCAGCCGCAGCTGCTGCAGCTGGCAAGGAATGCTGGGAAACACGATAGAGAGGCCTGACTCGAGGCTCCACTCGCTTCCCAAAGTGAATCGTTGTTTTCTCCTGGCGTATTAAACACTGATCACCCATAAAGTTATCTTCATTATCTCTGTATCATGTCTGCAGCTACTTTCCAGCGAGGACATTTAATTATAGTACTGCAGATTGATACCAAAAATACAAACCCTTCCACTAACATCCATATTAAAATATAAATTTACATTGTACTTACTGTTCTTTGTTGTTGTTTGTTTTCCCATCAAAGTTAAAAGGATATTTCAGTGTTTCGATTCCATTTGCTGCTGGTCAGAATAACTTCTTCCTGGTGTGATTAATAATGTTGATGTGACCGCATGATGTTCCTCTAGTGTTAGTTTTCTGTTACTGTTTCTTCTGATAGGGCGGGTTCTGACTCATCTCTTAAATCATCCATAAAATACCCTAAGAACAATTATGGTCAGTTATATTCAGTTTAATTAAAATTCAATTAATTAAAAACAGTTATATTCAGTTTCTTTCTTTCCTCTTGGCTACCTTGCCAGAGTCCCTCATTCATGAAAAGATTGGTCCTCAATCTGGGCTGAAAGAAAAGAGTGACATGCTTGTCTTGAAGTCCATGAAGAGATTGAAAAACAGAGAGAACTGCTTTATATCTATTCTTGAGAATAATTCTTGGGACTTAAAAAGCTATCGCTTTCGATGAGAGCAACCATACTGCACATTATGAAAACAGCTGCAAATGTTTTCTATTGAATTGAGTGCAGTTTTATTTATTCAGCAGCCATTATATCTGTGAGCTCTTTGCATTCTAATACAAAAGAGCAAACTGTTCTTAGAATGAGGAAACATGGAGCAGATCAGAGATGGCAGCTTTAGTTTTAAATTTAGTTTAAAGCTTTGAAGCAGTGGCTACAACAGCGCTCCAATAAAATCCAAAGTGAAATGAAATCTCTCAAACTAGACAATTGTGGGAACTTGATTTAACACGCCTTTGGTCAATTTGTTGTCGCAGTCTAATCTGAAAATAAGGCCATTTCCTGGAGCTAAAAAAGGCCAAAGATTCCAGTCATGTTTCACCGCAATGCTAATATTTCCCTGTTTGACGTGTGAATTTGTGATGAGTTTTGAAAGAGAAGGAGAGTTTTCCTCCACACTGTCGAACCATCAAGTGATAACTTCCAGTCTGCCGTCTCAATGTCAATAATGTGGAAAGACTCCAAGATTTCAAAACAGTGTCCAGCAAATACTTAAAGGAGTTATTGAATTTTTGATAATTATTGCAATGTGAAAAAAAAAAAAAATATATATATATATATATATATATACATATATGTATGTATGTATGTATGTATGTATATATACACACATTTATTTTTTTATTATTTTTTTTCATATGAAAGTTGTTGCATTGGTCTGAAACTGGAACTGGGACTTGAATGTGAATCACAATTACTACAAAATGACACAATTTGATTTAAAGATTGAATAATAAATCAAAACTACAATTTGGCACTCAGAGAGCGCAGACCTCTGCCACAGCTCAAATCAGTCACCAACAACAATAAGAACACCATATGTACTAAAAAACATTTTATTTCTCCCCAACACAAACAATGTATGGGAGAAAGCTGTTGTATGTTCATATCTCAGTGTGTTGCCTCACAGTGACTGACACTCTGGAATCCCCCTATTTTTGTCTGTTCTGGATCCTGGTATCCGGAATACTTCCGTGATCTGGATCAGCAGCTGATATCTCTTAGAGTCATTGAAGATCTTACACTGTAATGTTTTGCTAAGCCCCTTTGTCATTTATTGTTGAGTTATGCCCAACTATGTTGTCAATGATAAAGAATCCTTTAAAAAATTCCTGGATCCAGACAGTGATCCGGATCATCACCAAAATGTAATGGATTCTAAGTTAGCCCAAGACCCACCTTTCCACAAAGTTTCATTGCAATCCGTCCATAACTTTTTCCAAATGTTGCTAACAAACCAACCAACCAACCAACAAACCGACGTGATTACATAACCTCCTTGGCGGAGGTAATTAAGTTTTGAATGTGGATTTAGCATAACTGGCACCAAGAGAGGAAAACAGCAAACAAATGTGGCTAAAGCCCAGTTTATGTTTCAGTTTATGTTTCACTTTGTTTCACTTTATGTTTCAGTTTGTTTCGGGTGTTTCTAGATTCTCATCTCAGAAATGTTTCATGTTCACACAGCAACATGTAAACATTTAGAGAACACTAAAACTGGATGTAGTTTTCACGTTGAGCCATCAGTAGGTGCTGTTTTTGTGTAATGAAAGCGCCTATTATATATTAAACTCTTTCTTCATCCTCTCATTATCGGTTACATCTCCACCTGTGATCCAGATGATGTTGGAGTAAATCTGCATGCAACACATTCAACCAGCATGTCAAGCACGGTTTACTAAGATTTACTGTTTCAGCTGAAGGAAATGTCAATAATGAATTTGATGCACAGGTGTTAAAGTGTTCATTCTGTATTTTCACACTATCACTATAATTTTTATGTTGTCAAAATGTTGCACTTTTACATGTTTTCAGAAAATCCCCCCAGTGTCATTTGTTTAACCACTAAACCAAAAACATATTAACCGAGGGTCAGACAGTCTGGACAAAACCTAAAAACTGAATCAAGGGTGTCTCATGCCTCATTTTCTATTATTTTTGAATGGAATATAACTGCATTATTTATATGTATTATGTCTTTTTCTGACTGCCAAGACAAACTGGCTACATGCGCTAACAAGAGTACAAATATTTAGCCTCCCCAAACCTGTGTCCCTTCAGTAATTAGTGTGATATCTTTTTGCATTCACCATCTAATACAACAGTGCAGCCAGTTCTCCCAGCTCCCGGTGCCAAAGCAGGACTCAGAAGTTGGCTCATTTTGCCATTAAATGGAGCTAACAAGGTCCGCTGGGATCAAGCCGGCACAGCAATTGATGTCAGTTTAGAATAGTTAAGGAAGGCTGATAATGCTCGCAGGAGCGTCCCAGTGGCCCAGTGCTCTTGTTGTTCCACGCTGGAGCTGATCGGAGCAGAGCTGGACTCCACACACCCCTGGGCATTCTCCTCCCATCTTGAAAGAAAATGGCTTTTAATGGACTCGTGTCCTAAAATCGTTACCACTTCATCCGCTAATAGATTCTCTTTGAAGCCCGCGACTTCTTCTGCGCCGAGCCGTTCCGCTGGTGCGAGTCACTGTCTTATCGGAGCATCGGTATGCACGGCAAGCGTCTGAATTAACCACGCGATTGAAGTGATTAACCTGTAGCTTCCACTGGATCGGCTGTGGCGTCCTGTCGAGAAGAAGAAAAAAAAACCAATAAGACGTTACCAGTCAAATTCTCCTGGAGTCGCTTTGGGCCTTGTATGATGGAAATTTGCATGCGATTGTGCTTACCTCTGAGTTTTGATCCGGCAGTGTTTCCTTGAAGCCGCAGTCCTCCAGGCACACGCAGGCATGAACTTGCTTTTGTCAGATCCATCCCTGAGCTCATTGCTAGGGAAATGGGTCAGCAGTGAAGTTTAATTGAGTTCACTGCATGAAAGGTGGTGCTGCCTGACAGGAGGCGGTTGGGGATACAGAATAAAACACTTTCTTTAAAAAAAATAATAAAATTAAAAAAAAAGGACCCTTTAAAACTTCTTGGCACCCTGTCAGCCACAGCTAAAGACTCAAGCCGTCCTCGTCACGAGGTTACAGAGCTCTGAGCTTCCTCTCACACTCCACGCCTGATTTGAGGAGATCCTGTTTAAAGTTTGCTAAATTACAGTCTCACTGTAATGGAGTACAGCTGAGGACATCACACACAAACAGGCTCTGAAATCTCACAAACACAAAATGGAATTTAGAGGAAGTTATCAAACATATCGATGCGTAACAGCAAATAAATCTGAAGACAGCGAAGAAAAATACGTGAAAAACACAGTGCAGGAGATGATCTGTCACAAAGTCAAAATGGGAAAATAAAGAGAAACAACTGTTTCAGGAAGAAGTTCAACACAGAAAATATGTCAAAATAAAGTCTTCATTTCAAGCAGCAGGGAGTCAGCTGAGGAATCTCCAGAACAACGGCAGCGTATCTGCTGGAGAACCAGTCGACTCTTCAAATGCATTAGAAATGAACACAATCATGAAGTTGACTCACATTTTATGTTTAAAGTAACCTGTTCACATAAACTCCTCCAGCTTTCGTCTGTGTGTTTGAGCAATGCCTTATTTAAAGTGGCTGTGCTGTGCTCTATCAGGTCCTCAGATGTGTGTGATTCACATACAAACAGGTGTCTGCAGAAACCACTTTTACACACATCGAGCAAAAGATTCTCCTCACAAACGCTGGCTGAGACTATGAAACTGTCCCTCGTCCATCTGCTGGCTGAAAATGAGAAAACTAGCAGAGGGCGACAGCAAGTGACTACGTGGGGATAATTTCCTGTTTCTCATCAGTTTTCTACACCCTCCTGCACGTTCATCGCCGGCTTCTTGTGATGTTAAAAGGCAGACAAAGTTGGAAAAGGTTGGGATTTTAATGAAGATGTAAGGATGAGGAGTCGTTGCTGCCCTTTGAGTTGCTGGCTGACATTTTCTCCACCTTGCCAATCAGATCAGCACAAATGTCCTGAGGGTGCAGGCCTCTGCACTTTGTCAGCTTTAGTTGGAAGGATGCAATAACCCAGCAGGAAGCCTTTTTTTTTATTTTCTTGAAAAAGTTTGATCATTAATTTTCCTTCAAATCAGACGTTCCTTTATGTTTTGTACAAAGTTTTCTCCGCAAGGTCAATGCAGTTACCATAGTGATTAAAGCTACATCACCGTGAAAATAAATCCCTCAATTTGTTGTATTGGGTACAGTGTTAAAGAAGAATTATCATGCTACAAACTTTAAGATTCCCAATGAGACAAAATGTGAAGCCACCTTCAAATTCTCCATCTTACGTCCACACTAAACTTCCTCCTCTGTGGAATCTGTATAAATGTTCTAATTGTTCCTGAAAGCTGCCTCGGTGTGTATGATATGACAATCTTCCTCAGTTCCACATTCTGTGGTCTTTTTTGGATTCCCACAAGTTTTTCCTTCAACGATTCACGTGTATTACAGTCCGTCCACATGTTTGGTTGGTGCGCCGGCGTTCATATTCTGCTGCGATCCAACTGGTTGGAGAGAGTCTGTCGGTGGAAGCTGTCAGACAAATTCATGAAATCCATTGCACAGCTTGTAGGAGCCTTAGCTGGATTATTCAATATTTTGTCTTGTTTATCTGGATTTGGAAATCTATACTATTTCCCCTGCATTCAAGCAATCTGAGAGCATTGTTTCTGAATACTGAGCCAATTTGTCTCAGACTCACAGGTTTGTATTTAATCATCAAATATTCAATCAACACCGAATGTCTCTGTTTCCTGCTCATATCTGTA
This sequence comes from Salarias fasciatus, assembly GCF_902148845.1. NCBI lineage: Eukaryota > Metazoa > Chordata > Actinopteri > Blenniiformes > Blenniidae > Salarias > Salarias fasciatus. The sequence goes on from NC_043745.1 coordinate 9,599,458, forward strand.
AACCATCTTCTCACATGGAGATGTATTGGGGTTTTTTTTGGTTTTTTTGAGACTTCTGGTAAAAAAAAAAAAGAGCAGCAAAGAATATATTTTCTTGCTCATCTCAGATTTCTGTGGGTGGTGAGACCTGCCTGCAGCCGAGGTGACACCGACAAACATGTTGATCACAGCTCGATAAGCAGCCCTCAGGTCATCAAGAGCTTCTTTAAAGCAGACAGGCTGACCGTTGCCCCGGCAACAGGCTACACCGACTCACAAACAGGAGATCCCCAGACAATGTGAACGTGCACACGTCTGTATGTCTGCACATTTTCCCTGTTTGAGTCTCCTGCTCAGTTTATTACCGCCTGCTTCATGTCTGTGCATGCAGTGCATTACCGTCTGATTAGCCCCTGAAATCAGGGGGGGTTCTGGGATTTTGGAGGGTTTTCTCTCTTTTTATGAGAAGGAGAACAGAATATTAAGTGAGAGATCCTCACTGATAAAGGCACAGTCATGTTTAATATACTGCATGTATGAATATATATAAAAAATTGTATTAAAATGTAGGTGACATCATGGTTTTTCTAGTTTTTCTGAATTTATTATTTATCAATGAGACTTCTGCACTAGAAGCATTGATCGGTAATGGTAATCATTAGAAACATGGGGGTCAGAGGAATGCCTTTTCATATCACAACTTTTTCCTGTTAATTTCTGTGAGGAGATCATGTTTAAAATAAAATTAAATCTGTAAAAACTATTAAAATATGAGTAATTTCATGAAAATGAGCATTATTTAAATCACTGACATCACTTTTAATACTGAGAATAAACAAACCGCAGGTCCTCCATGTTGCTCATATCGCCCCTTGGTAAATGGACATTGATTTAACTCAGAAAAGAGCAAACAATGTTGAATTTTTCTGTTTTAAAACCTTCATTTTCGTTACTGTCATTTAGAAAATCCAGATTTTTTTTTTCCGTCACAGACTCCAGGTGAACCTTGATAAGACTGTTTGAAAGCTGTAATCTTAAAAAACAAGAGGACTTTGAGTTCTATCTTCTTGGTGTCATGAAAAGGCAGACTGGGGTTATAATCTAAAGTGAAACTCATCATCTAGCAACCGTTATCTTCCATTTCTATTTGAGCAGTTTTTCTCAAACGAGCAAGAGCATTTGTTATTGCTGGATTTCACCAACTTATTACACCGAAACCGCCCGGAAATTGGAAAAAAAAAAAAAAAGTGCGTTATCAAGTCAACATGCCAATCGGACAACGCGGGTCATTCCGGTGAAAACAAACAACCTGAAAAGGGCAAAGTCACAAAACAGGCTGCTCCCGTGTCAAATTCTGAGGGGTTTCAGTCGGAAGCAGTTGTTCAAAAACCGCTAATTGCTGCTAAGACGGATAGGTAATATCAGAAATAACAAGGCCGCTGCCGGGAAAGGTCAGGTGGATTTTCCACAGGATGTTTGTGCTCAGTTTCAAATAAATGAAAGTGAACGTAACTGCTGTGGCAGCGGTAACGATTTAGATCCTCTTCCAGCTCAAAGACTTGCAGTGCAAAGGTAACGTCCTCCCAGTCAACTGCTTCAAGGTTTGTTTACAACGGCAGACGAGCGGCAAGTCAGCAGCAAACCGGTACATTTTTACACTTTCGAAGTCAAGAATCATCAGCAAACATTTGCCAGCAATGAAAGTCGTTGGTTGTGGAGCCGCTCTGTGTGGTCACAAGGTTACAGATTCAAAAGAGCAGTGAAGCGCAAATAATGTAATTCTGTTCATTTTATAGATACATTTTCTGCCTTCAGTGTGTGTGTGTGTGTGTGTGTGTGTGTGTGTGTGTGTGTGCGTGAGAGTCGCACACACACAAAGCAGAAACTATGTGTGTATTTCAAATGCATACGTCAGTGTCTGGATGATGCACTGCCTAATTATCTGAACATTGATCTTATTATCCTCCGGGACGCCGCAGGCGACGGGAGCGACGACGGTACGGCTGCTCCATCACCCGTCACTGATAAACACAGAAGAAGAAGAGAGAGGAGGCGCTTCGATGCAGACGGTAGGAACGGTATGTTTGGATGACTGCGGCCAGGACCCATAGATAGAAGCCATATCTACATTTCTGTAGAAAGAGGGAGGTGAATCCACAGAGGGAGCCTGGATAGCGGACGACTCGGCCTCCTGTTGCTCCTTTTGATACTGTTGTAATTTAAAGACCTGCTCTCAGGGAGCGAGGGACTCCCGCTGGGCAGCCGGAGACAATTCATTCTTTGAGGTAATTTGGAGCCGGGCCATGTAGAGCGCCGGGTATTAGACAGAACAGTTTAGAATCAGTTTCTTCTTTTGACCAGGAGGAAACGGGTTCAGGTGAGACAGACTCTATTAGCTGGAGGATCATAGCTGGTTTGGATAGAAGGCCTCGGCAAAGGTTTCTGCAGAAGTCATCAGTTTGAGGGAATCGTTTATGCAATACTTTGCTGAAGAGAAAACGATCTCTGCAAAATGGGTTTCAGAAAGGTTTTATGTTTACATGGCAGCATTTTGAAATCTGTGCCCAGTTCCATGGAAATAGCATTAATACTGAAAACAATGTAGTTTTCATGCAGAACCAACAGTAATAAACACCAAAACCATTTTTTACTGGAAGGTTTTGTAATCTTTTTGTTTGGAAAGCCACATGAAAAGTTAACGATAACGGGGACACTGGCGTTTGAAAAAAAGACTTCACGTATCCAATTAGCTGTAAAGTTGGAGTTATTTAACTGGATGAATCACTAAAGTCTTCATTCTGAACATGCAGGGCTCGGAGCAGGGTCTCGGCTCATCCATCTCCTGATGTTGGACCTGTTTGTGTCCGGCTGACCGTGACGGTCAGAGCTGCTTGGCTTTAAATGACAGAGTTCTATGTTTCTTCGTCAACTTTGAACAACAGCAGGAAGGAAGCAGTGTGTGAACGATGTGAAGAAAGGAAGTGAGGAACGTGAAGAACAGCCTGTAATCCCCGATGTTCTCATACGTCCTTCTGTTGGGCCGGTTTCAGTGTGGTCTTTAAGTGTGGTGGGTGACTTTTACTGTGTGTGTGTGTGTGTGTGTGTGTGTGTGTGTGTGTGTGTGTGTGTGTGTGTGTGTGCGTGTGCGTGTGCGTGTGAGTGTGAGTGTGAGTGTGTGTGTGTGTGTGCATTAAGGCAGGGTCACTGAGGAGTAATAGGATTGCTCGGCCCCGCTCCTTCTCCGGACACCCTGGTAAAGACAGGCCCCCTAAATCATCCTCACATCTCTGAGCAAGATGGAGGACGTGGCGGCGGCGCTCCCCGCCCTCCGTCCCCGCCGCAGCCAGAACCGCTCCTCCTGCTGTGGAGCAGATGCCGCCAGCGGCCGTCATTTTCCCTCCAGCCTCCTGGAGGACTGGAATAATATCTACTCAGCATTCTGTAAATATCCAGCAGTCCAGTTCACGGCAGCTGCGCCACTTTCTGGCTGCTGATGCTCTGCTTCTGCTCTGAGCTATTAAAACTTTTCTCCTGGAGACTCCAGAGGAGGAAGCCATGTGCGAGCTGGAGGAGACCACTGCTGCCATTCTTCATTATTCATGTGCTTTATGCTTCGGCTCGGGGTCGCCAGGCGGCCGCAGCCTCTCTCACCTGCTGCTTATGCGTCAAACCCCTGGTTGGTGGAAATCTTTCACACTGGATCAGTGAGAGCTGTTTCTAACTTACTTTACTGGTGCAGAAGTCACATCTTCCAGTTTTTGGGACTCCACTGCAGGCTCGAGGCATCATGAGTCGGCATTGTGGATGCACCTCTGTAATCTTCAGTTCATCTTCCAGCAAATATCATTTAAATGCTGGATTCATCTGAAAGACCTACAACCCATTTGTGCTTTACTTTTGCTAACTGAATTTAGATTGAATGTTGTGTTATTAGCTGGAACTCTCTTCTCCCCAACTTTTTCATCCTGGTTGTAGTTTGTCAGTTACACTTTGTCACACTCTTCACCTTCATGTCTGACTTTTTAGTTTAAGGTTTCGTCTGTGAATGATGTTTGTTGACAAATACTTTTCTGTCTTCATCAATGGAATTAACACTGATGATACAATGAAATCTGTTTAGAGCTGCAGAGCTGCTGTCTCTCTGTCCTGCATTATGTAGAGTTGTCTGCACGGTGGCTCTTTCCCACACAGTAATTTCCTGGCTGCGTTAGAGAAACAGTCGCTCTGTTAGTTGATCTCATGTTGTCTCTGCTGCTGCTTCTTCTCATCGTCATTAGTTTATAGCTGAACGTGTGATCAGGTCAATATCCAGATTATAGAGCATCTTCCTGCAGCTATCGAACATGATAAAGATAGGAGACACAAGTGAAACAATTTAGTTAAAGCAACACTACACCATGGTGTGCAGTAAGTTTCCTTTTGACGCAGCCAATAAAGTAACTCTACTTGTTGTAAATGCTAGTGATCCAACACCACTTTCCAGTTAAGATGGTCTTCACTGAGAACTAAGCAGAAAATCACAGAAAATAAAAAAACAACAACAACAACAGCAACTAATTCTTGAGTTTTATTTTAAATGCCTTATAGTGAAAATCAGTGTTTCTGAGCTCCATGTTGTGTTGGTGGACATGAAAACAGAACTGAAAAGCAGTATTCCAGTTGATATGTGTCGTTTACTACCAGCTGGTATGTTTCATATAGAAAGAAAAAGGAGGTCAGTGTGTTGTTTGATTTATCTGCTGAATCCATCGTCTCTGTGGCTGATTTCAAATAAACCCGACAATACGCCATGATTTCTCTGCTCTTTGTTGTTATCATCATTTCAGACACGATGGGATTTTTAATCCGGAATATTGACGGAGTTGTTGTTTTCACGACTTTGCTCGGTATTCCCGTCGCCATGGCGACCGGAAGCTGAGGGGCCTATCTGGTCCTCCGCCGTCGCCTCTCCCCAGCGGACCTGCAGTACAACACGACTAATCTAAAGAGAGATAAGGGGGAAGTTTCTGCACCATTTTGGTCCGACAAACAAAATTTACACTGCGGCTTATCGCCGTCTGAACCTTATCGGGCGTGTTTTGTCTCCGGAGCCTCTGTGTGGAGAAACAAAACAGCGGAATGGAGAAATATTTGGGAGAAAGATCCCACCGTGATGAACCTGGCGTGATGTACAAGATCCCACGGTTAAGGAAACACACACACACACACGCACGCACACACACACACAGGGGGCAGGTTTCCAGAGGCTGCAGTGTGGAGCGCTGTGCTGGGAGAGATGAAAGCAGCTGGCTCTTTATTTATCAGGAGAAACCAACACTGCTGTCAATCCATCAAGATGTTTGTGGGCTCTCTCCTCGGGCGCCGCAGCTCCGCGGCTAATGGGAGCAGGAAATCAAAGCATTAACACAATTTACTGATAGCGCTTTAATTGCCTCTGAAAGTTGGAAAAAAAAAAAAAGTGGATTAACGAGATGAATTGTTTCTTTCTATTGTGACGAAGAGTCCAAAATAAAACAGACAGGCAGGAAATGTTTGATGGCAGCGGTCAGGGTTGGAGTAAAGAGGAGGACGGCGGCACTCAGGGACCTCCAGGGGTCCCCTGGGGCCCCACGTCCTCAGGGACCTCACTCATGTGGAAATAGATTCATGTGTGTTTTTTTTTTTTTTTTTTAACCTGCATAGCTCATGTTGACTTGATACTGTGTGGGGAAAAAAAGCTTTGAATGGTATCTCTGCACTGAGTTGTGAAAACGTAGAACACACTCATGCAGAAATGAAGCGTCAGGTTCATTCCTGCATGAGTGTGTTCTACGTTTTCACAACTGAATTCAGAACTAAGATAAAGAAATCAATTAATTAACCCAGGAAGAGTCTGGAGGTATGAAAATAAATGAGGAAATCACTGCTGGAACGATCGATTCTTATTTTTTCCTTTGTATAAAAACATTTTGCAGATGAGAGAGCCCCTCTGTGTGGAGTTTGGATGTTCTCATTGTGCATGCCGAGCATTTCCTTAAACAGTCCAGTTTCCCCATGTGAAACGTTTTTCTCTCTAAACGGTGAAGAGAATGGTTGGACGGATAAACTATGACATTAAGATTCAGTATAATTAAAATAATCAACACATATTTAAAAGCATCGAACAGGTGAATGACAAACGTGATGCTTCTTATTCATGTGTAAGGAATGTGATGTAGAAATCAAACGGGTGTTAAAAGTCGATGTTTTTGAACAAGAAAAACATTTCCACAAATAAAACCTGACCAAACAGTGTATGCGATTGTAAAGGATTGCATTATTTTTCCACCTGCTGAGACATAGTTTACTACAAACTGAACACGCTGCCTGGATTTGATTTTTTCTTTAAACTCTAACGCTTTGTGGTAGCTCGGCTTATGATTAAAATGTTATAAAAGTCACTGGCTCTGCTTCACCAGGAGACAGCTGGTAACTCCTCAGGTATTACATCAAATATCTAAAGGTGAAACATATCTAATATATCATGGGAGAAAAAGAAATGGAAGAAAAGATCACAGGAACATTTAGGTGGTCTGAATTACTTTTTTAATCAGGTAAAAAAAAAAATGTGGTCTGAGAATCAGATGTAGAGAATAAAGTGTTCAGAAATCCACTGAATTGTGTGTGAGGCAAATGGAGTTCAGCATCGAGTTTAGCGTTAATGTTTCATTGTCGGTGTGAGAGGTGAACGCCGCACTGCAGATTTTAAAAACACTCGTTCGATGTGGTCACTGTGCAGGAGGGAGAATTAATCTCATCTCTCATCCTTCAGTCTCATCCGTTTTTCCAGCATCTCCATCAAACATCTGACTCCAGACCACTCGCCCTTCACCGGGGTCATCTGGGTTAATATGAGTTTACTTCCCACAATGCAGAGTGTTCCTTGAGTTTGTACTGTGAAGGATTCGGCATGTTTCATCCAGAACTTCATAATCCTTCATTTAAGTTCGAGGGAAGCCTTTTGTGGCTGTGAGACTTCCATAGATTCGCCACGGCACTGCAGTGTTCATAAGTGATCCCTCTGCTCCCCAACTGCAGTGAAATTAGACAGAAAGACTTCCGCAGTGTGTTTAATAACTTTTTTTATTATGAGAGAAATATGCCTTTACATTGTTCGTCCCCCTGAGGGTGGGAATAAAACATAAATAAAACATTCTTACAAAATGCTGCAATAAATCACAAATCAAACAATCCCATTTTTGTACATTTGATTTGTTTCATACATAAATTGTATTTACACATTTGCCCTTTTTTTGTTTGTTTTGTACAGGGTGGAGATTGAAACGGGTGTGTACCATCAGTGTAGTACGAACGTTTCCTTGGTGTGAAAGCGGAGGTATCGACGCTCTCCTCTCCTCTCCCCTCGCTCGCTCGCTCTCTCCTGAGAAGATGCTGGGTTCTACTCTAGTGCATTTTATCATTACGATTTAAGGCTACGCGGGGCTGGCCTGATGGACACACTCGTCTCTCGGAGAGGCTTATCATCATCGGGGAAGGGAGTTCATTTTCCCCGCTCGCCTCTCGCTGATTGTCCCCTCGCAGAGACGCTCCCGTGGTTCTGCCCGGTCGGTCGCTCCCTCCCTCCCTCCCTCCCTCCCTCCCTCCCTCTCTCTCTCTCCCTCCGACATTAAAGCTGCTGCCGACTGGTTTCACTGAACAGCCAATTACAATCCCTGACAACTTATTTGTTTCTGCAGTCAATTACAAATGCCGTGGGGAAAATGTCACCGAGTGTGAGAGCCCACGCTCATCACATTATCTCCACACGGCAATGACCCGCTGAGAAAAATATGTCAATTTCTCCCGGCGCGGAGGAACACAGAAAAAAATAAATAGTTTTAGACTTTCTAGTGGTTGTTGTTGTTGTTATTAAAGTGAGGGAGGGTTTTTTTTTGTTTTTTTTATCTAGTCATCGGTGCAGTGCTCCCTAGTGGTCAAAACACACCTAAAGCGTCTAGAGGAAAGCAGGGAAAGAAGCAGGAGAAGAAAAGAAAAAAGGCCCATTCCTCTGTTTCTTTGACAGGATTACAGCAAAGCCATAAACAAAAGACATGAAGCAGCTAATTGGCAGCTTCCTCTAAGCCTCTTACAAGACACACCACAATAAGCCAGCCCGGACACCAAAGTGAAATCCTCGACTCAGACGGAGAGTTAACAAACGAGCACTTCAGGCGGCGAGGACGCGTCGGCGTCGTCCTCTTCTTCACGTCTTCTCCCTCCTACCTGTCCAGCAGGTAGCGGCGTGCGCGGCCTCGGCGGCTGGAACAGTTAAGACAGGCCACCTCGGAAACACGCCATTAAAAAAAACGCAAACAAAAATAATCCCATCAGCCCTTTTTGAAACGTCCAACACGACACAGAACTGAGGCACCTTTTACTTATTTGAACTTATCAACTTTCTTTGGATCGTCATCGATTAAACAAACTCCTTCAAACACAAAGATCTCCACAGATCTTATGGGGGGGGAAAAAAAACAGAAAACCCCAAAAACAATTAGGACCAAAGTGCTTAACAACACTTACGAGTGTTGATGAAATGATGAGAAGCTCTTCAGGCGAGCTCGTTCAGTCATTAAAAACAGGGACAGGTTTTCATTTTAGCTCTGATTCTCTGTAACCAGCCTCCACTTCCTGAAGCCATCAGTCCAAAACCCGGAACCGAGAGAGGGGAGAGGGCCCGACTCCTTAAACCATCAGTATGCTACCTGCAGCTCTGCACGCAATTAGAAAAAGAAAAAAAAAAAACTTTGGAAAGCCCCGCTCATCCACGCTGGGATGAAAAATGAGGGCTGCATAAAAGCCCATTGACAGGCAGATAAAGCCGCCATCAAGCTAATATCCATCCAAGCCTCTAAAAACACACTGAAGGATATGAAGTAAGCCATTAGACGCAGGGAGATACGTCTGGCTTCCTTTCATTACTGTCCAGTCTGGAAACAGAAAAAAAAAAAAAAAAAAAAACCTGAAGCGTTTCAGTCCAAACACGAAGACGTCCATAACTCAGAGAAATGAAAAAGCTCATCGGGCGGCGTGGATGGATGGACGTCCAGTCATCGCTCATCAGGCTCCAGCTCCGGCCTGCTCACTAAACGACAGGATGTAATCTGGATCATCCTGGAATAATCTCAAATGGGTCGGAAAAATAATGCGGCACCAGAATATTTGGGCAGATAAATTAAAGGAAAGTAAAAAGTTGCAAACAGTTTTCAGATTTTATGAAAACTATTGAATCAGATGAGCCAGAAAGAAGTTTTAAAGATCTGAAAATCTTTAGAAAGCTCTTATAACTGTTGGTGTGGAAGAAACTCCATTAATTTGACCTGTTCAAAAGGAAAACAAAAAAACTAAGAAGTCGTACTATAAAGGTCCCAGAGGCCACAGAAAGCATGACCATGCCGTTTTGATTTATCTTATCTTATCTATCTGATTAATCTTTTTCCAAACCTTCATGTTTTTGATTTTCAGTGAAGCTAAAAGGACAAATCTTTTCCACTGTGTTCATTCTGTGTAATTTTTTTTGTTCCTCTTTTGTAAACCAACACGTTTGGAGACATTTTCTGTTTCACCTCCACGCAGGTCAAACTTGTGCAGCGTCTCTCTGATGGTGAGCTCCTGCGCTCACACACCAACAGCTCTAAAAGTTGCTTTCAGATCCTCATGAGAAACTTTTGCATCAATCCAGAACTAAAGATAATTCAGATGTTAACGTGCGACTTTGCTGTCGTTCAGATGCTGGCCGGCCAGTTCGGAGCCAGTCCGATCACACAGGCCTTCAGAGTTCTGGGACTGGCTAACAGGCGGAGAAGGAAAAAAGGAAAGGCAGTCCAAACGCCGTGGACAGAGAGCGGAGCGGCGAGGCTGAGGCTCCACTCAGACTGGTGGAGCCTGACAGGCAGTCCGGTGTGAAATGCTTTCAGTGTGATACCGAGCTGTCACTAAAGTCGCATTCTTCACAGCGAAGCATATCTTTGGGAGGAGAAAGACAGAGGTGTCTCTTGTATTGTCCGTTTTTTTTTTTTTTTTTTGGACTGAGAACATCCCAAAGTGCAGAGCTAATCCACGGCTACACGTGTACGGATGGATGCCACCCCCCCGAACGGCTTCCCACAAACTAAAAGCAGTGCTTTTCGACTCGAAAACAAGAAAATACAGTTTTCAGTTTCTTCTTGCATGCACGTTGTGAAATGGAAAACGAACTGAAAGCCTTTTTCACAGTGCAGGAACGTGTTAGCATATTCCTCTGGGTGTCACCACGACATGATGGGTCCATGAGGAGGAGGAGGAGGAGGAGGAGGAGGAGGAGGAGGAGGAGGAGGAGAGCCGCCTCCCTCAGCAGAAGAAGATCTCTCCATCCAGAGGAGGCTCCGGGAGGTGCTGGGAGTCTGGGAGGAGGAGGAGGAGAGAGAGTCAGAGACCGGAGGAGACTCTGCCACGGCTGAGCTGCTGCTGCTTGTTCTCTGCTGAGGCGTCACTGAGCTGCACGTCTCCCACATCCATTAAAAGCTGCACGCGCCGAACGCACGTCGCTCACATCACAGGCCGCCGTGCACACCTACACCTCCATCTGAACTGCCACATGTGACGCTGCTGCTCGCTGCTCTGCCACTGTCTTCAATACGATAGAAAATAAGATGAACCGAGTACTCCGCTACTAATATTAAGTCGGAATGTAATTATTAGAGTATTATAATAGAAATAAGACAAATACAAACATAAAAGCCTGCAGTAAATGATGTTAATGTTGGTGCTCTTTCACTTGCTCTGGTTTTAAAAAAGCTGTTTTTCTCCAACAGGCCATTTTTCCTGTCCTGTTGCTAACAGGTATGAAACAACAAGGCTGTCAATAGCTAACTAGCTAAAAGCTACATGCACAGTGTTTATGAATCTATCATGATTAATCATATTTTTCTTCTCATTTAAAACTGGCAGCTGATGAATCCACAGCGCCTGGAAACACAGTTCATCACAGATCAGGTCATCTTTTGAAAAGCGTGTTCTGCACATCTTAATTTATCTGAAATGTGATATTTTCTAATGTCTCATGACTCGCAAGCTCATTTCTGAAAGACTGAGTCTGGTTTTCGTTTGAGATTCACTCTGCCTCTCAGCTCAGGTTAAAGATGAATTAGCTCATGTTTGTCAATAAACAGCAGATCTTTTTTTGAGGCTGGTTCATGGAAGAAAAATAATCTCTGCCTGTGAAAAGGGAGAACGCTCCCCTCCACCCCGAAGAGCGTCTGACTGACAGTAACTGACGGAGCGTTCTCTACCTGCTGTCTGTGCGTTGCCTCCTTTGCTCTTCTTCTTCTTCTTCTCCTTCCCCTCCTTGCTCTTGTTCTTGGCCAGCTGCAGGAGGCCCTTGGACAGCTGGTTGTTGGCCTCGCCGCCCTTGAGGCTGCCGGAGGACGAGGTAAAGGGGTTGAGGCCCTTCCCTTTGGTCTTGGACCGCTGGGGCTGCAGCCTCGGCAGCGAGGACGAGGAGGAGGGGCAGAGCTCCAGCGGGTCCAGCTCCAGGGAGTGGGAGCTGCCGGGGAAGTGCGACTCATCGGACGTGGTGGAGGAAGTCCTCTGGAGGGAGAGAAGGCAGGTTAGACGGTGGCGGGGCGACGAGCGGGAGCGCAGTGGGCAGACGAGTCACCTCGGACACGCGGAGCTCCTCCATCCTGTCCAGCTGCCGCTGCACGGCCTCGCGGTCCCTCTCCAGCTTCCTCTGGGCGTCTCTCAGCCGCTCCAGATCTTTCTGGTACTCCTCCTTCCTGCTCTGCAGCTCCTGCTTCTCCTCTTCCAGGTCCCGGTGCTGCTTCCGGACGTCCTCCTCCTGTTTGGAGGCACAGCCGGCGATTTACGTGAGGCGGTTGGCGTGCAGGTCTGCGAGCGGCTAAAAGCTACCTGATTGATTCTTGTAACTCACTCGAGGTCAACGCGAGTCGTGCCCCCACACATCCCCCTCACCACTGAACCCGTTTTTAGAAAAACATCAGAGGGAGAGTTTATTCTCCCTGAAGGAAAGTTCCTCCAGGTTCACTACATATGAAATCTACAGAACAGCTCGCTCCATTTCACATCAAGAAGGTCAAAAACACCCAAGTGTAAAATAACAAACCTGCATTCACCATCAAATCTGAGTGCAGTTCATTAACGTTAAACCCTTTATGAAGGATATCTGATCACTTTGTTTAATGAAATTAAGAGAACTTCACCCGAATAACAATCTGTCCACATATGACCCTTTAAACTGGGAAACATTACATCTATCTTCATTCAAGTAGCTTCTTCTCTTCTTTCATATACAGAGAACAACAAAAGAAATGAGAGGAATAATTTGTCCAAATGCACAGTTAGACAAAGCCTGCAGAGTTTATCAATAAGAGGAGAGAGTCTCTATTACTGACAGCTGCATTTGAAATATCTTATAGAATGAAGCTCATTTCAAGGTACTCAGATTTATATACGGTACTTTCTACATTTACTAGTCAAATCTGCTCCCACGACTGGCTGGATTATTTATATCGGGCACAAAGAGTTACAAACTAATTAAAATTTATCTTTTTCAAGTGCTTGACTTGATTTATGCAGATGAAGAATTCTCTTTTCAAAAGGTTCATATGTGGTAAACTGAAGGAGAAATAGGTTTTAAACTCTGCACTCAAGGTATCTGAAGCATTGCCCTTATTTCTACAAATTATCAAACAAATCCCAGACATCTGTTTTAGTTTATTAAAGTAACAGCTTGTTTTTGTGAAAGTGTTTTTCCATCATGTCTAAATCTAAAGTGAAGCCGGCGCTATCTGATCAGGTGAGGTGTGTTTACCTGTCGGTGCAGCAGGCCCTCCCTCTCGCTGAGCCGCTGCTCCCTCAGCTCCCACTCCCTCTCGCGCCTCCTCTTCTCCTCGGCGTGGGCCGCCTGCTGCCTCTGCAGCGACGCCAGCTCCTGCCGCTGCTTCTCCAGGCTGCGCTGCTTCTCCTGCTCGATCAGCGAGCTGGGCCGCGACGAGGCCCGCGACAGGGACGAGCAGGAGGACGAGCGCTCGCTCAGGGCCTGCCGCTGGTCCTCGATGAAGCTGTCCTGCTGCACCACCACCGCCTGGGACGGCAGAGGAGGTCGATTCCCAATCACACACACTTCTTTGTTTGACACAAGAATAGAGATGCTTCAACTGACTCGTGGGTGTGTGTGTGTGTGTGTGTGTGTGTGTGTACCTGCAGAGTGCTGAGCAGGAGGTGCAGGTTTGAGACGCTGTGCAGGACCTGCTGTTGGAACAGAGACACCACAGATCAGCCTGTAACATCAGGACTGTTCTCACTGTAGACAAACACACAGTCGTCCTCTGCTGCAGGGAAACAGGTGAATTCTTTGAATTTTCTCTGGTCTCATTGCTGCACTTGACTTTGATTATGAAACCAGACCATTGATGGGAGAAGTGCTTTATGCGACGATGATTTTCACCAGATAAAACCAACACTGGCGTTCACAGAGATTTTCTCTTTTCAAACGCCAACAAAGAGAGAGAAGGCCTCTGACCTCTCAAGTGGGACCGGCATTTAAAAAATGATGGAAATGATGTTTCTAGAATCCAGCGAACAGAAGAAAGACTGTTTACAACAAATACCAGAAGGGAATGAGACACAACACAGAAAAATAAGGGGACCTGGAAACCTTCTGAAAAGTCTATTTTTCAACTTTTACACCGCAGTATAAAACTTTAAACTTTGGCTTCACTCATTGAACCCAACAGATGATTTTAATTGAGTTGTCGAGCACAGATTAAAAGGAAAACACTTTCAAATAATTTCCCCGACAAAAAGATAAATAAACTGTATAAAAACCGAGTATTGAGCATTATGAAGCTTGTATTTGCTGAAAGCCGAGAGTCAACACCTTCATTTACTTTCACTGAGAGCGGCTCGTGGGATTTACTCCCATCGTTCTATACAAGTGTAATTCAGTCTTCTAAAAAGTTCAAAGATGGCTGCTTATTGAGATATTTACTTTTGGAAACATGTTGCCTCAAAGCTTTGGGGCTCCTCGTTCTCAGTTAAACAACAGAAAACAGTCAGATCTTGGCTAAATATTCCGATGTGGAGACGCACCGACGTGAAACCAGAGAAAACGATCAAAGTGGGATCAGCGGGAGGAGAGGGGCTCGAGCTCGGCTTGGATCCGGAGGAATCGTAGCAGTGATAGCAGACTTCACTTCGCCGTCAGACAACTTTCTCTGCAGGACGCTCGCTGCACACGCGGCACGGCATGCTCAACGCAGAGGCGTTGTTTTAAACTCATCACTGCATCCACAGGGGGGGAAACCGCCTGTTCTCCAGAATTACAAAGATAAGTCTGTTTATTATGACAACGATCTGCATCTTTATATCCACCAGCAGTCTGGGTTTTACTGTACAGGCTCCTTATTCAGTTAAACTCGAGTGAAGAAAGTTGAGGAGACGATAACAATGTGATAAAAATAAAGAAAACCGTAACAGAGGACTCCATCCTCCATCCATCTACAGACTGTACTGGCTCCACACACCAAACACGCAACCCTAATTTGAAGCTTTACCGTCATTGAAAACACAAAAAAACTGAGCTGTTTGACTGTCACATAATGTTGATTCTCACATTCGAGTGTAAAACAGCAGGTTAATGAACTGGTCTCCAGGGTGGGTCGCCTCACAGCCTCACGGAGCCAACAGGATCGCAAAGCTTCTGGCTTTTTTTTTTTTTTTTTTTTGGTAATGTGGCGAGCAGCGTGTGCTGGTGCTGATAAGAATGATCCTCACAGAGAGTTTAGACAGTTTCCATGTAAACAGAGGCTCTAACTGCATTAGAGACAGGAAGTCGGAGTTACCTCGCTGTTCCTCTTCAGCAGCAGCAGCAGGTTGGCGTTTCCTCCCTGCACACACACACACACACACACACACAAAGGCACGCTGAGCACAGCCGAAACACACACATCTGCCTGACGCTGTGTGTTCAGTGCGTGTGTGTGCGTGTTTACGTCGAGATGTGATTAAAGCTGCACATGTGGGTGTGCTGGGAGATCTGATTGCAGGACTATCATAGAAACGCAGCTTTATTTTAAATGAGAATGTGTTTTACATTCACCATTAAACCGTCGAGGATAACGCAGAGACGACTGAACTCGGCACTGTATTTCCTATTAATGACCGACACTTCTGCACACCTCCTCCTGTTACCGCTGAACTCTCTTTCAACTTTGGCTTGAAGCCCAGGATGAAATGTTGGAGAAAAGGCGGAGGCTTCCCTTTGTTTCCCGCACAGAGTTTGGATTTACAAGGAGCAGCATCCAGCAGTCTGTCACAAGCCGAGCTCTGAGCTGGATGTGAGCGGGAGGCTTCAGCGGTTCAGAGAGCGGCTGTGACAGCAGCTCCTGGAGGAACTCCATGCATCCTCATCCACTGTTCAATTCTTACACAACTGATGTCGGCCATTAGCAAGCAGACCAGGCAGGAGGAGTCAGGAGGCTAATTCACTGGAGGAAGACGAGCAGCTAAATTCATCCTAATGGCATTGTTACTGTTGGAGGACAAACGCGGCCCCCGCGCACGCCCCCGGGTCCTCTCGGCCTCACGGGCGAGAATAATTGGCTGCGGAGATGTGAGATGCCAAACCTTCTTCAAGACGCTGTCGGACTCCGTCCTGCGCAGATCCCCCGCCATCTCCTCGCTCTCATCTCGGTCTCCGCCTGACATGAAGGGAAACCACAGGAGACAGAAGACGAGCCGGTCAGCGCAGAACGCAGGAGGTGCGGCGCCAGACGGTGCAGAACAAGGCGAAGCGTTTCCACCTCACACTCGCTGCGGGCCAGCGTTTAAAAGGAAACCATCAAGTGTCACTTCATGTCAAGAGCCGTGTGCCGAGGGTGATCAAACAAACGATCTGATCAGGAGATCAGAGCTGTGACACCCTGAACTGTGAGGGATACACCAGAGGAGAGCGAGGGCGAACAAACGAGTCCTTGAAGATATTATTTCGTTCTCCACGATTATTTTGCTGCTTGATTAATCTGTCTTGTTCCGTTTGTCTCATTGCCGTTTCTTAAACTGATTCCCTCAACTTTTTTTTTTTCTTTCTTTCCCCAGGAGAAGCCCCCAGTCTGTCTCTAAAAGAGGCTGCAGCCCAACTCTCTCATCTGAAAACATCACAGTGAAGCCAAACGCTGCCAGACGCAGCGAGCGAACAGTCTGATATTAACGAGGTGGATTTCTTTCATGGCAGCATCGCTGATATCTCAGCTCGGGCCTCAGTGTTGTTCCCACTACTCTGAAGAAATTTGTTTAAAACAATATTGTAAATCAGTTTGCTTGGTCGCTTGTTGGGCCAAATTGGAGCCTCTTGTGGGTCAGTTTTGTTCCACAAGCCTTAAGGTTGACATCCCCGATCTACCAGATTTTTGGGTTTAATAATTTGTGCAAGTCTGAATTTGACTGCAGGTTGGTGCGTCACTGCCAGATCTCAGCAGGTCGAGGAGGCTGGACTCCAGGGTCACTTCTACTGGAGGTTTATTTTAGTTTAAAGAGGGTTTTCTCTCATAACTGTGGCTCAGTGGGGTTTTTCCTCCACCTTTCACGAGACTATAAAGTGCAGTGGAGATGGATCTGTTGATACTGGTGCAACCTGTCAAGGTTTGTTTCAGTCGCAGCTTCAAAAAGATACGTTAAAATCCAATACGCCTCACGACAGACAGATCATTTTTGGAAAAATTTGCTTAGATAATGTGACAGATTTGATTGGTCAAGCTAATTGAGAGTTTAGAATGACTTGTAACTTGTTAATTAGCAATTCTTTAATAGTTCAAACTGATGTCAAAGCACAAGGACCCATTTTAATGCCGTTTGGTTAAAGTTTAACTTCTTAAATCCTCAATCTCACGGAGCTGCACTAAACAGAAAATGCAACCCCAAAAGAAATTCAAAACATATCTTGAAACATTTCCACACATTCACTCTGTCTTTGTGTGAATCAAAGAGCAGGTTTTTTTTTTAATTTTCTCTGCAAAATATTCCTCCAGTTTTTGGCAAAAGTGTGACAAATAAAGAAATAGGAATTTATCTTGTCAATCAGGTATTTGGCTTCTCATCTGAAGATAAAATGATTGCTGGACAGCAGGAGGATCGCATATTTATAGTGAGGTTAACATTTATGTTGAAGAATTCTCATAATAGTGTACACAATAGTGTACTTGGTTTACTATTTAGTGTGATTCCAAGGGAAAATGTAAAAACATTCATATATTTTTTTACATTTTCATGTCTACGGCTTGTTGTGCTTTGAGTTTCTATAAAGTATATTCTGCATATTTGTGGTAACAGTTGCTTATTGAGCAGAATATGGACGAAACGCTGTTGTAAAAACCCATCTGAGTGATAAAAGGGGCGTCAGTCTGCAGGTGCTGGTACTGATGTGGAGCTCCACATCTCTTGCGGTTCAGTATCTGCCGCACTATCAGCTTGTGAGCTTGCAGTTCAGAGGTATAGCCCAAGGCATCATTTCCCCCGGGGAGGCTGCAGCTAAGCTGTCCCAGCACCTCTCTGAAAAGTGCTATCTCACTGCAGCGAACGGAGCCGATTTGGAAAGTGTTGGGTGTGTTCGCTCGCTGCTGCGAAAAAAATCTGCTTGGAGATGAAAAAAGGCTGAGATGCATCTGAAGTGGAGTCGGTGCAGCTGTCAGCAGAGGCGGGTCAGGGTTCAGAGTGTTCCGCGGCTCCGCGAGCGGGCCCAGGAGGACTGGGCGTCTGACTCACTCTTGCTGCTGTGCATCTGGTGGCTGTCGAAGCCTCCGAAGGTCTCGGCCCGGCGGGGCAGACACACCGGTCCAGCACAGCCTCCGCCGCCACCGCCGCCTCCCGCTGCAGTCTCCTGAACGCTGGCCATCGCTCCCCCCAGGCTGCCGTTCACCAGCGCCTGTAACGTCTCCACTGTGGCATGCACACACACACACAGACACACACATACGCCAATGTGCAGGTCAGTAAGTGAATTATCCCAGCTAACTGTGTTACAGCTCAGCTCTGCACCCATATGAATCCGAGCAGGCATTTCTGCTTTCAACCTGCTCCTGGCTCCTGTTGCTAAGCAACTATTGACAACCTGTTTGAACTGCCGAGCTCCTCCGCTCAAAGTTTAAATATCGTTGCGGCGCTGAAATGTATATTAACTCTGGGAAGCGGCGTGCTTATCGCGACCGGCACGCGAGCGCCACAGACGCGGCGCCGTGACCTTTCCAGGGGAAACTGGGAGAATCAAAGCTGCTGCTGCTGCAGGATGCAAACGCAACAGTCAGACATAATAACCTCGGGGGGAGAAATTACATTACTTTTGCCAATTCACATCTCAAATAAGAACAATTACAGCTCGGGGCTTCGGGGCGGTGGAACGAGACGCCGCGCCGGGCGACTTTGAAAAGTAGAAATCATTACTAGAGTTCTCCGCCATGCAGCCATCCTGCATCACAGCTGCAGACGAGTCGCCTTTAAATGCCACGCAGTTACCAAACTGTAAAACAAATCCATGGGTATTTTTAACCACCTTTTTTTGTAGAGCAGCAAGCGCCTGCAGCGGTGCTTAGAGATCCCGAGAAGCAGTTTAAGGCGTCCTCACGTAGCTCACAGCTCGGACCGCTTCACAGGGAAACACCGGGCGCGGTTTGTTGGGAGTGGGCATGATTTAAAATGCAAATATGAACGATACAGGACATCTCCTGGAGCTCAGTCCACGCTGCTACACAATCAAATTACTGTCTCTTTTTGTTAGCATAAAGGAGATGATGGAAAAGCTTTCATATCTGGAAAACAATATAACTAAACTAAGCTGGTTTGCTTTCAGGATATTTTCGGTCAAGCATAACATTGGAATACCAGTAAAAGAAAAAAGAAACGTGTTCATGGAGTTTATGGAATCTAAAGTTATCCTAATGGGCAAAGAAAGTGTTGTCTTCCTTTCATTTTATTGTCTTTGTCACAATCTCCTTCACTCCTCAGCTGCTTTCTTTCAAAGTGGAATAAAATCGTAAAACACAGGCCGGTTCATTCATAGGTTTCTATACACTTAAAACAAAAACTCTCTCTGCCTTGAACTTCTCGGCCCTCTGAAGCTTTGTTAAGATTCAACGAACAAAGCCAATTAGCTTTAAAACCAGGAGCTCTCCGCTCCCTCATCTGGTGAATCTGAATGAATAAGCAGCAGCTCTTCACATACAAATGACAGCAGCGTCCTGGAAACATTATTCAGTGGAGCAAAGTGTGTCTTGTCCTGTGTTTGGCCAAGAGGTTGGTGATCTTATCAGCAGCCATATGGTCGTCAAAAAGAAGCACATCTCAATGAAAATGTGGAAAATCTGTGTCCTAATTCAGTATTTTTAAAAGGAGACAGTTTTATATGTTTCACTCCGACCGACACTTGTGGACTATGACTATCAGATGTGTTGGCTCTCTGGGAAATCCTCCCTGGATCCCTGACAGAGTCATGAAAACGCCTCTCAAAGAAACCTGGAGACAGGATATTCTGCTGCTGCTGGTCCAGTCCGAAATAATGTTCCTGTAAAACTACAAATGTTCCAATTTATGAGTCATCATTATCTTCATTCATTCATCTCTAAGAAGGGATAAAATGTTCTGATATAGTCGATTTTCTTAAATATCTTTCAACTTTGACATGAGGAAGAGGAAAGATCGACTGTAGAAGCACTCTTAACCAATCAAATCTACTCCTGTCCTGATGTGGAGGACGATTGCGTGTCCTCGAAACTTGGCTGTCAGGTGGCAACGAAAACTGTAAGAGGAAAAAACTCAAGAAATTGAGATGAAAATACACTAAATGAAGCTGATTTTCCAGAAAATCCAAAAACCAGCCTGTGTAAAGCACGGCTGATTCTGTGCAACAGCAGGACGTACAGTCACCAAAACGTTCACGTCTCAAAACAACCCGTCATCTGAAGCTTGACACTCAAAGAGACATTTAAAATGCAAGAACTGCAGGGGGGGGGGGGGGGGGTCTCAGGGGTATTTGAGAGTGCTGCAAACTCAAGTTTGAACAATCCATTCATTGTAGTTACTGTAAGAGGAATATATATATGCAACAGTTTAATAACATATTCATGCATTATGCAAATGTTCATTAAATTTAAAATGCTTATGTGCTGCAGCAGGGTGGTGCAGCGGTTCGCACACTCATCTCACAGCAGGAATATTCCCGGTTTGAGTGGAGGTGTGACTTTGTGTCTGTCGCTCTCGTTTTGCTGTGATGGAGCAGCGAGCTCTTGAGGCTCATGACTTTTCACTTAATTAAAGAAATTAAAGTGGGAAATTAAAGGGAATCGCATAAATCCATCATCAGTATTCAAGAAAAATGAAGGCACGACGCCCTCCGACAAGCAAATTCAACAAGAAACATAATCTGACATGTGGATAATACATTCTGACTGGGTTTAAACACTGTCTGCTTTGATCAACCAGGTGATCGTGGTAAACCGCTCTTCCATTGATTAAGGTCGCACAGCGTACAGGCTGTCTTGACCTTACACAGACGGAGTGTTTTTACAAATCAGCAGATCAGTTCGATGCGCCGCCTCAGTGGCTGCAGAGTTATTTCAGGCTGTGAAGACGCCCACATTTACTTTAAGTTTATTCAACACTGTCGGTTCTTAATCGTTGATTCTCTTCTCCTGTTTCCAGCACTTTCCTAGCTGGATACTGCAAGCAAGAGTGACATTGGGAACTGATAAAACAGTGTCCCGAGTTAAGTTCGACTATGATAACATAGGATAAAATATGTGGAAGGGAAATCAGGGAAGGTGCGTGCTTCACCTGCGCTTCTCTACGGATGAATGATGCATGAGCGGCACATACATTATGAAGACGCCCTTACCTTCCTGCAGGGCATCCTTCATGATGGCCGCCCCTCTGGGTGGCTCGGGGCCGCTGGCCGACCTGAAGAAGGGCTCCAGCTGGCGGCAGGCCTCCTCGCCGGGGTTCAGGCCCTCCCACATGCCTCGGAAGAGCCGCACCTTCTCCTCCAGCAGGGACATGATCTCTGTGTCCTTCTGCCTCAACATATCTGACCAGCGGAGACGCTAAATGAGTTGTGGTGTCCACACACACACACACACAAAAAAAAGCCCCCTGCCCTCGCCTTATCAGCGTGGTTTCCTCACCTCTCATCTCTTTGGCTTTGGTTTCTAGCTGTCTCTTGTCATCTTCAGTCTCACTGGGAATCCCTTCGTCCTCGTCCTTCTCCCTGTTCAGTCCGGGAATAACAGACAAACATGATTTACTGCATGAAGTCCATAACAAAGGATCACATATCTACAAATAGGCATGATTCACAGCAATTAAACGGATTAATCAGCAGCAGTGTAGATGTCTAAAAACATAATTGAACTAAATAATCATGTTTCTGATGATTGGAAGCTAAATCATCACTCCAAATGGTAAAACATGCTGCCTTTATGGAACTGTCATCACCGTGAGCTGCGACCTTCGGGGGTTTGGTATGGCTGGTTGGACAAAACAATCAATTTTAAAAAGGTCACACAGCACAAAAACACTGAATGATTTCCACTAGCTTCTGACATTTTAAAGAAGAAGGAAAGAATAGTAGAAAACAAGTCAGAGCTTCAACCAATTGGCCAATACACAATCGATAAAATAAGACCACCCTGAGAAGGTGGAAAAAATGACTTATATGATGCTTTCAGGAGCGGAGACAGCCGAAGCATCCGTTTTGTTTCTATCTCTATTCCTGCCAGTAGCTTGATCTCAATTTTGTATTTTGACAGAAGTCGGACAGAGAGGGAGCGAGGCGGAGAGCTAAATCTCTCTCCTTCCCACTGGCTGCATTCGAATAATCCTCTGCTTATAGCGAGCCGCCCTTGAAGCCAATCCAGCATTAGACTGTCCCTGAGTACATCCCATCCCCAGGTAGAGTGCTGCTAATCCTCCCGGCAGCCCGGCTCTCGGCCGCAACTTCCGTATCCCGCTATCTGGAGGAGTGGGCCGAGTCTAACTGCTGGTTTACAACAAAGAGCGACCGGAAGTGAACTCCACAGCAGACGAACGGGCTCAAGTTGAGAATCAGCTGCTGGTTTTGACGAGGTGAAAATATTCAGATTTGTAATCCCACTCACATGGACTGCATGGCCTCCTGGATGAGCTGCATCCAGGTGTTGCGCTCGTCCTTGGAGCTGGCCAGGACCTCCACCATCTCCGGCTTCTCGATCCCGGCCGTGATGAGGAAGAGGCCGCGCTCCTCGTTAGCGACCTCCCGGACGATCAGCTTCTGGAGGGAGATGACCGTGGAGCGCTGGTCCTGCAGGGAGAGAGGAGGAGGAGGAAGAGGAGGAGGGTGAGGAATTAGAAGAGGAGGGGAGGGCGCCATGCAGAAAGCAACAGATAGGGGGAAAAAAAAGATGAGAGTGGGAGGGCCGAATGAGAAGAAAAGGAGGAGGAGAGGATGGGACAGACAGGAAGAAGGGTGGGTGGGAACACAGAGGGAAGGAGGCGGAGGGATGATTATGGAAACAGAAAAGGGAAATGACAGAAACAAGTGCAGCACAGACGAGTGGAGGAGACGGGTGGACATGTTGACGATGGTTTAAAGGCCCCCCTGCTGTGAAACTTTACCCAAACACTGTGTGGCTCAGTCTCTAGATGGGAGCCATCACCACCGGTGTCTGAGTGTGTGAACATTCAGAAAATGTGTGTGAAAATGATTGAGGTCCATTTTCCATGTTGACGGAGGCTTTAAGAACGAGCTCTGACTGTTGCATCAGTGTGATTGCACAGCAAACAGCTCGGATCAAAATCCAAATTCAATGTTTTGATTAAAAGAAAAAAAGTCTTTCCTTTCCCTCAAAGGCCAAGAAAAACCGTCGAGCCGTGAAAGGAAGTTTGCATTAAAATGTAAAGAGATGGACATGCTTCCCATACATAATGAAGAGAGGGATAAAGGACAGCGGGCCATGAAATTTATTCACTCAAACAATGTTGCGGCTGGTCTTTAACAGGAGCTGTGCTGCGGCCTGAATGCACGCCTGTTGTGCTTGTGTCTTAAATAATATCAGGTCACAGTGTCAGGATGTAACCACGAGTTGATTATTATTCTTGATGCTTTTAAAACAGCAAAGATCAAGTTTTCTTAAGTTTTCATTTGAATGCTGTGTAGATTTTTGAAACTTTGAGAAAAAAAAACACTAAATAAACAAAAATGTTCTTCTAAAGACAATGAAAATGTTTTGTATGAACATTTGTCCAAAAACAAATGTACAAAAATCTGAGATCATGAGCAAAACTTAATCTGCATGTGTCACAAAAACAACCCTTTATTGAGGTTGTAATTTGACACCAGCCTCACAGTCTAGTTCTATGCCTGAGGCAGAAAACTAACATCAGCTGATGCAAGTGAAATATTATGAGACACAAATGTTATCTAAGCCTCACAGAAAATAATCATTTGAATGTTTGAAGTGTTTTTGTTAATCATGTTTTAATCTGTAAATGATCATTCTGATTATTCTGGAAAAAACGAACCTAAGCTTTATGTCAGGAAGTACAGAATGTATCCTTCCCGAAGGTCGGTTGTCTCTCCTGTCCGATCCGAGCGACGCTACTCCGTCACCTTATATAACCTCCTTGTGTTGTTTCTGCAGCAGAGGACTGAAGCCCCCCCCCTTAAAAAACAGAGCCCTGTTACTGTTACTGCTGCTGCCATCCATTCTCAGCCACATGGCGTTCTCCTTTCCAGTGTCAACAGCCCCGACTCAAACACGCCAGGCTGGTTTTTTTTTAAGCTGATGGATGTGATTATTATGCCACAGGCCTGCCCGTGTTTTTATTCCTCCCCAACGTGAGTGTGTGACAGAGAGGGAGCGTGCTATTAAATGAAACTGTGAGTCCTGTAAACACGGAAAGAACGACTCAAACCTGTGTGATTTATCGCAGCTGCGCCGGCGGCTCGGGGCCAGATCAGACTTTATTGGGTGCAGCTCGCGTGTGTCGTGCTAGAGGCTGCTATCAGCGCACAATGGGAAGGCTAAGCGGGACGGCCGATGCTAACGGCAACAACAGCGGGGATGGGGGGGGGGGGGGGGCCTGACGACCTACCAGCATGGCAAACACGTATTTCTGGTCTTTCTCCTGCAGGAAGACGAAGACGTCGGAGAGGAGCAGAGCGTGGACGTCTGGAAGGAAGAAATAAGTCAAGATTTCTGGATATGAAGAGTTCGAATGCATTAATGTGATATAAAGGAGAATAAAAAAGCAGCCTCCTCACCCTTCAGCCTCCCCTGGACGTTCTTGAGCTGCAGCGCGCCGTCGTGTATCAGCCGCCTCCTCAGCAGGTCCTCCCTGGCGAATATCTGGCCGCTCTTCATCATCATGATGGACTTGCTGTCCATGCGGCTGTGGAACTCCCTCAGACGCCGCCTCTTATCGTGCTCGTTCACCTTGCTGTCGACCGACGCGATCACCTCCTTCACGAGCCGCACGGCCTCCGTCAGGTCGTCGTAGTCTTCCTCGCTCTCTGCACGAGGTCAGGGAAGGAAAACAGCGTCAACGGGCCATTAAAGCCTCACGGCGCATTCAAAACACTCCGCTTTCACTGGAGTGCTCACAGGATAAGACTTTAATACAACAGAGGACCAAACAGAGCTCCATTACGCTTGGAGAAACTCATTTTTCAATAAGGGAAGCCTTTTAATAAATGAAGCCTTCTGATGAGTAGAGTTCAACAGAGAATTTAGCAGCAGCACATCACCAAGACTTATTATTGCATTTTCATTTCTTCATGCCTGAACTTCTACTTATTTAATGTTATATTCTCCCTTTCAATGTAATTCATTAAGAATTCTATACATCAGTGCATTTCTAAAGGTCATTCTGAATGCAGTTAACTTCCATCTTTCTCAAAATCACCTTGTTTTTCATCCGTTTTTCAGTCTGCTTCAGTAAATTCAGAAGTTTGAAGCTTAAAACATTCAGGCTGAGAATCAAGACTTGGATCAACTTTTAAAGTTTACATAGGTTTATACAGCATAACATTAGAATAAAAAATAAAAACCTTAAAATCAGAATCTCACTTAAAAGTGAACTTCGAACAAACTTTAAAGTAAGTAACTGGAAAAGTACAGGAGTGGGACCTTTCCCGTTCTTTTGGAGCAGTTGGAGCCATGCAGAAAGCTCAGGTCATCTTAATTTGATCTTATCGGGCTGCATGCTCGACCTCTCCGGAGATGATGTACGACGTCTTCTGTTCCACCAGCTACTGGCGCGCTAAACAAAATGTGATTTGGCCTGTTACCAGCTGCTGCTTATGAGGTACTTTCAGGACTTCTGTTCTCTTGAACAATCTGAGGAGCAGCTCCAGCGACGGTCGCCACCACAGCGGCCATATGGTGGCGACTCACAGCTGTCGGCAGCTGGCTGGAGGCTCAAGCTCTCCTCTGGGAGATTTACAGCATCACTCTGTTCATCAGCGTCTCGGGAAACAATCCTATTTGTCCCTATGCTGCTGATGATGAGCAGCACCTGCGATTAACTCCTTGAACAGACACATCCGGTCTTTACGCCTCAAGCTGCAACAACTGGCTCATCTTTTGATGATGATGGAGGTAAACTGAACTCCTGGGGAGTTCAAGGGATTGATTCAGGTAAATACTGCTGGCTTTTTCTTGTTTGGGAGTTGATCAGAGGCAAGTCAAAGCCTGATCATCCGGTCAGGACTGTGAGGATTATCCAACAGGTCTACACACCAAAAGCCAACATGTCCTGGATTCACATGTTCCTCAGTAAGTTCGGGAGCGGATGTTTAACGGTTTCCTCCCATGGCTGCTGTAGCACCAAAATACTTTCTCTCTGCTGTGACTGTACGGAGTTATTTCCTCTCGGTGTATATGGAGTTGGCAGGAGAGAGTCCTCTTAAAGCACCTTGGGGATTAAGTCGGAGCTCCCCCATCCCACATTGAACTATAAACAGTCTTTGGGGAAGGATTAGAGAGAATACACAGCGGGGGGGCCGGTCGACGAGAGCTGCTTTAAATCAGATATAAATATGGTGTGAAAATATTTCAGCTCCTTAAAGTAACGCTTGATCCATTATCCTAAAAACACACATCCAACGCATCGCGCACTTCTCTGAAGATTTACGAAGCCACATGTGAGAAATTTCACTTTTCAGGATATTTCCTAAGCTCGCGTGTCTGCCTGCTTTTTAGGAACAGAGAGAGAGAGCAAGGAAAAAAAAAAAAAAAAAAACTTCAAATAATGAGCTCCTTCCACAGGAATTCCCCTATTTTAGAGAGAAAAGACGACGTGAGATACATGATTAATTCCAGGTGATTGAAGTCTGACACTTCTTCAAGATATGTTGGCATTTAGACATTTTATAGAGTTGACATTTAACATCTGGGCCAATGCCACCAAAACGTTTGGAACTGCTCAAACTTTGCTAAAAGTGAATCGCCTGTTTAAAGGCGCCTGACTTGACCGGAAAATCTACAGGTTTTTGGAACAATTTGACTCTTTTCAGGAGTTGGGAAAATCCTTTAGATTCGAGTATAATTACAGCAGGCTGCCAGAAACCACCACATGATTTAATATGGTGTGTGGCTTTGCCGCCTTTAGTGGCCTTAATTACATTTCTGTTGTGTGTTCCGAGTGAGAAAGAGACTCTTAACCTCTGCGCCTGGCACCGCGGCGTGCGGATCAGATTGCAGACGGTGTTTGACCTGCGATATGGAGGAGTTTGTCTGTTTGAGAAAATTGTTGGTATGGCTGTCATATTTAATAAGCAGTGTCCTCCCAAACGCAGCCGCACCTGCCCCAGTAAAATATCCCCATCGGGACAATCCAGCGTCTATTATTTTGTCATATCCTATTACACTGCGTCCGAGCACGCTGTGTCACACCGAATCACATCAAATCCATTTCTATGGTATTGTGTTGAACTCAGTACAATATCTATGTGTTGTAATGTGTTGTATTGTGTGTTTAGAAACGGTGTAGTGAATTGTTTCATACCGTTTTGTACTGAAACGTTTGATGTGGCTTCGGGTCGTGCTGAACCCCTCAAACTGTATTCCGATGTGTCGTAACACACCGCATCACGGCATATGGAATTATATTGCACAATGTTGTATTGAGTCATGTTAGAATGTGTTGTGTCACGTTGTGTAGCATTGTAAGGTTTTCTCGTACCGTTTCACACTGAAAGAGGACGGCTAGAACGCCAAACCCCTCCAACTTTATACCTGATCGACGATGGGAAAGATTTCATAAGATAAGATGAAATAATCCCTCATTCGTCCCGCAGTGGGGAAACGCTTCATTGTTGCAGCATCAAGGAAGAAAAGAATATAAACAATAAATGAGAATAAAAAACACCAAATCTCCCTCAAAATTCTGATCGTCAAGAGAAATGAGCAGAGGATTTTCTACTAAACTGAGAGTTTAGACCATTAAGGATGTGTGAGCAACATTGTTATCCTCTGAAGGTACAAACACTCATTCAGTTCCTTATTTAATACCTTGTTTTGATTTTTCGTTGGAGTTCTGCACATTTTGCCTCTGTGGTGATCAATATTTTTCTTAAGGCTCATTTAAACTTGTTAGTTTTCAGAGCGCTCAGTACTCACACAGAAATTCTAATCATGGCGCCGATGAATACAATTTCAAAAACAAACTTAGATGTAGAGAGTTCTACTGACAGATTATATTTTCAAGTATAATTTCATTGTATTAAATGTTCTGCAGAAGAGAAAATCGAAGCAGGAAGTGTCTTTGTTTTCAGCCTCATATTATCCCCACCATACTAATAAGACTAAACCCGTCTGAGCAGTTTGTTCTCTTAATTGGTTCAGCTGAAAAAAAAAAAAAGAAAAAAATTCCTTTAATGAAGAAGGGAAAAACACAATCAACTGTTTTGTTCAAAAAACCTTTTATAACTCTTACCCACTGATTACAGTTTAGGTTAGTTGATTTGTTTCGGTCATTCTGTCCCTGCTTCCTGCATCTCTGGAACGCTCGCTCCCAGCTGGGAAATAAATTCACGGCTGTGGGGGAAAAGGCCTTCTTGATTCCACTGATTACAGGTGAGGCCAGAGTGGTGGCGTCTGCGGCCGCTGCCGCCGCTGCTGCAGTGCGGCGGCGTCCGTTCACGATCTGCTAAACCAACACACTCAATTAAAAATGAAAGGAAATCAATTTAAAGCCTGGCAGCCCGCTGGGCTTCCTGCACACTCGGGGAAACACTGCTCTGTGTGTGTGTGTGTGTGTGTGTGTGTGTGTGTGTGTGTGTGTGTGTGTGTGTGTGTGTGTGTGTGTCAGTATTTAACGTGTCTCCACTCCTCGGGGATGACCGGCTCCTCCAGGTCCTCAGAAGTGGTGTGTTTGTGTGTCAGCGGGGATATAAGGCACACATGAGATACAGACGGTAAGTAAAGATGTACATCAGCTCCCAGGGCGACTGAATGGAGCCATGAAGGTACCGACGTGAGCGTTGTCTTCTACACTGTAACAACCGAGGGCGAAGCCATGGAAACATGATCCACTTATGAGTGACTATAAATCTATCTCTTATTCCCACACCCTGAATATAAAATACTGTTTGTTTATTTTATTTAAAAAAAAAAGAGGGCTGGATTTCATTTCAGCTCCTGATCTCAGGAACTAAATGACCCACTGAGCCCGTCAAACATCAGAGCTTCACCAATGAACAGTGACTTCCTGTTCAGATCAGGAGGTTGAGATCTGAGGTGTGGCTGACGCATGTCGTCGTTGACAAGCTGCCGAAAGGCTTTAAAACTCTGCATCTACAAACACTTTGGATGACAACAGGGATGAAGAGGAGGAGGAGGAGGAGCAGGCAGAACTCGAGCACGAAAGCTCAGTTAGCTGGAGGCCGAGTCGAGGACTAAATCAACTGCAGACTGTATTGTTTAAAAACAACTGAGAAGCTGTTGGCACAGCTAAATGTCCGCTTGTCTGTTTCGATAACTGTCATTTCAAATTGTAAACATCTGGAATTCCACGTGTTTTCATGATCTTAATTTTAGAAAACGAAATTCGTGTTTTTAAAAACCAAGATTTGGTTTGCAGACTCCATAAATTAGCTGGGGATCTTTTGTGTTTGGAATCCAGTCACGCTCTGTAGCAGCTAAAAAAACATGGAAACAAAAAACGGTTCAGGAAAAAAAAAAAAAAATAAATAAATAAGCAATTTGACACAATTGGTGAAAATAACATATTTGTAGCTGCAAGCAGCCACCAGGGGGTGACTGAAATATTAAATGGTTCATCTTTTCATCCAGTTCATTGTTTTTCACACGTCACTGCAGTTCTGCTGCTGAAGTGACGACTTTGTCCGACATGTGCGTGAACGGGGTCCCAAAGGTCAGCGCTCAAACACAAGTGACTCATTTTGATGCATTGAAGCTGTGTGTCAAGTCTCCAAACAAAAGTGTGAAAAGAGATGCGTCGTGAGCTGGACAAAGCCCCGTTCAGCTCAAGAACATCTGAACCTTCTTGCCTGGATTTATTTTAATTTCAGGGTTAATGTCTGCAGAATCATTAAAAAAGTGCAGAGTGACTTTTACTTCTTCTGTTTTTCCATGGTGGAAACAATCTTCTCTACTTTTATATTTCAATTTTCAAGGACAACATGGACGACGAGCGAGAAGAAGAAACTGACCTTTTGTGTGCTGCAGCATTCTCTGGATCAGCACCGGGTACTTCGTTATCCTCTGGGTCACGAGCAGGATGCATTCTGGGATGCCGAGTCTCCGCACAATGCTGCTACTCATCTTTTTCTGAAAGGAGAATAAACAAACGGAGCCTCGGTGAGAGATGCTCCCACACGACAGGTGACGGGGTTTCGAGTAACAGCAGAACAATGCAGCAGGGAGAAAGTCTTTAAAAGCCTTTATGTGAGGAATACAGCACACGGAGACGAGACTTCCTCCCCAAAACACCACTTCAGCTTGAAAATGGTGTGAAAAAGAAAGCAAAAGCGTATGAAAAGTAGCGGCCGCTACGTGACAGATCGTGGATAAACAGGGGACTGCGTGCAGGCGCTCACTTTGATGAAGGCTTTGAAGCGTTTGTCTTTGGTCAGGAGGTCCTTGTAGAAGTTGACAGCTTCGTTGTGGCGGCTGCAGAATCTCCCGTAGACCTTCTTCATGGTTTCACCGTTTGATCCTGAGAACTGAGGAAGGGTTTGACAGGTGTGAATACAGGCAACAAAACAGAGGCAGGACTGTCGGCGATGGTGACCTGAAGGCCCGGGGCCTCAGACGACTGTGTGGAGCAAACCGTTTCCTACACGTCGGGAAATGCATAAACCACGTGTAAAGATGAAGAGTAGCTCTCACTACATCCACCGACAGCACTGAAGCCGAGTACCTCACTGCGAATGGATCCAGCTGAATAATATTGTTGAATCTGTTTAACTGTATTTCCTCAAAAATACCAAATAAAGCAGAATAATAAAAGCCTGATTAATGAAATACCTGCTTCACCCAACACTTCTTACTTATCCAAGAATGTAGATTTCTGGATTCTTCTCACGTTCCTGAGTGAATATTTTTTAATCTACTCGAATAACATTATATGAAATGATAATTCATGAAATTTGAAAGGTCACGCGTTTACTTCTTCAGTGGGTAAAGTCCCTGCTGTCTGACGGCAGAGAGCAAAGCCGAATGTTCCATCATTTTGACAGTTAATTTTATACACAGGCCATCTTCGTAATGATAGTTCAGTTAATGACACATTTGTCCGATCTGAGGCAAACTCACAACACAGATTTAAAACTGCTTGGACAGCAAAAAAAAAAGAGAAACGCTGGCTTCAGAATGGATAACGTTACATCTAAGATGTACCGACGCTCAATAGCCTGAACCGGCACAAAGCCGTGGTGCAGAAACTTTTTTTTCCACAAATAACACAAAAAACATCAATAACATTATCAGTCATGGTAAGGGATTAGTTGAAAATAAATGTGCCCTATGTTAATCTGGAAGAAAAGCTATGAAGTTATGTATAGAGAGCAATTTAAATATATTTGTCCATTAGACAGCTCAACAGCGTGCAGTAAAAATGAGGAACCACATTGTCTCTGTCATAATGCAAAACGAAAACACAATAATTATGTTTGGAGGAGAATAATAAGCTGAAAATTATTGGTGAGGGGTGAAAACATTTTGTGAGGGGTATATATCTGCATGATTATAAACAATATCATTTCGAACAGCACTAATGGAAACACTCAGCTAATGTTGGCCCCTAGCTTTAAAAGAAGATGTAGTTCCTAATATGGATTTCAGATTTAGGATGCAGCATTTAACGCCTTCAGATGTTTTTATAAAGGTTTTGTAGTTTACCCTGCTTATTAAGGTGCATAAACTTTCCATTTGTTGCTGACGTGCAGTTGAATTTAAATTTTTTCAAAAATATTTTGTTTTGATTCCTGTTCACTGGGTTGCTGCAGTACAGCAGGATCCTCCGTCTCAGTACAGAGCAGCCCTCAGAGCCCTGACAAATTAACATTTCCAGATAAATCATTCAGGAAATGGGTGAAATAAGAGTCCTGACCTTGTACTGTCTCCCCATTCCTTTCATTCTTGTATGTTTTTTGTATATATAAAGTGGAATCATCCTACATCTCCACTTTTTTTAGCTGCAGTTAAGTGTAAAGGTCAGTCCCATTTATATGCCTGTTCAAAATATAGTCTGTGTGAGGTCCTTGATTGTGGGGAAACTTTAAGACTCTTTCTGTTGAACTACTTTGTGTAAAGTCACCTATGAAGACAAAAAAACAAAGAAAGGACGCGTTTCCGCAGCACGCAGCCCCTCCCTCCTCTGACCTGGCTGACCAAGATGTCTCCTATCCTGCTGATGATGAAGCCTCCCTCCACGCCGCCCGCCTCCAGCTGGCTCTCCTTCTTCCTCTCCAGGAGGCGCAGGAGGTGCTGCGTGTGGAGCTCCAGGAGCTCGTCCAGGGCGGGAAACAGCCTCTCCACCGTCTGCTGCTCCAGCTGCACCTCCTTCTGCAGGCCCTTGCTGTACACCTCCGACATGATGCGCAGCGTCCGAATGTGGTGCATCTCCGTCTGCATCAGCTCTGCGGGAAACAGCGGGAGTTCAGAACGAGCCGCCGCAGCCTCCGAGTGAAGCGGTTTCAAAGACGAGCCAGCAATTTTGTCAGAGTCGAAAGTTTCACATCAATGAGCCGAGCTACAAACAAGATGTAAAGTTAAACTGGAGGCAGCTCAGGGACATCCACAAAAACAAAAAAAAGGGAAAAATAAATGTAAATCTTCATCAAAAAGGTTTTTCTGTTAAACAAAATTCCAAAACACTTAAAATGTGATTTCTGATGTGGCATCAGGCACCGCAGAACAGTGACAGGCTGTTTGTGTTACACTGTTGACCTCAGGATTACCGTCTTTAAGTCACTTCCCTAATTTTCGTTCTCTCTACTCCTAAATAACATCGACGTTCTCGTCAGAGCAGATGGTTTCCTAACAGCTGAGACGGAGAAAGCTAATGAAGCAGTCTTTGATTATTCACTTTAAAAAAGAAGTGAGGGAAAGTCATCTCAGATTCGGGGAATTCCAACAGACAGTATCGCATGAGCGTAATTTGACACCAGCCTCATGGCCAGCAGGACGAGCCTGTCGTTCAAACTGGATCAAACTGATATGTAGGATTTGGGTTTATTCAGCGTCACCGTGGTGGTAGTGGTGGTGATACGCACCGTAGATGACGTCTTGTCTCTTGACCAGCTCTCTGTCCAGCTGCTGCAGATACTGCTGCTCCACGCCTAAACTCCACGAGTCCGCCTCCATCTCTTTGGAGTCCGCCTCGAACTCCCCCATCAGCTGCCCGTCCATCATCTCTGTCCCTGAAAGAAGCAGGTGCAGTCAGGGATCGGTCTGGGAGGGTGTGGCTGAGTCCAGGGAGGATGAGGAGGAGGAGGAGGAGGAGGATGAGGAGGAGGAGGAGGAGGAGGAGTGTGTTACCTTCATCAGTCAGGGATTCCATGGACTCTGTCACCTGGTTGGTTCTGTTGAGGGAGTCGGTCGACTGTGAGAGATACCGCAGGCCTTTAATGGGCATCTCGTCAAACACCGGACTGCAAAGTCAGAAGGAAGACAAGGAAGGAAGCATTAATATTGCTGTAAACACAACAGGCCAATGCAAATATATCTATTAATTACTGTGAACAGGATGCGGTGTGGACGCAGCGGTCAAATAACAACCAATCAACACATGCAAATGAAGACGCTCCATAAACTGCAGATTCTAAACAAGCAGAGGAGGACTTTCATTTCACTGCACAGGAAACGTAAGCATGAGGATCCTCACCCGGCAATGTTGCTTATTGACAGACTCTTGGAGAGGTTGTTCCCGTGGAACGCCATGATGCTGGTGGGTCTTCGTGGCGCCGGCATCGTCAGGGAGGAATGGTCTTCAGGGGTGAGGATGGCTGACCAGGGCCGCTCCCTCGTCCCCCCGGCTGGACCGCACAAACACTCGCATTACACAGGAGATCAGGCCTGAACTGATCCTAAAGAGACTCTCTTTAAACTCCAACCACTTCTCTATTTTTAGGACCTTTCAGCTACATTTTTTTTTTTTTTTTTTTTTTTTAACAGAGTTCGTTCCTGCATTTCTAACTTTTTAAAAGAGGGAAAACAACCTGGGTTTAGCTTCTTGACACACACAAAAAAATCTGACTTTATCCGACAGGTTTTGAAAAGCTTTGAGTCTGGGCTGGAGGACTTGTTCAGTCCTCGGCGGTGCTTAAAGTACTTAGGCTGAAAGAACATAAAAAATGCCTAAAATTAGAGATTCTGGTGTTCCTCCAAATCGAATGTGTTTACTGTGGATTACAGCATGAGAGAGACGGTATGATCGTATCGTGCGCACTGATGAGTTTTGGAGTGAGGAGAGGGGCTTTGATCAGTGGATCTAAAAACAGCCCCATAGGAGCACCTTGTTTTCAGCTTACGCACACACAGACATCACATTTCTTTTAAACTCAGGTGAAAGTGATTATTAAAAGAAGACAGATACGCACAACACAGGGCTCCCGTTCCTCTTATTGGAGGTTCAATCGCCTCGAGGCAATGACAATAAATAAGAACTGGCCGTGATCATTGTGTGGCAGCCAAGTTTGGGTCACACACTCACATTTGTTCCTCATGGTGACGGTGGAAACGGAGCTCGAATCTGGTACTGCAAACTGCTGCTTGGGAATCTAAACAGAAAGAGTAGAAGAGAGAAAAAAAAAAACATAAATGAAAAGAAAATCGATGTTGGCTCCGAGACAACACAAGGCTGGAGAATCAGTGGTGGAGTAACAGCGAGGAAAGTTTTACCTTCATCTTCACCTTGGCACAAACAGGCAGAGCGTCCCTGCAGCCCTTGTGGACGGAAGCATAGCAGTCTGGAAAGAAAAGCACAGTTACTATGAGCCTGGTGGTGAGGGCCGGTGAGGGTGCGTGTGTGCGTGTGCGTGTGTGTGTGTGTGTGTGTGTGTGTGTGTGTGTGTGTGTGTGTGTGTGTGTGGAAAGGTGGGGGCTACAGAAATTCTGACTGGTTTTCATAGCCAGCCAGGAAACTCCACCAGCCCGCTAATGAAAGCCAGACTGGATGAGGAGCATGTGATGTGATGCAATAGAGGGGTAATACTGCCGCCGGACAAACGAAACGGGGGAGAAAAAAGAGGGAGCGAGAGAGAGGGAGCAAAAAAAAAAAAAAAGAGATAGATTGGCCGTGGAATGACGCATGCACATAAACACTGACTTGCATGGGAAAATTTCAATTATGTAAACATTCCCAAAACGCCATTTAGGAACAAAAGTTGTCATTGACTAAAATAAGATCTGGCCTGAAATCGAAGCCCGTTTAGTCAATGGAGAAGCAGCACGCGGGCTCGCGCTTTGTGCCTTTGTTTCTGGTGCGAGTGTGTAAGAAGAAGATCAGGAAGTGCCAAGAAACAGAAGAAAAACCTAAAATCCACAATGGAGCCGAGCTATGTTTCCACAGAACTGCATGCTGGAACGTTTCCAGTAGACAGAAGCGTATTGAACAGACATGTACAACAAGCAAATCCCACGACAGCAAAATCGGGCCTCATCATGACTTGTGGCCAGAGTCAGGGTGAGAAAGCAGCTCGACAGGTATGAAAATTAAAAAACAGAAGCAATGCGTCCTCCTGCTGTGGGCTGAATCATGCAGTGTGTGTTACAGTGCAGAAAAACAAGAGAACAAAAGTAAATTGTATGATATGTCTGATTATGACGGGCCCAGTAATGCCATCTTAAATTCCTGCAGAGATTTCCATCTCTTTTCCCTCTCCTCCTCGAGGTTTTACTGGGTATTTTACAGCATTTTGTGGACGAATGACTAATTCCAGCTAATCTGAGACAAAAGCATCACTGTGTTTGTCTGCTGGGTGGAAGCCAGCCAGACATCTGCGAGTTACAAACCTCCTGAAAAACACTCTGCGCCTCTCTCTCCCCCATCGGAACCGT
The DNA here is from genome assembly GCF_902148845.1 of Salarias fasciatus. Classification (NCBI taxonomy): domain Eukaryota; kingdom Metazoa; phylum Chordata; class Actinopteri; order Blenniiformes; family Blenniidae; genus Salarias; species Salarias fasciatus. The sequence continues at coordinate 9,635,001 of NC_043745.1, forward strand.
CTGCGACGATCTGAACGCAGCGAGAGGACGTCTGGAGCGTCTGAGGCAGATCGCGGCTGCGGAGAGGAATTAAAGCGATCGGCCGCCGAGCCGGTCTCTCCCTTTTTGGCCTTTTCTTGGGGTTGCGCCAGTACAGGCTTGTGCAATAAACTACATCCTCTTTAGGGCTGCCGCTGCTGCTTCCAGTGAAAAACAATGCAGAAAGCCGCCCGAGCTGAAAGCCTGACTGGTTTCCATTAGATGCAGCCCTTTAGGGAGTTTCACTGCTTCAAGTTGGTTCAATATGAGGATCGAGTAGCTACACGGCCAACTGCCAATGTGAAGCGCAGTCGTGAATTATAGGTGGGTTCCTGCACTTGAAATCAACTAATGGGCAAATAAATGTACGATATTTTCTCTGTAAATAAAGGTTTTTTTTTCCATTATGTAAGGGCAGACGGACGTAAACCCGGCAGTCCTCGGTGGGAATAGAGAGCGAGCCGACATGGCTGCTGCACTCATGACTCACGGCCGATGATGTATTCTCGCTGAAGACATTTTCTTTTCCACCACGACTTCCCTTTTTTCCTGTACATTACAGGCCTGCGCGTTGCTCACCCGGCCGTGCGTTCTCAGGCCAGAAATGACACCATAATGAGTTGAACTGTGCGTTACCAAACAGGCGCTCTGATCGGGGGGAGAGACAGGAAAGGAAGGACAAAGAAAGAGACGAGCGGAGAAATGACGGTACTCACACGAGCAGTAGAAAGCCTCCTTGTTGTTGAAAGCCTTATTGCACTGGGAGCACTGGGCCGCCTGGTTGGAGCAGAGCGGCGTGAAGACGTGGCCGTTCACGCTCTTCTTGTCCTTCTCCTTGCCCTCTTTGTCTTTCTCCCTTTTCTCTCGCTCCTTCTCCTGCACAAGACGAATTAAAGCAAATGAGAACATGACCCCACCTCGAACTGTTTCTCAATAATTACTTTTGGCTTTTTTTTTTTTTTTTCTTTCAAACATCCAATTACAAGTTAGGGAAACAATGAGGCTCGGAGTGAAGCCTGTTTACGTGGTGAGCCAACTAACACGCCAGACACTGACAAAAACCTATCACTATTTGGCGAGCTGCTTATGCTAAATTCCAATCTGAACCCTGCAGAGCAGCATTATTACCCTGATGTACCACACAGCAGGAGGCTTTTGCATATTAAGTGTTGCATTATTTATGCTGACAACAAAGTGTCTCATTACGGGACTGTTTTAAATGTGGAGTGATTTGTTTTCAGGCAGTGTTTTTTTTCCCTCTCGCTGTCTCGGTGGAAGAAAGTGGGACTTTTCCTGCCAAGAGTTTGATTTGATTTACAGGATTATCGCTCGTTTATAGTGTAGAGACACGACTGAGAGGTACAAACTGTCAACATTTAAATCAAAGGAAAACTCGTTCTCATTAAACCAGAGTGTGGGAAGTCACTGGAAATTAGGAATCGGTTATTGAAAATGAAAACTAACTAAACACTTGGGAAAGTAACTCTTATCAGACTTTAGTATCTCTCAATTAGGTCCGTCTTAATTATGAGCACAGCTGTATTATTGAAGTGTTGCTGTGAGACATTAGCGGAGCCGTCAGCTCTGTGTGAGTCTAATAACTGATACACTCATTAAGTTCAAGTTACATTAATTAGTTGAGGGAAGATGCACTACTGGAATAGAAAAGAAGAGAAAAATACTTTATTAATCCTAGAGGGAAATTCTTTAGTTCATGTCAAATACATCAATCGTGGTTTCAGTGGCCCAGAGCACCATTATTGTATAAACAGACCCCCAAAAGTAACAAGAGTTTTCTATTTTTTTTATTTAAAATTGAACAAAAAGAAAAAGAAAAAGCAGAGACACTATATTGATTATTTCAGCCAATGTTTCTACATGCAGCTGAAATAGAATCAACTTTGTGTCCACCTGTGTTTGGTTTTTAAATGACAGCAGATCAGACACTGCGATCTGCTAATCACAGAAACTGACCTCAGTATTGACTGAGGGGTCAGAGGTCAACAGTATTGTGTTTTATCGCGATCAAAGAGGAGGCAGAATATTGACCTTTAACTTTCACATATGTAAACTCTTCCTGGGGTTTTACAGGGACACTGAAGGTCTGAAGTCAGCCTCATGATTCAGCAGAGGACTGATTTGTACACTTATTGACAGTATGTGATTTCTTTGTTTGAGATGCTACACCTTCTGTATCTGTAGCGGCTCACGAGGATCAGCGGATCATGACTTAAATAATTTGTAGATCGAGATGCTTTAGTCATATTTCCAAATCTCGCAAAATACCTTTTCATTCAGGTTTAGTAATTCACTAGCAGTATTTCATTTTCTGAATCTTGCTGTCGATGTTATTTCCATCTGTTATACAACATGACGATTCTTCCTGAAGCCCAAAAACAAAACGTTTCTCTCAGCTGCTCCATATATGCTTGTCAAAATTGAGATATTTGCTTACTGGTACAACAGCAGCCATCCTCAGTCAGAAACTCCACCCCCTCGATCAAATTCTGTCTAAAAGCTTTTTATTCCACTGCCTGTTAGATGTTTTGTCTGAAACACACCTATAATTGGTCAGGAGATAAAGTACAAACCCGTTGAGCCATGCATCATAACTTTCAAGGAGATTACAGGCCATTAAAACAGCGCTGGGTGGACTGAGACACACCCAGATGCATTCTGGGTCATTAAAGCAAAGCGCAGTGCGTTGTCTTCTCAGATACTGTGATGCCCTTGTCCAACCCCTGCTCATCGTGAATGAGCAGGAAGACGCACTTCTGCAGAATGCGTGACTGCAGAAGGAGACGTACTGTCTGGGAATCAAACGGTTTGACCTTCTCTGTAACAGGGAGGCCTTTCTGCTGCCGCAGCACCGATGCAGCAGCCCATCGCCAGCTGCCGGTCATCTCTGTACACCGAGCTGAATCACAATCCCATAAATGTGATGCGGAGAAGAACAGAGCTCTTATTCTCTTGGACTTGCATCACAGAGGCCTCCGCCCAAACCCAGAGGAAATGGGAAAATGAAGTTTTCCAGCTCTTTTTAATGGCCTAGCCTTGGGCCTCTTGGTTTGAGGGGACCACAAAGCGCTGACATACCGAAGCTTGTTTTGCTCCTGAGCTTCAAGATACCAACAGGCTGAGTCGACCGCAGCGTGCTCTCAAGCCATTACGACACACTCGCTGCCTCCATTCTCACTTCCTGCAACAACCGTCTCACTAATAGAGAAACGCAGCAAAATAAAAGCTGAATGTCTTCTTCATTAACGGCTCTTCTGTTGGCATTAAGCCTGATTATGAATTTTAAAAAAGCAACATTTAAGACATTACAAACAGTGCTGCAAGAAGAAAAGAAAAAAAACTTTCTCAGCACTTCCTTCTCCCTACAAGCATTAAGTTCTTTCTTTGTGTCTAAACCAAAGATTAAAAGTGAAAAAAGTCCCCCATGACATCAGTGGAAAAAGACATCAGCCCAGAAGAGAGCAGCAGTCACTTTGAACATGATATTGTGACAGTCTCTTTCACTCGGCTGCAGCTTTACTGGGAAAGCAGAGCGCCGTGTGAGCCTACCTCCAGCCAACCTTTCCACCTCAGCGAGAAGCCGCGGCTCCCTGTCAGCCTCCTGTATACCATCCCGGGCTGCGGCGGCTCGGCAGCTGGAGCTACTGCCAGCGCCGACGCTCCATCAGAAAGAGCTGACGATGAGGAAGTGGCGGGCTCGCTACGGGAGGTGCTATTTCTGCAATGACCCTGGAGTCCGGCACAGACGCTGTCACAGCACAAGATCCCCCCTCTGGACTGTTCACACTTTCGATATTGTGCCGAAACCTCACATCTGAAGCCGACCGGGAGTGAAAATGTAGCTTATGTCAATCTGAAAATGGCTGCTTAAGTCTTCCTTTTTTTTCTGCCTCTTCATTTTTATTACATGAAAAAAGAAATCAGGCTTACTGTGGTGCCAAGTGATGGCTGAATAGCCACTTTCTTTAGCTCCCAACATGTGCCGACCCACCAAAGCCTCTTTCTGAACCATCAAAACTTTTATTGGTCTCCAATAATTTTGACCTCTGACAAGCGAGCAACCAGCCGCAGGCTTGTCACTTTAAAAGCAAAGCGACGACTGAGGTTAGAGAGGAGATTCGAAAACCACAGGCAGCTCTGCCTTCCTGTTTTACTTCCTGTTCACCCCTCGGAGTCTCTGTGCAAAGGCTGCATGTTTACAGAAGGCACACCGATGGCTCTGTGGCTACATGAACACACACTTCATTCCCCAAAGAAACACGCATCTAGACTTTTTTCTTTCTTTTTTTCAACTTGTCCTGTCCAGCATGGAGGCAGTAGAATGGAGGTCTGGCTGCTGTTAAGTGCCAGACAGATTTGCTCTTCTAAGAGGAGTTTATAAGCATAAAGCTCCTCTTTTTAGCATACTTTCTGAATCTATTTTAATTATTTTGAGTACTGACACATGATATTGCTGGACCTGACGGGGGGACAGAAAGACAGGTAAAGAGACAAAGTTTTAACATTCAAAAACCCAAAATGGACTCTAATTATTTAGCATTACGTCTTTTTTTTTCCGTTAAGATGAAGCAGTACGCAACACCAGCTCCTCATGATGAAATTAAGTACGACAACATTAATATGAGCTCTCATGCCACAGCTGTGTTGGTGCCACTCAGCTGAAGACGCTGCAGTGAAACAATCAGAAGGACGTCCCTCAGACGGCAGGGCTCAGTCTGTTGTGATTAATCTATCAGCACAGCAAGGATGAGAGACGTGGAAACAGACCAATGACGTGACGAGACGTGAGGATGAAGCTCCCACTACATTGCAATAAACCTCTGCTAATCTGTTGTCTGGAATCGTGAAAAGATCCTTTAAGCATTGTGCACAGATCTGTTGAGAAACTTCTAGAAGCTGCGTCATACATGTCATAAAAAAAAACCACCAGGTTGCCGAACGTCTGTGTTCAGCAAGGTGGGAAATGGATTCACGCAATCATCACAAGATCATCATAATCATCCCCCAAAGAGTGTAACTCTGTCTTTTCTTGTCGATTACTCTTACCCATGCATATAAAAAAATAAATAAATAAAAATACTGCAGTACCTATACTTTTTCCCCTCCCAGCTGTACAAATATCACTTCTTTCTCTTTCTTATTCTACCAAACAACCAGTAAAACCCTACACATACTGCATGGTCTTCTATGGTTCAGGTAATAAATTGTCTTTGTTTCATGTTAAATAGGAACAGAATCATGTTATATATGAAATAAACCATCACTGTAACTCCTAGTATAATAGAATTGAACAGGATAGAATAGAATCCGATTGATTCCCTCCTCACCTGCTGCAGGTCCCTCCTACTCTCAGTAATACAAATGGTGATAAAACACCTCAACAATGCGGTGATTCAGCAAAGCAATTCACATTAAAATATGTGTTTTTCTGTAAACACATCCTAGACCTCTGCAAGAAAAACTCTCTAAAGCCCCCTGTGGTCCGAACAACTGTCACAACCGTCACAAAGGTTTTCTAGCTGTGTTAATCTAATTTATATCCACAACTGGAAAGAGAAAACAAAAGTAAATAATAAATAAATATATTGCTTATAAATTAAATTTAAGGCTATCTGGAAGCTTGTGAGGCCATTTGAAGGTTTAAATTGAATGATTTTTTTTTTTTTTTGGTCTTAATGATCTGCAGAAAGCCTGTTATCGGAGCAGATAAAAGTCTTATTATTGACAACTGTTGCCATAAATCATAAATATGGTTATTACAATACAGAATGCTTATACTGCCACTTTAAAAGATGGATGGTGATTTCCAGACTGCTCTGCGATGACTTCCACAGTGTTGTTACAGCATTTGGAGTCATTTTATAGAAAAACATAAAAAAACGAGAAAGAGAAATGACTGCTGTGCTCCCAAAGGGAAAAAGGGGACATTTTGGCTAAATCACCTAACAAGGTCTGACAAAAGAGATGCAGAGGGACAGGAAGAAGCTCTGAGCTCTAAACCTGCGCTACAGGGACAGGATGATGGTGGAACAGGTCGCCAACTCGCCCCTAAGCAAGACACATCACGGCCTCAGCTTTCCGACTGGAGGAGGATGAGAGGATGAAGAGGACGGGTCCTTTTCTGGAGCATCTATTTAGTCCTAGTATTACTTTAGTATAACACTTCAGTAGTGTCCAGTTTGAACTGCTGGGCAGGAAAAGGAACTGTTTGGTTGGATAAAGTTGCGTCTCTCCAGTCTCACCATGGCTTCGATCATTCAATATTGTGTGTCTTTTTCCGAGCACCAGCGTGGTTTTACGGTTTTTAGAAAGAACAGCGCTTGACTCAAACATGAAGTGACCTCACTTCCTCAGAAGAAAAGAGTCAGAAGAAGAAGAGTTTAGTTTCTGTTTGCACCTCTTCTCTCTGCCAATCAATCGTGTATTTGCATTCACAAGAGCAGCAGAAACTGCTGACATGTCACTGGTCCTCAAAGCTTCCTCTAGTTTCCCCTCGAGATACTGACCTAAAGCAGACAGTCGTACTAAAAACACCCCGGAGTGCTGGAGCATTAAAGCTATGTTGCTGCTGAAGTTCAGCAATCACTCATTCCCTCAGTGTGTTTGAAGCTTCTTATCTGTGTATTTGAACATTTTGAAGCCACACAGCCGCTATGAAGTCGCTCTGGGTGAACGGCGCTGCTTCACTATTCCAGGTTGACTCACCCTGGTCTTTTTGTACATCTTGTTCTTGAGGTAGCTGAAGGTCCGGCTGACTTTGGTCACGCCCTTTCCCTCAGTGTCGCTCCGCAGAGGCCCTGGTTCCTCCTCAGATATACTGGAAAGCGCACACACACACACACACACACACATTTACATTAACAAAGATAACCTCCTCACACAAGCTGCTCCTCCCAGCACCGCTGAGGTCCTCTGCTCCGATGGAAGCATCTGACCACCTCTCCACAAAGGTCTTTATAGAACCATAAACACTGCTGCTAAAGTACTGACCTGTAAGCGAGCGGCCCAGAGGTGGTGGAAAACAACCTCGAACCTGGAAAGAAAAAAAAGAAGAGTGAGATTTTATCCAGAAGCTTCTAAAAGCAGCACAGGAGCTTTTTTTTTTCCCCTATTCATTTTTCTCATGTGCGTTCAGGTGTAAAATCCCCCGCTCCCTGTTTGAGTGGTGGCTTTCTGTGTGTCGGTGCTGACCCCAGCGCCGACCGGCCACTCCACTTCCTCATACTGAGTGTGCGACCTCACACCGATTAATGGTTAGGAAATCTCTCTTCTCATCACAAGTGGTCCGCTCATGTCCCGGCTAAAAGGGTTTGGCAGCGACCAGAGTGAGAGACTTTTAATGTCTTTGAGAGAAAGATTTAACCTTTAGGTTCCCTCACAGAGCGGCGTGAATCCAGCGCAGAGAAGCGGGAAGCGACCAGACTCCCGCCAGCGCTGCCATTAACTGCTGCTGAAGAAACCCGACTACTTAAAGAAGCTTTTAAAGGCGATTCTAAACAGTTAGATGGGACTCAAATTATATCAGGCTGCAAGTGAACAAAAAGGAGAGAAAAAAAATGTCCAGATGTGAGGACTGGATGGAGTTTGACAAACTGTAGTCGGTAGACGACTCGATCAGATCCACTGTCGTGTGTCAGTTTATTTCCACAACATATCTTGAAATATCGTTATTTAACCACCTTAAATTCAATTCCACTGAAATGACTGAGAATGATTCTTTTCTTTTTAAGTCTCCGCTGTGTTTGTTTTAGTTTCACAACATGCCAAATGTTAAAAGTACCCAGCAGATGTGGGTCAGTTTCGAAGCCAGTCTTTTAATAGAGATTAACGATGTTGGATTACATGTTGTTTGTGCTTTGAAGTTGAAGTGGCCGTGAGCAAAGTTGCTAAAGTAGCACATCTTGCTTTAAATGATGTAAATATTGATGGAGCCGTTCCATAGCAAGCTCCATGTGCACGTATAACTCACAACACTGCAAAATCCTCATTAATTTCTGCACTAAAAAAATCTGCCTCCAGTCTTTCTCACACAGATCCTTCAGAGAAACTTGTTAATAAACTTCTTTTTCAAATCACTCATGTTATTACATGTTGTGAGATCTTGAACAAGTCATTTCTCCCATCATGAATTCCTTCATTAACCAGGCCTCTACATTAAGCAAATGAAAAAGTGCCTCAAGCACAAGGCATTTCTCAGTTTCAACACTTGATATGTTGTCTATAGATGGTTTTCAATTAAATGTAGAGCTTAGAGATCATTGCACTTCACAGAATTTCCCATCTTTTCTGAACTTGTGTTTTCCCTAAAATGTATAAAACATAGTTTATGGTTGCTCAGCTTATCACACACAAACAGAGGGTATTTCCTGCACCTCAGGCTTCACCAGGACTAAGTTGGATTTTCTGTAAGTTTTTCTATTAATCTCTGACCTTGTGTCTTAACCAAACTCCACAATTATCAAAAAAAATAAATAAGCAGTAGCCGAGGAGTGAACTGTGAGCAGGCCCTCCTGAATAAAGGGGAACAATCCGCTTCCTTCCAAACAATCATTTCCATATGATGTTGCAATGAATTTCTGCAAAGCTCTGCTCCAATCACAAAGTCAAACCCCAAAACAGGATAATAGGGCCAAAGTTTTGGAGAGCGTGCGTTTCTAGCAAAGCAGTCAAAGAGAACAGGAACACTAATGGAAATATCTGTGCGATAAGAGCGGGGAAAGGGTGACTCAGCGGCTTTGGCTAAAAGGCGACGGGCTCACGTTTATCTGCAGGGAAGAGCGGCCTTCCTCCCTCCACCTGCTGTGTTTATGATGAGTCTTTTCCTCTTTCTCCGGTGATTGAGTTTCTACTTGCAAAGAGGCTAAAGGAAGGGCTAACTCGAATAAAGGTCAGCTCAGTCCTGGGCAGCGCCGAGGAAGCGCCGGGGTCATATCTGGTGTCAGCGACAGGAGTCATTAGCACCGTGTCTGCTGCCTCGGTCAAAGGTAGCTTTCTACACCGGCGATTTCTCTAGAAGCTAATTCTAATTGCACATCCACACTGGAAGCTGCTCTTATCAGTGATAATTAGCGGTTTTCTTCTGTCAACTCTGCTGCAGCTGAAGGTTTGAGCTTCGCTGGTCTTCAGCATTTGGTCCTGCACAGGCTGAAATGAATCGGTCTCCTCACTCAGCCAAAAAAAAAAAAAAAAAAAAAAAAAAAAAAACTGCAGAGAGCTATAAAAGTAGACTGAAGTTTAGATTAGAAAATTCAAATTTTCCTTCTGGCTGCTTCCAGACAGCTTTCGGCCCCTCCGCCGAGGGCGGCTCTGAGGCTTCGCTGCAGTCACACGTGGGAGCTTCAATCTGTGTACTTGGCTCACTACGCCTTCATTACGGCTGGGTGTGTCTCGGGTTTTAATGGCTCCCCTTCAACCAAACACAACTTTTGCTTGGCTACACCGTTCCTGACCCCCCCCCCCCCCCCCCCCCCCCCCCCCCTTCAGCAGAACAAGCCATTATTACTTTCCTATGCACACAGCGAGTGGGTGGGTTACAGTCGTTTGGAGGAGGTCCAGGGCTCTAGTGGGAACAGCTACCGCTCTCAAACTAAGACCACAGCTAGCCTTCTACCGCAGCTCGGTACTTACTCAGGCTATCCTCATCATCGCTAGATGAGGAATCCCCGTAAATGAACTGAGACTTAGATTTGGTGAGGATGGGAGAGAGGTTGAAAGAGAAGGAGATTCGCCTCTTACGCCTCAGGCGTCCCACCGCTGGGCAGAGCAGGAGGAGAGAACCACAATGAGGACAGAAAAATCACCCACCCGAAAAGTAACAATAAGTTTTACCTGCGACTCAAGCTGTGTCTTCACTAACCTGGATTCTTCGCTGAAAGTTTACTTGTATTCTTTTGTCATTTCAAGTGTCAGATTTCTGAGACTGCATGCAGTTTAAATTTAAATATGCAATGCTTTCAATGCTTTATTGAAATCATGTAGTTTAACAGTTAATTTGGTAAAATTACAAACTGCATCATTTTTCGCTGAAACGGTTTTAAGCCAGTAACTTTTCGTCAAAGCACCACGTAACGCTTTTCTGCACATTATTGCAAAAAGCAAAGCAAACGAAAGCATTAAGTACATTTTAATGCATCCTGTTTGTGGACAATAGCTTATATCTCCAAGCTCTTTTCTTCTTTAGTGGTTCCAACAGTATTTTTCTACATTTACATTTTCAGTACATTGCAGTATTTCATTACATTTTCAGAATTTGGTGCAACAATGAATCAGAGGTTTACGTCACAACGTTATCAGGTGAAAAGGGAAAACTTTCAGTTTGTTCTGTGTGTCTGTTTACACAACAACGGTGCTCCAAGCCACTGAAAATACAACTTTTTGAAAACACCGAGACTCTGTCTCCATGGAAACGGTGGAAAACACAACTTTTGCGAAACACTGCTACTGTGCCACGGCTGTGGTAAATAGCTCTTCTGCACGTGTGTGAGCAGACGGACAATAACAACAAAGTTTGGCTTCAGACAGTCATGACTTCCAGTCCATGTTCTCCTGAGACTTGGTAGTTTTAGTGTTGCCAATCAGTCATGATGACGATCCATTATTGTTTATAATGTATAGTTCTCTGCGTGCATGTGTATGTGGTTTCACAACAAAATGAACTAACGGCACCAACTAGTGGCTCAACATAAAAACTACAGTTTCTGCTGTTTCCATGTAAACAGACGTTGTTTTCAAAACGTTGCTGTGAAAACAAGAAACCTCTCTGAAACGGAAACCCAGAAATGCTGAAAAATTGTCATGTAAGTGAGTTCTAAGTGACACAAACTGCACATTTTAACAAGCCAGCACAATTTTTGTACAGCGCAATTATAGTGTTATTAATTTTATTAACATGCACATCAAATTCTGCTTGATAGAGATCAAAAGCCAAAGGTTTGGTTTGCATCTGAACATGAAAAAAGAGCTGAGCTCAACCTTTGAATTGAAGCTTAAATGGCTCTGTTCGCTTTTAAAGTGATAATCCTTCTGCACAAGGATGCAGCGTTTCAGAGAGAGCGAAGCCAGACAAAGCAGCTGTGAGAACGGAGCATGTTTACAGGTATGTGAGGAGTCTCTCACAAGATGTGACTCCTTTGTTTTGAAAAATAAAAGCCCTCGTTTCAAATTAAAACCTTTTCATGTAAAACAAAGTGTCCCAGACTAATGTGCTGCCGGGTCTGGTTTGTTTCTGTTGTTGATCTGACAGAGTTACGTGACTCTACATGAGACTATACATGAGATTTGAGACCTGTTGAAGGTCTAATGAAGACAGCTTCCAAAAAGCGAAGCCGAAATAAACCTGAAGAGCCGCTTCTCCTGCACATAAATACACATGATGTACAAAAGAGGCAGAGTGAGTGCTTTTCTGTCTGGGGCCACTCACCGTCGATGTCTCTGTGGTTGATTGCGAGCATGGAGACAGACTTAGTGAGGGGCAGGGTCATGGGGGAACCGTTGCTTCGTAGCGGACGATACCGTCTAGATTTCTGCTGTAAGAAAGCACACAAAGCCCAATCAGACCTCTAAGCGTGACCATGCTGAAAACAAGAGAAGGACACCAGGCCGAGCTGAGACAATGTGGAACAAAGAGATACAGGCTGCTCAACGAGAAACAGGAACGACGGACTAAAAAGGGAAACTAGACATGTGATGCTGGATGCTCGGCGAGCTGGTTTAAATGCGATGAGAGCAGAGTGAAGGCGCCTGAGGAAAGCCATGTTTATTAATTCTCGTTAATCCCCCAAAACTGACAAGTCTCAAATTTCCACCAGCTGATTATGAGTCTTGTTTATGCAGCAGCTTTACAAATCCTTCACTCCTCTCCTGATTTAGGGTGAGGAAGTTAGAAACAAGCTGAAATGTTTCAAGAGTTTGAGGCAACATGGATGCAACACTCAGAGTCCTATTTTTGAAATGCATGAGAATGTGTGTGGGCTGACCAGGTCGTGCAGCCTGTGGTGCTCGCTGTGATCCTCCTGCTCCTCTGTCAGGGACACCAGAGAGCCCCTGTCGTCGCTGTCCTGCCGGGGCATCCGGGAAGGCTCCAGGATCCGGGGCCCCTGGGTGGCGGGGCCCCTCAGCTCCTCTTGGCCCCCACTGAGCCCCTCCAGGCTGTAGCTGCTCGGACGGGGAGAAGGGCAAAGGAATTAGTCATGAAAGCCTTCAGGATGCACACAACACATAACACACAGGCACCTGTTGAGACGAGCACGCGCACACACACACACCCACGGACACCCATGCACAGCTGGCCGTGCACAGTGTTTAGTCAGCTGAGTTATCACTGGGCTCCGGAGCAGATTTACAACTGAAGCAGCTGCAAATGACTTCCAGCATCAGCATCAGCATGGAGGGCTCTGCAGCTGTGATTTACAAACCCAATTACATCGATCTATGACTGGAAATAAGAGGCCTTGAGAAATCCAATACAATGATTATGGAGAGGAAAACTACAGCTACATTTCAGGATGAGCTATGGGGAGAGGCTGTGGCTCTATTGGCTTCAGGACGGAGCCGGTGATAGTTAAAGCTCGGGCAGTAAATCTCTCTTATCTCCAGCCGTTGGGTTTTGTATGGCACTCCATTATCCAGCAAATCATCGCTCCAACACATTCCCGAGCATCACTAACTAAAACTGGGCAAAAAAGAATCATGACTGGGTGATTATCGGTGACCAGCGTGGAGAGCAGCACTCACCTATCCTCGGGGCCGTGAATGTAGATGGCTATATTTGTCATATTAAGGCCTCCTCTCTGGCAGTATTATCACATACGGTCCTACAGACCCCGAAGCTTCTCGCTACTGAAACATTAATAAGTCTGGCAGCTACTGCAGCGTTTAACGCTGGTGGGGAAGCTGCTGAATGACCGGGCAGGTCGTAGTCTCACACACACACACACACACACACACACACACGGCAGTAAACACCCACAACGGCAAATGCAAATCAAGCAGCATGTAAATGTCACACACACACACAAACACACACATACACACACACGCACTCGAGTACCTGAGGGAACTAACTACCTCCACACCGGGGCTGTGGGGAGTGACGGGGAGGCACCAGCTCAGACTAACAGGAAGTGAAGAGGAGCCGGTGAGCAGGTTAGAGGATGAAGAGCAGAGAAGGTGGAAAAGGAAGAGAACTGAGGGAAAGAGACGTTTTTCCTCAGGAACAAGTAGACAACAGAACAGTGTGTCAGAGTGGCGGAAGGGATCGCCGTTAATCCGCGATGTAATCAAATCACCTGTCGTGGATTAGCATGAATGAGAATTATATTTCAACACCATGAAGTCGAGTCTTGTTGCAACTGTTACGTCCTGGAGTTATAAGTTAACTGTGTGCAAATGAAATTAAAAACAGCTGAGCCAAGTTCTGACTCAAAATCCAGAGAAATACGATCACCGTCCAGGACTTTACGTTTTCTCCGCTGCGGAAGTGATTATTAGTCAGTGGATCTTGAACCTGAGTTGTTTTCCCAGCAGCCGGTTCACTATTAACCACGGCTGTGACAGATGTGGCCAGATGGTTACCGCAGTGGCCTTCGACAGGAAGAAACACGTCTTCATTAGAGTCCGACGGGAATCTATGAGGGCCGAGGGCATGATCAGCTCGAAGGGCTGTAACGACTTGATAAATCAACTAGCCCATGCAGCAAAAGTTAATCACTGACTAGTTTTAATAATTCATTTGTTTTTCTTAACAAATGCTTGTGGACTTGTAGCTGAGATGATACAAAAGGAAATTCATGCGTTTGGAATCACTCAACATTTTCACACATTAAAAAACATTGATGGATTATTCAAGCATCACAAACCATGGTTAATGGCAGCCTTGTTAGCCAGCAGCTGTCACCGAGTCAGTGGAGCACACAACGAGCAAAAGGAGTTATAATAAGGAAATCTAACAGACAAACCAAAGGTGAAGGGCCATTTTTTAAGTCAGTAATTGTTTGAACAATCAAATTTTGGTATCTGAGGTGCCAGTAAATGTTTCCCCCCCCCCCACAAATCTAAGGTTCAGATAAATTCAGGCCCGATTTATATAAACTACACACAATAATTAATGCTTCTTGGCAATAACTCTTGAAAAGACATGAAATTCTTCATTATTTCCCTTTTTCATGGAGCATTTGTGGGATGAGCAGCTGAGATCAAAAGTGTGAGACTGCCACTTGTTGCACGGGCCACAAAGTCAGAAAAAAAAAGAAAGAGAAAAAGAATTTCCTTCTGGGAATATTAAAGCAATTTTGTTGTATTCTGTTCTCTGCTGCTCATCTCACAAGTGTATGCTTATTACCAACATGAAACATGAACAAAATGAAAATAATCAGACTTTCTAGTGGAGTAATAATATTTGAAATGCATACCAAATGCCTCAACTATCTGTGTTTAATACATGACATCAAACCACTAAAAAACACTACAGATTAACCTTGAAAACAACCACTAACGTCAAACGTGCTACGCTCAGCTTTTCCCAAGTTCAAGAGTTAATTGGCTTGGATCTGAGTGGGATTGTCCTGGCCTACATCTATCCAGGATCGACTGTGTGCCTCGACTGTAGCTGTCCCACAAGGTTAAGAACTCATTATTACAAGATGTTAGGTTCTCTAGGCCTTCCTTAAACTTAGATAATCTGGTCAATTACAGATCAAACAGGACTATAATAACCAGAGCTGTAACACCTCCGCTCTGGGTCTTACGATCAAGGTCTCACGCCGGCGTGAGATGCTCCCTCACTGCCGCCTCCTCTCTCATTGAGGGCCAAATAGCAGCGTTTCAAACCGTCAACAAAGCCATTCTGCAGCCACGACAACCTCCATTATGTTTTTACTGCGGTGGCACGCCGTTTCCTCCAGGACTGAATTCAAATCCCTCCTGACGCCTTTACAGTCTTGAAAAATTCCCTACAGGACCTTATTACACTGCTAAAAAAAAAAAATAAAAAAAACTCTTCTCAATCTCTGGCCAATACAACGGAGCCATCACAGCTAAAGCTCTCTCTCTCTCTCTCCCTCTCTCTGTGTGTGTTGAGGCCTGTTATTACCAGGGCAATACAAAACACCAGTGCTTCAACCATCTATTTGCCAAAGTACATTGTGCAGATTCCAACGGGGGTGAAAAGAGAGCAACGTTTTTCTGCATGGTTGACTGAGGGGATGGCGCAGAATGCAGCTGTGATTCAGCAAGTTGATGTTAAAAAGCAGGGAGGGAAGTGGAAGGAGGGGGGGGAGGCGCACAAAGGCCACAAACTGCACCAAAAAACAAAACTTAAAAACGCCATGACATGTTATGAAGCACATGAAGTAATGAACGTGAAGCGTTTGTACCTTCTCCTGTGAAAGGCCGGCTTCCTCTCAGCAGGGCTACGAGTGGAACTGGAGGTGATGGAGACAGAGACAGGAGGCGGCGGATGATGGGTGAAATGAGTCGGGATTCCAGAGGATCAGCAAGAACACGGCCCGTGAATAAATTACCTACTTTTATTGAAGAGGGGACCATCATTTTTTGAGTGGGTCGAATTTTTTATGGGCTTTTCTTTATGGTGTGTGTAAAGGTCTGAGGCGAAGCGCCGAAGCGCCGACGCGCCGGCGGTGGTTCTGGACCAATACTGACATTTAAAATTACGGCTTGGTTTCTTTCCAACAGTTCAATCGGAGCATTGACGGCCGTCGCACACAAATCTGTCCAGCTTAGTCTCAACATAAAGACTAAAGCAGGGTAAAACAACCGGCTCCGGCCCCAGACGCACCTGTTTCTGAGGCAGTAGCAGTTATTTTAACACTTATGACATAAATTTAACAAGCCGGATAAAAAGTGCCGAAAAGCAGAGTCACAATGTTTTATGTCTTAAAATACTGGACAGTTCGGCCACTTCGGCAGATTGAATTGTGAAGCCACATGTATCATTTTATACCTTAATCAGGCCACCAGACCTCCGGGTTGTTTTATGAAACATGTTTTACAAGTGGTATTAAAGCTGAAAATAAAAATGTGTAAAATGATTTAAGATTCAAGGGTACACAATACAGTTGCTCTCATTAAATAACAGAAAAGTTTCAGCAACTTTACTTTCTTTGCATTGTCTTGGAGCGTTTGACAAATGGCAGACTGCATTTCAGACGTTCATGATAGACATATAAAGCATGTTGGTCTTTAAAACAGACGGCTGGTCTGCCACACTAACCTGGGACTCCCTTAAGGAAGCCCGAGGCTCCGTCTCCTCTGAGGCCGCATTAGAAACAAACAGAAGACAATTCCTACCATTTAAAGACCCAGAAATGTGCAAAGAGCTTCAACGCTGGAGGCTCCTGTGTTTCTACGTCGGTGAGTCTGGGTGTGTCCACCAGCATTCCGCTTCACTGTACTGTTTTAGCTTATCAGAGATCAGAAAGAGGGTCTGCAGGCACCCTGCGAGGCATTCTGAGGAGCGCCAGAGAGAAAAGGCTTGGAAGTCACTGATCTAAAGAGCTATAACACTAAAACTCAGTTTAATGATGCAGTGCTTTCTTGTTCTCTCAAAACCAAATTGTGGTGCACCCAGGGTTGTGGAAGTGTTGGAAGGACTATTCTCTATTCCTTTAGAGACTATTAAATACCTGCAGCAGTCAAACAGGTGGGCTGTTTCACAGGAACAGTTTATTTGTCCTGAGTTTAGGCTTTTTTAAAACCTTTCTCTAAAGTCCACGTCAAGCTTAAGAGGACATGAAATCATCCAAATTATCAGGTGCCTTAAAATTTAGACAAAGTTGCTCAAAAAGTGTTAAATGACAATCAAAGAGAGGTCAATAAATGATGTGTAAAAGAAGACTGTTTTTCCACCCATCTCAGCCGTAGACAGGCTAATTGCTATGCTAGACTGATGCTTCACGTCTATCATCCAGGTACCATCATCCCCTTTAATGACACGCAGGAAGAATTTTTAGAGTTGTATTTTATGTGCACTGCTGGCTTATCTCAAAGAACGGCCAGACTTTTTCATATATATCAGCACAAACTTTTTTTTTTTGCATACAGAAAACGCCTCGCTGATTCCTTCCTGCTGAGACCACATGAAACGGTATTTTTATCCGGTAAACTTGTGTCACTTTGTTATTTTGTGCGTCTGGCAGTTTTCCTGTCAGAGCTGACAGACGG
This sequence comes from Salarias fasciatus, assembly GCF_902148845.1. Taxonomy (NCBI): domain Eukaryota; kingdom Metazoa; phylum Chordata; class Actinopteri; order Blenniiformes; family Blenniidae; genus Salarias; species Salarias fasciatus. The sequence goes on from NC_043745.1 coordinate 9,652,215, forward strand.
ACAGACGGATCGACGGCTGCTCCTGTCAACACGGACTGAACAGGCCAGACCATTCGGGGGGGGGGGGGGGGGGGGGGGGGGGGGGGGGGGGCTTCTGATCAGAGCACGTCTCTCTCTCTCGAGGTAGACTTCAAAGATCCCATGCTGTACAGACTGATAAACATACTGAGTGCTGAATTATTCCTTCGAACTGTGTTAAAAAAAAAAAAAAAAACTGTAGATAATTGAAGGCAAACAGTCAGAACAAGAAAACATCTCATTTCAGAATAGTTCACCCTGGAAATAGTTGAATTTTAAAGTGAATGTGTGTCTGTTTCTCTGGTGGCTCTGTGAGGATGGAACCTTCCATAAATCTGCATAGAAGATGCTGTTGATTGATGAACCACATGCCACAAATACAAGCATTCATACAATTTATACTCAAAATACAGCTCCAAAAAAAGAGTTTACAAAAAGACAGATCTCTAAAATTCAAATGATGTGATATCTAAACTTTTAGTTTAAGTCCCGTTTGTTTAACAACATCCTAATTATATTACTGACCATCAATTAGAGACAGCAATAGGAGTTAGTTCAATGTGGCACACTGGCCTGGAGCGGAGGCTGAATGAACAAATGAAGAAGTTTGATTAAACCACGACGCAGAATCTCTGTGAGCCGCAGCGATGAAGTTGTCGTCATGGTCTCGTTCTTCATAATCTCCACGAGCATCGACGCTGTAAAGTCATTAATGCAAACTCACAACCGAGCACGTTGTGGGCGAGTGAGAGAAGAAGTGGAGTGAGTGAAAGTGTGTGTAGAGTTTGGGTAGCCTCCCACCAAGAGCAGACAAATGGCAGCACAGCTGCTCGCAGCAGGAGGAGGAGACGGCGGGGAAGCACGGGGGGGGGGAACCACATCAACAAGCCGGAGTAAAAGTGACGTGTGCGCACGCCGGGGCTGCTGATATCTACTGACTACCGCCAGACTTCAAAACCTTCGTCTTTCTTGGTAAAACTAAATCTGAGGGTGTCATCTCACCTCCTCTGGTTCATCTCTGCGTCTCCTCCGTGGTTCTTCCCCGGGCCCCAGCTGTGGCGGCGGAGCGGCGACACCGAGCGGACGCTGTTCCGGAGGACGCAGGAACGGCGCGGCACCTCCGTCACCCTGTCCTTGGCCTCTTCCTCAGCGTCCCCCGCCGCTCCTCCTCCTCCTCCTCCTCCTCCACTGCTGTCCAGGCCGGCAGTGACCGGCCCCTGGGTCTGGCTGCCCTCCTCGGGGCTCCAGCTGCAGCTCAGGCCCTGGCTGCCCTCGGGGCTGGAGCTGGGCGGCCCGACGCTGGCGGTGTCGTCGGTGGAGGAGCAGGAGATGGAGACGGAGACCTCGCTGGTGCTGTCTCCTCCCGTCACTGGCTCGTCATTCTGCAGACACCAAACAAAAAAAAAAAAATCATTTTAAAGCACCACTTGCCTGCACTTTGTAAAGGTGACACAGGTACAAATGAAACCGAGTCCACCGCCACAGTGAAATTGTATTAATAACTTGAGGGAGCAGATGTGTATAAAAGTAGCTGCTCTCTTTAATCTTCCCACTCCGGTCCCACATTTAATCAAGTGGAGTGGAGAGCGGACTCTGACCCCCAGGCTCACAGAGCAACAGAGGAAGTGAAGCCTTTAACCTCCAAACATGGGAAAGTACATGTCTGATCGTCCTGATATGACAGGACGTCAAACCAATGAGTCAATTTCAGCTGAAACAGGAGAATACGACACAATAAGATTAAATAAGACTTAACACAAATACACAGACGTCCCCTTGAAATGACTGTTCAATAACCTCGACCATCAGGCCGTATATCCGTCACCATTTCTTCAGTGAGGCGTGACATGAATGAAGAGAAGGCCGGAGGAGCAATTTAACCCACAGGAATGGAATATAATGAGGACCAAATGGCAGGGCTTAGGGATAATGAGCCAGAGCCACTTTATAGCAACACTGACATTATAACAAACACCAATAAATGATGGCAAACCTCGTGAAAACAAACCTTTCCCAGGAAACGGCTTCTTAGTGACACACGCTTATTGCCATGGGACTGTCACAGCGAGCCAAAGCCGCACACATCTGGCAGCTGAGAAGCTGTCAAATATATACCGGGTATGCGTTTGTAAACTAACACACAGACCTGAGAGGGACGAGGTAAAAAGTTGAACATGAGGAGGGGGAGAAGAGTCAGAATGAAGATTTACTGACAAGTCTGACCCGCGTGACGGCTCTCTGATATGAGCAGAGAGTAAGAAAACAAATAATGACGGTAAAAAAAAATAAAGTAAATAAAATATTCTTGGCCTGGGTGTAGTGGGAAAAAGCTTTTGCGTGCACATGCACACACACACACACACACACACACACACAGGTTGGGGACAGTCCATTCAGAGCTAATTTGTAGGTGTGAGTCTTAACTGGGCCTATTGTGCTGCCAGCTGCAGCGTGAGCGCCGAGCACAGAGCCGCCTCTGTGGGGAGAGCCGGGAATGAAAGATGTGCTTTATGCTGCGGACACAACTTCCTCTGGGAGGCAGAGGACGCAGGACTGTGTGCACGTGTGTGGGGGGGTGTGTGTGTACATGCTGAGGGCAGAGAGTGCATGTGACTGCAGTGCATGTTAGCTTTAGCTGCAGCGCTAGGGCAAGGCTTCAGCTGAGCTTTAATTTGCTCTAACTTGTGTTTATTTACCAATAATCTCTATTTACGGTGCGGCACTAAACCCCTGGAACGGAGGGAGCTACAATGTATCTTCATCCACGTTTAAATCTTTGATTTCTGATGATCTTACAGAGAGAAAAACAACACTCTCTTCAGCTCAGCCGTGTTTACGAAGGCAGCAGACTTCTTCGCTGTAGCCCCACAGCTGGATCGCTCTGTTTTGTGGAGATTTTCCAAGTCTGTCATGAGCGGGGTCCACCCTGCACAGCTTAAGTTTCCCTTCCAGACGGAACGCTGAGCGCAGAAACGCCACCAGTTTGCCGAGCTGCAACAACTCTCTCTGCAGGACTGGCTTTCAAGGATTTCCAAAAGCTGAAAGCGCAATCCTGCTGTATGATTGCAACTAAAGCACTGAGTGTTCAACAGTACACATGTATTGTTCTCTAAATCTCTACATATTGTTTTTAAACTAGCATGTTTGCATAGCATATAAGGATTAAGCAAAAATAAAGAGTAATACAGCAGATAAAACTCGACTTTTCTTGCAAATGTGGCATCAAAATCACAAAAGTGAGCATTAAAAGGGAGCAATGACTGCTCGAATGCTGGTGCACGTCATGTGTTACAGAAATGATGACCTATTTTAAAGTTATGAAACTCTTTCACTCCATTTTTCTGCATTTACAGTATTGTATCTTGCATGAGAAAGACAATTTCCCTTCAGAGAGCAGCAAAGACGTTAATCCCTCTTTCAGAACTGAGCTCCTGTGTTCTCTGTTTGGAATCAAAGCCTGTGGACTTCACGGCCCATTTTGCCCATCGCTGTCTATCTGCAGAGCCTCGACCTCACCACCACACTGGAGTCTCTCGGGCAGCAAACCCCCCTTTTCCCCCCGACTTGGCTGGCTTTGCCCATTGTGTTTCACAACAAACGGGTCGTATTACCATGAGCGTGTTTCAAGAGCTCAACACAGCAGAAACTGAGAGATACAAGTATCCCAGCTTCAACCAGAGGCTGCCCGGCTTCAAACGGAGCCTTCAGCGGCAGCAGGGCAACAGCAGGGACCGCGGCTTGCACTTTCCCAGCAGCAGAGCACAGCTGCTGGCTGAAAAAGATGCTGAGGAGATGTTTGGCATCTCAGCCTTCCAGTCCTGATAAATAAATAAATAAAAACAAAACACAGGCTGGGAAAATAGCTGCTCACACATACGATAAAATCCATACAGAAGAAGCTGCGTTGGCAAGTGGAGACACATATATTCTCACAACAGGCTCAGTAATGACTGTTTGGACTGCGGCCAGCACTGGATGTGCTGTTTGAGAAAAATAATGGCAGGACTGTTTATTTATTGATCTTTTCACAGCCACTAACACATGAAGTATTAACGTCAAACCAGGATGAAGGAGAAACCCTATTTGGGGGTTTTAGAAAATTATGTTAAAATGCTGAGAATAATGTTAAAATCCATTCAAATAATCTTGAACTTGTGGCCTTAGATTTCAGATCTGTAAATGAATAGAGATATTTGAAGGATAGGTGTCAAATAAAGATGTGAGGAAATCAGAAAAAGTAGTAATAAGTAATAAATTAAATGTAAAAGTAATATGAATGGCACTGAAGCCAATAATGTTTACGGGTCAAAAAAGTGACCTTTAATATCAAAATACAGATTTAGAGGAAAAATGAGTTTAGAGTTAATTGCTGAGGGCTGCCCTCTCACAGTGCGAGACGTGACAGATGGGTGGACGGCAGACCTTTCTGAAGACGCTGTCGTACGTCGGCTCTACATTGAGGAAGTTTTCCGTGTCGCTGCCGGAGTCCCTGTGAGTGGAGGAGGGACGGCTGGTGGCGCTGCTCGTTCTGCTGGACAAACTGGGAAGTGTGGAAGACTGCGAGGAACCTGAAAGACAAGACAGCCTGGCGTCAGAGCAGGAAAATGAAGACTGATGTCAAATTCCTCACATACACAGGAAATAATAGAAATCTTTTAATAAGGAATCTGGAACGGCGTTATTCAAAATGCCTTCAGGGTTAATATGATTTGAACTTCAGCGTCCAAAACAATGTGCTTTCATTGAAGCTTAGAAAACGTCGGCCTGTTAGACATCAGTGAAAAGACTTGTGGGAATATGAGAAGGTGTGAAACGCCTGGCGGATCAATGGCCGACTGTCCTGCTTCAAGCCGCCTGTGCAAAGCAGCAAAGGAAAACAACCAGCGCCTGTGTGTCTCAGAGTGCAGAACTCGGGCAAATGTCTAATTCAGAGAAAGATGATGGCTGGAAATGCTACTGATGGACCACAAAGCCGCTCTGATCAAAGAGGCTCAAGAGGCCAACTGGACTGGACGCAGACTCGGAGGATTTCCCACCATATTTTAAGGAAAGAAGCAATTTTACCTCCCAGTTTTTTGATAAATGGAAATCATAGACATCAGCTGATTTCCAGCCCAGCGTCTGCAAGCATCAGCCACGCTGACGTGTTGTCGAGTAACTCACCACTTCCCCGGCTGAATCACAGCCAACACGTGTTTTCTATTAAACATCTTCAACTCACAGAAAAAACAACAACTCACTGTAGCTCCGTTCGTCTCCGTGACTCCTTGTAAGCACAGCAGGTATCACACAAACACACAAACACACACCCAACTGTCGGACAGTTTTTTAAATTCACACCCACGGCTTCTCTTAATAAAAACAATCCATCTTTAAAGCGTTTCCCACCACAGCTTCTCTTATGGTTCACGAGTCCAGAGCTTCATGCTTTTGCTCAAGTAAGGACATGTAGAGATAATATTCCAGAGCCAAACTAAAAGAGGAAGAGTGACCCCAGCCACAGATGTATAACAGTGGGCTTACTTTAGCCAGCCGCCAAGAGCAACTGGATGAGATCATTCACCAACTTTGCTATTTAGCATCATATTTGACGTCTATTTCTGCCTGCAAAAAAAGCGGATGTCTGTCTTTATCCCTCAGGAACACGCTGTATTCCCTGCACTCGTGAGAGCAAGAGGAAGCTGGCTGTGTGTGTGTGTGTGTGTGTGTGTGTGTGTGTGTGTGTGTGTGTGTGTGTGTGTGTGTGTGTTCATCCTCTGGACTGCTGATTTCTGTGAAACTTGAATGTCTGAACTGAGGCAACAGAAAATCCACAGTGGACCCTTGAAGGCTCTGTAATGATGTGCGAAGCAGCAACTAATCGATGTTATATGTTAAAGCTGTGGTGCCGTTCAGTAGTTTTTCATTCAACTGGACTGACTTTTGTTTATTCAAAAATAATAAAAAGAAAAATATGCATGCACAGGACAGTGCAGCTCTACAGTTCATGCTCTTACTGAAACACGTCATTTAAGACGATATTGATTTACCTGAAGTTTAATTTTTTTTTTTGCTTTCAACTTCTATGAAGCCTCTATCTCAAAAATTTCACACTGCGTAATTTGACACCGGAATCATCGCCTTCCATGCTGTCATTGTGTCTACGACATCTGCAAATATGAGGTTAGTCTGCAGTGAGCTCTGTCAGTTTATGCAATTGAATGATACAGAATGAGGGGGTTACAATAAAATGTGCATCTGTGGTTCCTACCAGCACAGCTTCCAAAGACGAGCCTTTTTTGACTTGACTTTGTGATTTATTTTTAATTTTAATGTCAATGCTTTTGTGCTTCTGACTCTTTCTGCAACACACGCAGTTCTTGTGGTGAAGAGGTGATGATACCATATAACAACAAAGTTGTGAAGTCATCCCACAGCATGCAGACCGACGCTGTGACATCCTGTCAGAGCTGAAACTAAAATGCCAGGTCTATTTAAAGCGATCGTGAAAAAAAGCTGTTTTCACACTAACCTGCAGCTCATTAACGTCAACACAAAAAAAAAAACCTTTGCTCTACCAAATAAAGGCACAAAATATTGCACTTTACTTCTACCTGTTTCTTGCTAACAAAGCTTCAAACTGCTCCTCATAAGTTCTTCTGTATTTTCTTAATAAAAATTAGGTTTCTCTGAACAAAAGTATTTTTATGTCATTTGTCCTGCTGTTTTTGAAAAGCATATCTTACCACGGCACCAGAGCAAAACATTCATCCCCCCATCCATCAACCTTCTATACCTGCATTATTCAAGAAAGATTCAGTCCCAGCTCCAAATTTAAAGCCAGTTCAGAGTCACCACATTGATGCATTTCACTTTATAATATACACAATTTTGCTTGGCTGGTGGACGGGGCGGGGCGGGGGGGGGGGGGGGGGGGGGGGGGGGGGGGGGGGGGGGTCCAGCAGGGAGCGGTCAGTCAGTCACTCAGTCAGCTGCTTCACATCGCAGCCGGTCGTTAGACTGCACTAACAAGAGAGCCAATGGGAGGACACACTGGGGAGACTTCCTGCAACAGAATAACTGGCATAACTGACATAGCAGCTCGTCACTCTCACATCACCGCGAAAGCACGAAGGAGACTGGAAGACCTCAACGTTCATCCCAGACTGAAGGAACAGATCTATCTGCAGGCTGTAAAAAGGTCCAGCGCAGCCCTCACACTTATTACACAGACAACTGAAAAGTACATGACTGGATCAACTAATTCAACAACTCCAGGCAGTTATCTCCAGCAGAAAAAATCCTGTCAGTTTCTGAAAGGATGAACTCCACAGCCTTTGATCTAAGATTCGAACAAAAAAAAAAAAAAAAAATCAGCTACCAGTCCTTTTGGTAACTTCTGCATTTCTACCAGTAAATGTTGATTCTCAAACATGCAGACAGTAATGCATAGTTAAGTTTTTTTTTCTTTTTTTTTGAAACTTACACATAATCTGGAGAAGATGGATTTCATACTGACTTGGCAATACTCCCCAGTAATCCAGTGAGAAAGGTATCTCATTTAATGGATTTTTCAAGTTAGAAATGGTGCATTATGGGAGCTTTATGGAAATGGTGCGCTTTCCACACATTTTGTTACATTTAACGGGTACATAGAGATCATTTAACTTTCTTAAGTGAAAACATTAAAGACACGATTCAGAAACACATGGCTAATTCACTGGCTGCTTTAAGAAGTGGATGAAAGTAACAATCTCCAAGAAAGAAAAGATGAGGAAGCAGAAGCTGACTGTTTTCTTAACATGAACAAGTACTATCGATCTGTTTGACCCCCAGCAGTAATGGGCACTACATGACGTTCACAGGATATCTTCTTTTATCTCCTTTATACAAAAACTTCTATTGAAGAGAAGGACTCTGCTATTATTGCTTCAATTCTGCTTCAAGCAATCAAGCAAACACTGAACCTTCTTCAAATAACGTGGTTCTAAACTAGTGCTGGAACACAGCGGCGGTCCTACTGAGCGCCACTTCCTGACATCCACACGTTGAAGTAGGATAAGATGAAGCTCTAACGATGAGATCCACACTGACCTTTGAGCCCATGTGCAGCAGCAGAGTTCAGCCCTGACCGGGTGGGGGGGGGGGGGGGGGAGTTTGACAGGCTGAAGCAAAGACACTTCAGCCCGTATCCTTCATGCTTCCACTCCTGTTCGCTCTCAAAATGGGAAAAGTGAGATGTGTGCCAGTGTGTCGGCGGAGCGGTGAAGTGCTGGTGATTCGAGTGGAAGCTGGGTGCTGCTCTCAGACTCCGCCCCCTCACAACTGTCCACCAAAAGTAGCAGGGGACTGTCAGCTCCGACAGCTGTCCTCCTCCCTCGGCGTCAAACAGACCGCCGCGCACAGAAAGAGCCCTAACGACAGGTGGAGGGCTCTGTGAGGAGCCGGTGGGTGGCTGAGCTCACACACCTGTGGACGTTCCATTTAGCCACATGTGATTCTTACATTAGAAAGACTTCAACGCGCCCACTCTTCTCCAGCACACGCCGAACGGCGTGCAAAGAGCAGGGCTATCAGCACAGTGAGGGAAATATGACAGGAATCAAAATAGGGAACAAAAAAAAAAAAAAAAAGAATAAAAGGCAGCAAAAGATTCAGGTGGAGAAAAATGCGAGGCAGATATGATCCAAACAAATCATCCCTGTCCGAAGCAATCACGGCGGCGAGAATAAATGAACAAGATAGAGAATCCGTCGGGCCTCCACTTCTCAAAACACTCCTCCGTGCACATTTCCACCGCTCGTCAAGATAACGAATTCGGAGTATTCCTAAATGCACACCTTTATCAGCACTCACAGATAAAGCCTTTCTTTACTCCTCACACCCTCTATTTTCCTGTCATGTGTTTATTAATAGAAGTCACTTTAATATCTGGCTTTGTATTCGCCGGTTGATGTGTTGCTCATCGGGGACCGCCGGCCAGCGCCGACACTCACTCCACGCCAGGCCCAAACGTCTGAGGTCAAAAAAACGTGCCGCACTCTTATCTGCTCGTCTTTCCAAGCTGACTCACTTGGTAATCAGCGGCCACGCTCTGCATGCTGGGATACGCAGTATTAGAGAGGTTAGAAGAAAAGTGATTGATTAAACACAGCGTGAGAAGTCCTCACGATTTTCTCAAAGAGCGCCGATTCCAATTTTCATTGGGATAAGAAGCGGCTCACACACACACTTCAGAGAGCACGCTTACAGTCCAACTATAATTCAAGCCTTCCCGATGATTCACGTAAAACCACCTTCTGCCTGATTTCTTTGTTTTCTCCCTCCATGGGATTACTCCGGCCTTGAGTCCGAGGCACACCCGCCGCGTCCCGTCTCATCGAAACAAGGCTGGCTGAATGGAGTTGAGCTAAACAGGACATGGCTTCACCCGTCATAAATACAACATCATGAGACATCAGGAGCAAAAACAGCAACATGACTCAACGCAGGCCTGCCAGCTACAGGCAGCCAGGCAGGCTTCCACACATTTTCCTTCCAACAGAGCATGAACCAGCAGTTTTACAGGAGGCTGTCCCACAGGTCCAACCTAGAGGACGGGTCAGATACGACGCACTCTGTACATGTGAACACAGATAAGCTGTTTCTTTAATCGAAAAACCGCCAAACTGAAGCTTTTGAAAAGAAAACTGAGCAGCCCTGAAGTTTTCCAGCTACATTACAATTAGCTTTATGGTCAGTGGACTCAGTGGAGTCCTGGTTTGTACAGTAGCTTCGCAAAATTAAGAATACCAAGGATGCCAAAAGGGTACTCTGTGTGGAGTTTGCATGTTTCCACATGTCTGTGTGCACTCTGTCCAGGAAATGTTGCTTCCTTCCACAACCCAAAGGCAAGTCTGGGTTTACCCTGCTCCCCATGGGACAGGCTTCAGCCCCCATCGCTCTAATGAGAACAAAGCAGTAGAGGATGGATGGATGGATGAATGACCAGGCCATGTGGAGCCTAAAAGGGACAAGTTTTAACTTGACTTTCTGAAATTCTGAAATTCATTTGCTTTACAATACAAATAATGATGATAGTAAATTTAATTATTCCTAGATACTTTTTTTCTTCCAGTCTATCTGCTTTCCCTGAAATGATCTGTTTGAACATCTGGTCTTCAAAGCTTTCCTCAGATAATAAAAAGCCACTTTCTTCTGTCAGGCTACGTTGCAACCGGTTCTCTCTCAGCAGTGCAGAGCCAAGTCAAATATATCAATGATCGTCTGTAACTTGACATCAGCTCAGTTCAGATCAGAAAGTTTTCCCTTTTCATTGAGTTTTCGAAACTTACACATAACTGTTTTTTTTCCTAACAGTTTAAAAACAATTATCAAATGCCACAAAATTATTGTTAACAAAACAAAGATATTAAGACCTCTTGAATTTTTAGCTGTATACATGCCTGGTTGCGGACCCTGCACTCTCAGAATGATAAAGTTCAACAAAGCAAGATTAAAATGACTACAAGACAAAATAATAAATGAAAACTAAAGGATTCATAAAATAATTTATCTTTGTTCAGAAAAATGGAAGTTACCCTTTAAATTAACCACTACATGACAGACTGTGTGATGGTTCCTGATAAAGTGACCACTATCTGAGAAATGGGCATTCTGAGCCTACAGAACATAATTTAGACACTCCAGAGTTGCTTGATCGTCTCTTGCTGTTCTGTCTTGAATTGTGGATGTTAATCGAAAAGGCAGAGGGAGAGACGGAGAGGGAGGAGGAGGAGGAGGAGGAGGAGGAGGAGGAGGGGTGGGGGTGATGGGGCAGAGTGGGAGAGAGATTTCCACAAGAAGGAAGTGATGCCGATTTGTCACAGCTGCAACAGAGGAAGTCCCACCCTCGCCCACCCTTCCAATTCACTTCCGCTCAACACCTCTGTCCCTTTTTTTTTTTTTTTTTCCATCACTGCGCTTCCTTTTATTCTCTGCCTTTCTTCACCCAATCACCTCAGCATTTTATCCTCGGTCAGATCCAGCATATTGATCTGCTGGTTTCCTTTGTTTTTTAAATTCAGACACATCTTGTAAAGGTCAAAAAATCTTTTATTTTTCTAGATTTTTTTTTGTCTGGCTACTGCCCAAACATATTGATTCATGCATTAAACTCTCATTAATATTCCTCTCACAGAAAGTGTCTGTGTACTGGAAGAAAATGCTCTCACAAAGCAAAAATCAGCCATGTGGAGCAACCTCGACTGAGCTGGTTTGAGCTTTATGTAAGGTAAAGATCGTCAAGGTTGAGGATTCTGCTGCTGTGATTCAGGCCGTCATCGCTCATAAAATAACACAAAAGAAGACCGTGAAACTTCCATCGTATCCACAGGAAACATTTTTGCTCAAATAGATGCAGTAAATGTTTACATTTTCAGTCTCCGCTGCATTTTTGATGACACTTGTTCAAAAAAGCCACTTAAATATTTATCTAGTTAGTATTATGACAATCTGTGATGAGGACTGAGGTAAAAGTCCTGCTTTGCAGTGTCAAAGCCATACTAACTTGATGCTGTGAGGTAATTTTTAGTTACTATGTATCCTTGGGATTAGGATGTTAAGCCACATGCTTTTTTTAACAGCCCTATTTTGATTTATTAATCAGATAAAATTTAAAAAAAAAGAACACACCTGAGTACCATGAGCACTATAATATGTTTAAGACTATGTAGATAGATGAGTTAAAAACTGCAATATTTACTATCAACACATGAAAGACGTCTCTGAATACAAACAAAAATCTGTCAGATTATGTCTAGACAGATTTAGCCATGAGTAATACACTGCTGACTGAACGTTGCTACAACTGCTGCTGAGTTTACATCACATCTCAAACCGGCGGGCCTTTACAGTGTTTGACTGAATGAAACTGAAGCTCAACAGCTCCGTTACATCAAAACAAAGTCACTTTGCTGGACCGCTCTCACAGCGAGTGAAGCACAAACTTGAATACCGCCAAGCCGGTGGAGCCGACCGAAATATGTATCACATCATCGCTATGCTATCAGCGAGCAGCCACGGCGTCGGGGGCCAAACACACAACACACAAAGGATAAGCTCGGCAATACTTTATATAAAGCTCATGTTTATAGCGTCGCTATTTCTGAGACTGTTATAAATTCTTACTTGTCTGCCATCGACATGTCAGCTTCCCCTTCTCTCTCGTATGAGTGCTAATGTTCAATCACAGGTATCAGAAGACAAGACTCCCAAAAACCGTGTTCAGACACACAGCTCAGCGCCAAAGCATCACTGTGACAGCTGACACACTTATTACTGACTTTATCATTCAAATGTCACATTCTGCTTTTACAAAACAGACTGAAAGAGTTTCAGAGTGAAAAGCTGCAAGTGCTGGAAGAGTAGATTCACAAAAATGCACAAAAAAGCAAAGTAACCATCAATCTGGAGAGTGTATATCACCATACAGCAACACAAAACTAGTCCGAAGCATCAGATTTCATTTCACCAAAAATAGTCTTTAAAGGACAAAATGTTTCATTGAACAAAAAAAAAAGGCAGATCGATGTAAAACAGTTTTCCCAAAGAAAACTCTCAAGCAACTCAAATACTTTCTCTTTATCTCTGTTCCTTCAGACAAACGGATGCCACAAACACTGATGCATGAATGACCCAGATGCAACACACAAGCAGCTGACAGGAAAGCAGTGTTTAGAGCACAGCTGGCAACGTACAGAAGTACCAGCACTAATGAAATAAAACTTTGAACACGACTTCCCAATTCAGGGCAGAAAGGCAGGAGAAGCAGCCGCAGCTGAGAGTTACCTGAGTGCTGAGTGTTGCAGGGCTGATGGAACGACGAGTCTCTGTCTCGGTGGATCTGCAGAAGAAACAGGAAGACACTGAATCAGTCGCGGCAACATGTGATCGTCACCCGAAGAGAAATAATGATGCAGACCGGCGTGCCTGCTAGGAAGTGCTCCTCAGTGCACAGGATGGGAGGCACCGATAAGACACCCTTTATAACAGGCAGCCCGTTAAAGCTTTGGCGGTGGTTTTTAGTAGCCGCGCTCGGACTCCCTCTCTGTTCGGGGAGATCTAACTTTGGTCTGTTTTCAGAGTGCAGAACTCACAGTCAGAGAGCTGTGGTGTGCTGTGAAAGACACAACACTGGCTCTGCTTCCTCTGTGGTCTGACAATCCCTACAACAGCTCTGTGTGTGTGTGTGTGTGTGTGTGTGTGTGTGTGTGTGTGCATATACACTTTATACAACTGTGTGACCCAACATGCATGAGTTGGTTTTAGCTACAAAAAAGCCACCAACACACCAGTCCTCCCCGACTCATGTTTACAGATAGCACAAAGAATTCAACGTTTTGACAGGCAGCTCGGTGTGTTTTACTGCACGGCATACACGTCACGTGTAGATAAACACCTTGAGATGACCTTGAAGGTGGACCTCATTCCAACCATTCCATGTGATAAGCAGGTTTTCGCAACAGCAAAGGAACCCGACAGGCTGAAAACACGATATTTCCAACGAGCTGTCGTGAAATATGAATAAGATGCCATTGAGGATGTGTAAATCTTCTTGCGTCACTTTTGACTCCACTAAGCTCAGGTTAAGGCTGGCTCAGATCAAGAGGCTTTGGTATTACCCTTTAACCCGGGCCATGTCAGACATGTAGAAAGGAGACCTCCACATGCCTCATCTCAAGCCACTAAAACACATTTTCTGTTTCATAAAAGTCTACCATGGACACTGAGTTTCAGTTACTGCTCACCGTCAGTCTGGTCAGGATAAGGATCGCTTATTGGATGTGAGCAGGCCTCTGGCAAAAGAACTCGGTGTTCTTGAAGGAAAGATTGCCATTCCCAGAGAGTAGCAACACAATCCAGACTGCATGACGCCGAGGACCAAGTCATCGCATTAATACAACACCGATGTAAAAGAGCTGGTGAAGAAACAGGACATCAAGGTCATGTGTGGTGAACAGGAAACTGCAGCTAACAGCTGATCGTGACCACATCTGGAACACGCTGGCTTTGCTTCTTCCAAAGGCGAGAAAGTCCTCCTCCGCTGCAGGCACTGAAAACGCAACTTTTTGAAAACGGCTTCCAAGGTGGAACTTTTTGAAAATGGTCTGATTCCGTCTCTGAGGAACTGGGGGAAACGAAAAGTTTTCTGAAACAATAACGATGCGTTTTCACATGAACCCCTTTCTAGAGTCTGCAGCAGGTCTGGAAAACTGCCAACTACTTCTGTTAAAAGGCGCCTGCTTTAGTAAGTCAGTAAAAGCTGTATACCTGCCATGGTTTGGGTTTCTGTAAATCAGACACTGAGGAAAGGGTTTTCTTCAAGATAAACTAAGGTGATTAAAGGTTGGGAAGCACTTCCTCAACCGGCTCTCATTTATTCTGTCCCTGGCGCGAGTGAATTACAGAGAGGTTCAGGTATCCAGCAGTTGTTTCCCACTCCATGAAGAGTCAAGCAGAGGTTAATTAATTGTTAATTGCTCACTACAGAAGACAATGTACCGGTAGAATCGGAGCAGGTGAATAATGATTTATACTTTCTGTTCACTGACATTACCTATTCCCTTTTCATTCAGGAACTGGTGAAACAGCTGTACTGGAAGGATTGTCCCCTTTACATGTTACACCTGGAATTTTCCTCACCAGAGAACGAGCTTAATGGATTGTGGTCACCAGAAACACAAAGCGAGTCGAGCATCAGCAGGACTGTAGGTGTAAACAGCAATTGTGGCAACTGGGAAACGGTCCAGTCAAATGCAGTCAGTAAAGTGTTTTTCCAGAGGAAGGGTGAAAAAGTTAAAAGGTTAATGAAACTCTGCAGACCTGTTCCCAACGTCCGATCTGACCTTTAAACAACTCTTAAGCTAACCGTTTAATGCACATTTAAAGACTTACAATCTCAATATATGCAGGTGCCGCAGAGTAAAGACAATTGGGATTTTGGAAAGATTTGGTGCTTCTTGATTGTTCAACATTTTCAGAAGATTAAAAGTTACCTATCTATTCATCTCAGTCACTGTAGCAACATTGAAGACACAAACATGACAGGCAGGAAAGTTTCCCATATTTAAAGGGGGATTGATGTGAATCTCATGGAATCAAATCAATTTTAATATTGTGATTCATGAGGAGCACATAATATCCCAAAAATGTATACACTAAAGCCAACAAGCCATCAAGTAAACAGACCACCAAAACGCAACAAAGGTTTTCTATTCTCACTTCGAAGCATCATGTCAACGAGGCCTTAGAAAGCCAAAAGACAGATGAGCAAGGTGGAAACTAGGGGCAAGAGAAAGAGCACTGTTATTCAGATGAACAAATCTCAAAGCACAGGTATTGATATTAAGTGCTAGTTTTTATCACGAATCTTATCACAATACTCAGCATGATCGCCCGTTCCCATCATACTTTGCTGGTCTAAACTTCATCCCAAACTCCAGAGGATTTGCAAAAAATGGAAAAAGTGACAAAACTTTCTGCCAGCAATCAGCTTCATGACTGTCATCCAATTTCCATCATGCTTGTGTATGAATGACGTCAATAGATTGAGAACATGTGTAGCAGTGATATTACTCCAACTGAGGGGGCGATTTGGTTCATTTTACATGTCACAAAATTATTTTTCCACTGATTTTAAAAGGATGAATGTGGCTCTGATTCACTAAATGACCTTCACTGTGGGAGGGTTTACTGTAAACAACAATGGAAAAAAAAATCTAATCTAACTCCCTCTCATGAGAAGCCCAAAGAATTAGAAATTGACAACAAAAAAGAGGAGAAGAAATCAAAGTAAAGTCCACTTAACGCAGAGAAAAGAGACCAGAAGCAGCAGAGACAAAAGTTAAGAGGTTTAAAAGAAAAAACTGAAAGGCATGAGAGAGCGGGGTGAGTGATTTCCATCCAGGCAGTGAGTCAGCTCTCATGGTGCTCTGGGGGTGAGCGGGGGGCGGCGGTGTTCGCTGTTTCAAACACTAACCTTCTGCTGTCCCGCTGCACTCTACACACCGGCCTGCAGAGACCCCAGCAGCACTGAGCTCTGCTGTCCGGGCCTGGGAGTGGCGAGTGTTTAAAAGTATGCACTGTTGTTAAAAGGCAACCCGTGTGACCGTACTCTTCCGCAATCCTGCAAGCACGCCGACAACTCCTCAACACTGCAACTGGCAACAAATGCACGCACACGCATGCACACACACCTCCGTCAGCCAGCAGTGTTCAAAGCACTCAACATGACAAACACTTACTTTTGCTCCCTTTCCCCCTCCCTCAGAGATCTACACAACAGGGATCAAACACACACACGTACACACACACACACACACACACACTTCAGCGTTGCATACTTTATGGGGACACTACATTGACTTACATTCATTTCTAACGGGCTTACTCTGAACTGAGCTGCAACGACTACTCAAGACATGTCAATACCTGAGAGTTCTGGGGTTTCCCTCATGAGGGGAACACCCCACCCCACCCCCGCTGACAAGGTCTGTGTTCCATCGAATGTCCCCACCAGTATAAATGAACAGCACACATGCACACACAGACGCACGCACAGAACGCAGGCTTTTTTCTTCTCACACAGCTGTGTTCAAATATCAAACAGAACCCGCTGAGGGAGAACAAACACGCTGACGAGGAAAGATTAGCTGTTCACAACGGGAGCCAGTACATGAACACACACACACACACACACGCGCGCACACACCACAGAGGAAAGGACATAGTTGCGAGCACAGACGGCTCAGAGATCAGTCAGTGAACGTTGACAAGCAGTCGTATGTTAAGCACATCGAGTAGTTCGCCTTTTCTGCATCATCACTTATTTTTGTTTTATTGCCGTCTACTTATAGAGATGAATTGGTCAAACAAATAACATAGTTTTTCTGCGTACTTTATATCTAGTGGCAAGCTGCAGTTTGACTTTGTTGTTTTCCTTTCAAGTGAAGAGGTTTTTCCCCACCACACTCATCATGCAGGTCAAACACCACATCCTTTCTCTGATCACAAGTACTTACACACCGACAGTTTTCTCTTTGCACGAAATGCATAAAACATTTTGCAGAAAAATATGATCAGACTTTCTAAAATGTGCCCCATTAGCAGATCATATTCCTTAATTCATTCCATTTTATTTGGAGCTCTTTGCTAGACACAACTTCATT
Organism: Salarias fasciatus; assembly: GCF_902148845.1. Taxonomy (NCBI): domain Eukaryota; kingdom Metazoa; phylum Chordata; class Actinopteri; order Blenniiformes; family Blenniidae; genus Salarias; species Salarias fasciatus. The sequence continues at coordinate 9,669,419 of NC_043745.1, forward strand.
CACAGCTTACTTTATGAAATGGAGTATTTATACCTGTGTTATTTCATTCACCTTGATGTGAATCATACTTTAGTCACAGAGGTGGTACTTTGGTTGGTCGAGGATGTTAACTCAGGACTTTACCGTGTTACCGGGGAATCAAACAGGAGAAATCAGTCTGGATCGAACCGAAACTGACTCCATTCCTCATAACAACAACTCATAACTTCTAATTCAGCTCACTGAGGTCAAGGCTGCTGTTTTGTGACTGCTGCCTTCGCAAACGCATCAAGGTCGGCAGTGAAGTGCAAACACTGGGAGGAACACGAGTCGAAGTAGAAAGTCAGAGAGGCGCACATTAAACTGTGGAAAAGGGAAAGTGGGGTTACACAGGAGGTAAGCGCTCATTTAGGCCGTCGGCAAACTAAACACTGCTGATCATGTGACTCCAGCCGGTTAGGAGGCAGCGAGAGGAAGTGATCCGCCATCAGAGAACTGGCAGCCCCGATTCTGAACAACCAGCGCATATTTGGAATGTCTTGGGAATCTAAACTGTACCCAGTAAAAACACATCTGGTTTAAAAATAAAAAGGCGGGCTGCTGTGAGAGTGTGTGTGTGTGTGTGTGTGTGTGTGTGTGTGTGTGTGTGTGTGTGTGTGTGTGTGTGTGTGTGTGTGTGTCTCTGCTGGGGCATGCAGGACTTGGACTGCTGCCTGCCATGGCCGACTGAATAACTGTTTCCTCTCAGGCAGGTACACACAGTGTGATATCTGAATCTGGCCAGCAGCACACCTGAGGAAGGGGCCGCTCTCTGGTTCACCCTGGAAATGCACTTCAATTGTTCTTTTCAGAATGACTTCTCTAAAGAGTCACTTCATGAAGATGATTTGCGTAGTTTCCCTGCAGCCATTTAAAGACTGATCCTTTCACTGTCAAGCTATGAAGATGCAAAGAAGACATGAAGAGATTCATGACGACATGTTTGCATATTTTCACATTTACAGTATCAGTCACAGACAAGTTGGTACAGTTCAGTTTGTCTAACGCTCACATTTACAAGACAACAACAGCTGGGTTTTTGGTGTTTGTTTAGTTGTTGTCACTGAAAACATGCGTGTGGTTTCATCACAAAAACAAACAACTGCGCCAAAATGTGGCCAGACATGTTAACTACATCGTTTTTAGCAGGACATCAACTTCAAAACCTTGCTTTGTAAGTGAAAAAACGTTTCGTCAAATGGACAAATAATCAGCTGAAACGCTGTTGTGCGAATGGGGCCTTAATAAGAACAGATCAGCCGGATCCAAATAATTGAAAGATTTTATTTAAAGAAAAACCACTCCAGTATAATGACCTCCAACAAAGACATGAGGAGAGGAATTCAGTATAAAACTGAGGGAGTGAAAACAAGTAACTAAAAAAACATTTAAATTAATTCAGTATCTAAAAACTTGCCACTGTGGGACAGATTAGTTTCTCAATTAACCTTACTTAATATGTTGTTGGCATCATATTGGAATAAAATTGGGAGACAAAAGACAAAAACTGACATCAAGCCAGTACTCATGCAATCTGGTATATAAAAAGAGAACATGTTAGAATGGAAGACTCTTTAAGATGAAACATAAAGCTGCAGGAACAATGAAACATGAACCGTCTTAACATAATGCTACTAAATAATTCTGAGTGTCCAGAAAAATGTCTGGACATAAGATGAGACCTCACGACTTTCTGGCTACAGTTTTAAAACAGACATTATGTCTACTTTGTTCAGAAGAGTCAAAATATTTCAGAACTACATTTTCTTACAGCTAAAGAGAAAAGGAGCTGCTGAAGGTCCATTAGTGTAGAGGACAGGAGCTGCTTGGATATCAGCTCGGGCTCCATATTGAACAATATTCATACATTTCGGAGCATTATAAGCTCCCATGCAGACAACAATATGAGGAAGGCCAACACAATGCGAGATCAATTACCCTGCATCAAAAAAGGCTGTACAAAGTGTGTGTAGGGGCCGACACTCGGTTCCTGCGCTCGGTAAGAGGAGCGGCGATGTGATTTGTGACTGCGAGCCACGAATGATGCTGGGATGTGAAACGCTGGTTGAAATGAAGTCATTTGGCCAAACGCCTGTTTCCATTCCAGGCCGGAGGAAACCGTTAGCCCGCCCTGTTTTTTTTTTCCTTCTCTTCTCCTTCCCAACACCATCATATCTCTCTCACGTTGTCGGCTCATCTGCCTCTCTTTCACACACCTCCACACCATTTCACCCCTCTGCTGTAAAGAGGAGATGACGCCAGGAACAAGTTTAGAAAGTGACAACAGGCCAGGGAGAGGTGTTACATAAACCGGAGCAATCCTCTTCACAGACACTCCCCTGCTCGGCCTCGTTTCTGGAAGTCACCGCACCACGAGTCACACAGACATCTGTCTCAGCTACAGTTTAGTTTACCAATAACAGTCCAGTTTTTGATAAAAAAAAAAGAAAAATATATATATATATAAAGCATTAAACTGCCACCTCAGCATTTCAGTATCTCCTTTTAGTATTCAGTGTAGTAATCAGTGGTTCCTGCTTCCTTCAGTCTGCAGCATGCTGATTGGTGCTCCAGATACTGCACCTAATTCTCTTCAGTAATATAATTGTTGGGATTTTTTCCCCTCATTTTGGACCATGATGCTAAATGCCTTTAGAATACTGTACTAATGGGCCTTTGTCAAGGTCTACAACCTTCATGACTTAAAGAGGCATTAAGGCCCACCGACCAGAAAGTAAAGAAGCTGCAAAACATCCATAGCTTTTAAAATAGAGATAGCATCATCTATAAACTGTTAAATGGAGTTTTACTATCGTCATCAAAAGTGTAGTTTGTGATGCATTTATAGTTATATTATATAAACACTGACATTATAGAGCTGGTTAAGCCCTTTCAGCATTACTCTTCTGTTGAGCTTCAAATATCAAACATGCAAAACATACATATGCACCATCGGTATTTACTGACAATAAAATAAATAGTCCACTCTCAATTAACGTTACCATTTCCTTCTCAGATTGACGTTTTCATTTTGGATTTATCCGTAGATGGTTCACCTAGAGCAGCGAATGGAGCCGGATAGGTGACGTTTATGGACGTGACAAATGCTTTGAAAGACACCATCACATTATGTTCTCCAACTCTCTCATTTGTACATTAAAACATACCAGTTTATTTACATACAATTTTGAACATTAACAAAGCAATTTAAAATGGTTGAGAAGAAAGACACTTGCTTTTATAAATAAAAGTTGACATTAAAAAAAAAATAATAATAAATGATTCATGAGTGTACTTTACATAAAATGAATCCGACCTACCAGTATTAGTTTAAGTATACAGTATAAGTATTCACAACATTAAACGAGTTAGATTTATTCCTCTGATAACACTTCAAAGTGCAGCCATCACAGGTACATTTTAAGTCTTGAAAACATGAAGACGATCTAAATCAATCAGCAGAAGCTTGGATCTGTCTGGTTTACAGTGTGAAAACCACATTTACACATATTCCAGAAGTGAGGACCTTAAACCCCGGTGCTTCTGTTTTGACTGTATTGCTTTTGTTTGCTTGGATGTTTGCTGAAAGCACTTTACTATGCTGTTTTTAGAAATAACAAGTACAAATCAGCTGTTAGAACTTCAACAATGTCAGCTCACTTCAAAAAATACAAACTGGCACTGAATCTGAACAGAATAGTGACTGTGAAATGTTTATTTACTGAGGTCAAAGGTAAATCCCCATGTTTGGTTTGTGGAGTTCACAAATGGTTCCAATGCAGACATCTGAAGCTTTGATATCAAAATCAACAAGGACTTTTTATCCAAACTTCACAGTTTGGATCAACGAGCATCAGCTCTGTAAGATCCCACCAAATCATAGAAGCACAGGCTCTGAAGGGGAGTTTATCAGAACGAGTTTGGTGGACTCTGTCGGCTGATGTCTTCAGAGAGAAGTCAAACACTTCTGCTCTAACAAGGTTTGATTATATTACAGAAGAATTTTAAAGTGATCTTATTTTACTTTCCAAAAGAGAAATTTAAGGAGTTTTCAAGAGAAAACAGAAAACTTTTGTTGCATTCTGGGAGTCCGCTTACACAACGACAGTGCTTCTTGGTGAAACAACTCTTCTGCTAATGCTCATGTGCGAGACGGCTGCAGTGAATAGTTATTCTGCACAAGCATTTGTGCCAACTTGTCACCATACTCCAAACAATGGTTGTTGAGATAATCACATCTGGACCAATGCGATGAAGAGACCACTCCTGCGTTTAGGAAAAGCAACAGGCTTGATTAAACTTGTTATTAGGTGACATTTGATGCAACAGGTTCATCACTGTCTTAATTGAATGGCTGAATGGGGATTTGCAGTAATTAACATTTGGGTACATTAGACCTGAACACTTTAATCACAGTCAACAGCTGTCCTGCAGCCCAAAGAAAAACCCACAGCGGAAAAATGCTGTAAAGGCCTCTCTTTCTATAGGCAGTGTGTGTATGTGTGTAGAGCAGGGAAACTGCCATTTGGGCTTTAAATAGCACTACTTCTGGGTGCCATAAAGATCCTATTTAGACCGATTCCACCCACTTCAGATGGATTGACACTGAACCTTTATGGTCCAGTAACAGGACCTTTGAGGAGGAGAAATTACAGTACGACAAGACATGTTCAGAGGGGACTATTTTCTGTTTTAGCCATAGAGTTTGTCAGTAAGTACCCACTGTGCTGACCAAATAACCCCGGAAAGACCTTAAACTGTCTGAGCCTCATTAAGTTTCATACACAGTGATTCCACAGAGATGGGTCGAGTGCAGGCATCTGCCCTAACAGAGTACCCAGTGCAGCTCGTACCTCCACAAACCACACTCCACCCCTAAATAATCAGCACTCTGTGTCTGGAAGGCCACCATCAGCAACCGTGCAATCATCTCTCGGCTCGCGACGCGAGAAAAGCCGTCACAACAAGGCTAAGCGGACAAGTATGGGTTTGCCGAAGCACGCTGGAGCGCTTTGTGACACTTCTGATGAGGTTGTGCAAAAGGAATTCTTTTTTCCTTCTCTGTGAAGAGTTTTGGAGAACTAATGCGATCAGGCCTTTGGAATAAAGCTGTCTTAGTAGTGTAAAGCTGCTAAATCTCTTCATGAAGGATCTAATTTCATTTAATGACATTTTATTAATTTTACCTCGACTTTATGCTTTGTTCTTATGAACTCAACTCTGCTTTTTACAGTTCTCACCTTGCTCGTGGCACTTTCTTTTCAATGCATTTCATCTGTCTCGCAAACTTAACAGCTCGGTTTTCAGAGCTTCTGCTCAGATGACTGTTATTACCATGGCGCTCCCCGTCCTATCGTACCAAGCAACTTTGTTTGAGAGTGTGCATAGGCAGCCTACCTTAATCAAAACCACGTCTACAGCTCTCTCCCCTTTGGCACAGAGGCTGTACCTCCGCTTGTGTCGTTCGTACATGTTTTCCTGTGAATATCCAGCGCGGCTTTACGGAGCACGGCGTTAAAATCCAGGAGAAACACAGTTGAGGAGGACTGAAGCTGTCTGCTAAGCTTCACATCTGGCCACAGACTCCAGCTCTGCTCCCTCCCTCCTCTTCTTCCCTCCCTCCTTTTTCTTCTCCTCTGTCGGCTCAACTTCTCTCTTGACTCTGTGTGACTCATGCCTTTGCTCTCTCTCTCTTTCTCTCTCTGTCTCTCTCTCTCTCTCTGTGTATGAATGCCTCTCCCTCTCAGCGTGTGAATCAGCCTTCCAAAGGACGACATTGTTGGAGTCTGACAGATGACAGGAGGGCATTATTACCACAGTTAATGTGATTCAATCATCTCAATTGATGCTGTTGAGATTCAACACCCCCTGCTGGATGAGGATGTACTTGAGGCCACCGGGGAGGCACAGAGGTGAAATGGTTGAAACCAAGGTTAATGCAACGTGTGCCAGCTCTGCGTGAGTGCAGGACCTCACAAAACACACACACACAGTCAAGACATCCATCAGCCATGAGCAGGTTGATTCAAGCACTATGTGTATTCCTTAGAAATAACTGTAAAACCATGGAAGAAGAATTACTAAATGGGATATTCAGGAACCATCTCACCAGCACAGCAATGACTAATAAACAGTGTTGGGTAAGTTACTGAGTAAGTAGCAATTGATTGGGGCTGGTAGTTCTTTATTACACAGTGGAGCGGCTCAAAAATAGTCATTAAGTATAGTTGCAGTGATCCAAGTTACTGCAAATAAAAAGTAACTATTTATTTGATGGTGATAACTACTGTAACTTTTAAATTGTCTCTCTTAATTAGGATGCTTTAATAATATGCATCCAGCTGTATTATTGCTGTGTGAGTCAGTCTGTTGACTCAAGTTCCGGTGAAGTCGCATCAGTCCACTGGAGGAAGATGCTCCAGTCAGAAATAAAGATTTACCAGCTGAGGACAACAGGAGGAAGCAGGACAAAAAAACAATTGAGATAAGCTGACAATAAAAGTCAAGTTAATGTTTATGTAATGCTACCGATCTAGATAGGACTGAGTAATTTCAGGATTAGCAAAGCTCCTCCCCTCCAGATAACAGAAGTTCAGTTGAACCCTGCTCATAATGAGAGGCCATAAGTCACAGCACAGGCAGAGGGAGCATGAGCAGAAAACATGTAGATAGAGACAATAGAGATTAAAACAGCCTTCACCAGACAGCACAGGTACAGAGAAACCCAAAGCGACACAACAATACATACAATTATCATTAACAGATGCCAAGTGGCCAGAAGGAAAAACACTAGAAAAGATCCACAACGGTTGAGAAGATACCAAGTAAGATCACCAAGCGGCAAACGAAATAAACACATAAAATGATGGAAATGAGACACAGAGCGAAACGTCTGATGTCCACCAAGAGACCAACACATTTATGGACGAGAAATGTACAAGCAAAAATGAAAGAGGTTCATAAAACAACTCCTCAAAGACAAAAAATTCTACACATTAAACAATTACATGAACGTAGCTGAGTGTGTGAGGGTTCTAACATATCTCTGCCCAGATTCCTGTGATCTCATAACAACCAATGTACACAAAAATGAAGGAAGAGAGGAACTCCACTGGACCAGCGATTACAAATACACTGAAAAAAAAACTGTTTAGAAAAACCGTTTTAATCTCATTTTTCAACAAAGCCGACTGAACAATGAGGTTATCAGGAACACAAAGGAATTTAACAAATAAAAAAAAAAATTGTCTGTACCACTCCATGATCATAACTCATTGAATTACATGAGGAGTTATGACATGTGGGGAGTCACGGTGAGAATCCAACTTCCTGGTCTGAACCGGCCAATAGCACATGTGCTGTGAATCACAAAATCCAGAACTGAGTCTCACACAGCAGCAGGTGTTTCATACTTCAGGAACACAAGGCTGAACCACATTACCCGCAGTGTTTCATTGGCATGAAAACATTTGACTACAAACTGCTGTTTGGTGGGTTTGAAAAGTGAAGCAGGCAGTACTTCTACTAAACACCAACATGTAGCAGCATGTGAGGCTCAGTGTGCTGGATTTAACATTCTGAAGAGCGTATCTAATGTTCTTAGTGTATAAAGTTTAAGAACTTTAAAATGAGTCATCTCTTCATCTCTTGAATGTATTTGTGACATGAATTCAAGTCACATGCTCGGTGGATGATTGTTTCATATCAATATTTTTCATCATAATATCCTGACATCCCAGCTTTCTCGATGATTCCCACAACAGATTCACAATATGGATACTATTAAAGAGACAAATCTCTGAGGAACGTTTTCAGCTCCAGGTGTTAGAAATGTTCCGGCCAATGAAGCAGACGTTACACTGCACTACACACTCACTTTTATCGCCGTCCACAAAAACTGCACGTGTGTGTTTTATCAGGTCGTGCACCTCAGCAGGACACACAGCAGTCGGTGGGAAGCGAGTTATGGCGCTCTGATGTAGAAGTGGGAGCTGCGAACGCTACGGGTCAAAGTGTTGCCGTGCCAACTGTAACGAAAAGCTAAAATAAACATGAAGAACAAGCCGAAAGCCTCCAAGACTAAATTATCTGCTGTCAGCTTACATTCTGTCAAAACACTGACGCACTCTTTGTGATTCAAATTGCTTCATTAACCTTACATCTCTTTTCATGCTGCTGTCATTACACTGTTATCTCCTCAGGTTGCTTGTGCGCTTCACATCCACTTATTTCACTTTGCTTATACTGAACTTTTCAGATTTAAAAACAGACAGTTCCTCTTATCAGGGATTCACACACCTTTCTGTTAGATTTTGCTGTTGTACTGTATCGAGGATGCCCCTCCGGCCGAATCTGATGTTCACCTCATCAGATACAAATGGCATGTCATGAAGTGGGCCAGAGGGCGAAGCTCCACCGATGCCACTGAGGCTACATCTCCCTCTGCTGGCGACCCCAACTCTCTGCACCCCGAGTGCATCACATCCCCCCCCCCGCCCCCCGTTCAAACATCTGGCATTCAGAACAAGCCACTGACCCTGACCGCAAACTCAGGAATAAGCAGAGCCACTGCAGTCTATGGCTGCAGAGGAATCCGGCAGTCAGCAACATTTGAGAGCGCGAGCCCGGCCCCGCCGAAGATCGCATCCATGTGCTCAGAGCAAATCAAGTGCCTAACAAGTCTCCCGCAGGACGAGGCAGGGCCAACTTGTCGGAGCTTAAAGTAAATCAAATGCATAGGTTTCACTTAAAGGCACTTGAGTGGGTAATATATTTCTTCTTGAGTGGCTGTACCAACCAGAAAAAAAACAAAAAAAAACACAGGCAAAGCTGTGAGACTTCACTCAAAGGGAATAATGTTCCAGACAGCTTTGCTCCTGAACTCTCTGCAAATATCTCCGTGGCACATCGAGCTGCTTGTAAGGAAATCCTGCCCGTCTCTCTCTGCATCCTTTATTGGAGAGATTTTGCAGTCCCCGACTGTCTTTTAAAAGAGTTCCAGTTTTAATAAAATGCAAGAGATCCTCTGAAAAACTTAGTAATAAGGACCCACACAAAGTCTAGGTGTACTCACACACAAAACAATGAAATGATGAGCCTGGCTGAGTTTTCATCATAGTTGTCTTTTTGGGCATATTTCTCAGGATTGTTTGAGGATATTTTTTAAAGAGAGAAATAGAAAAATGTGAAAAGAGAAATGTGATGCAGTCAAAACAAAACAGTGTGGGGCTGCCTCACCTCTGCTGCGCCTGCACGCAGCAGCTGGTTGAAGACGCACGCAGCCCACAAATCAGAGCAGGAGACCATCATAATGCCGAGCCTTGAGCTGATCAGCGATTGTATTTGGTCCGATACGTTGGATGGAAGCAGCTAAGTCATATAGTGCGACTTTACAGCAGACATGTTCCTTCTGACATGTCCAGGATGCACGCTGCATTTAGACCTTCATCAAGCCAGCATTTCATGTTTAGTTGCATATAATCATTTACTTTTGTATTTTCTATGTCTCACTCCTTTTTCATTCATCCATCTTTTTTCCCACGGTCTATGGTACCAGTATGGAACGTAGAGAAACCCAGACATCCCAGCTTCCTCCAGCTCCTCTGGGAGACCTAGAGCCACTCCCAGACCACCCAAGAGGCATAATCTCTCCTGAAAGTCCTTGGCTGACCTCGGTGCCTGCTCCCCGTTGGACGTGCCTTGTAGACCCTCCTCCAGAGAGGCGACCCTGCTCCAAGTGGAAGAGTCAACCTGGTCTAGTGCTGGACCAGAGCTACAGGGAGCAATATGCTAATGGTCCAGTCACTCAAAGTGGAGAGGTCCAGAGTGAAGACAAGGACGAAGACGACCCAAGAAAATGGAAAAGTCATGCAAACAAACATGTACATTTCTTGAGGGCCAACTGGACCCACCAATGAGCCACGTCTGGGTTTGTTGTTCGGCTCGGTAGAAAATGTGACCAGGCTGAGTTCAGCCCATCAAGCTACATAAATACAAGACACAGACTGCCATGTTCCTTTGAAAAACATCCTCCTTATCTTGTTTTAGAATTTTAATGATTCCGTTTTTATTTACTGTACATATTTTTTAATCACACCTCTTGTTGCCATTGCTCATATTGTGTATTTGTCACAATATTTCTGTGGATGTGAAACACCTTACATTGCCTTGTTACTGAAACGTGTGATGCAAACATAGTTGCTCTGCCTCGCTCCAATGTGAAGTTCTTTTTTTTTTTTTTTGCTTGTGCACAATCTGTTTCTCCTGATACAGTACATTTACTCACTTCCACGGCTGCAGCTTATAGCCTGCAGTAGGCGCGATGTCACAGGGCAAAGCACCAACAGATGTTTTGCTCCATGTGGGAAAATTTCAAAGGAGCGCCACTGAGCTGCGGCAGCTTCGTCAGAAAGGCGAGCGTTTCCACCTTAGCATGTATTCTTAATCTCTAACAACAAATAAAGCTCATTTTTATGGGCTAAAGCAGTAAAAACTTAACATATTTGCCCTTAAATCTAAAGATGCTCTTCACATTTTCATTTCTGCTGGTCATGCTGGGATGCTGCACATTTCTCAACGTGGACTTACACTGAAGCCTCTCAGCTGCGGAGATTTGCTCATGAGCATATCGTTTGGCTGCATTAACAGCAGGCAGCAGCTTTGAACTCGTCTTACATCAACATGCACACCCACTGTAGCCGTCTGATAACCCCCTGCCGCTGTTATTCTTATTTCTTCTTACAAAGTCTTGCGAGAATTCACTTCTCCTGCCCGTTTGCTGAGGTCTCCGTCAGAACGTCTGCGTGCCCAGAGTCACTCCGGGTGTTTCAAGGCTTCGGCAAACAATGATTCATCTCAGATTTGTGCTAATCAAACCTCACTTCAGCAACAAAGCGGCGATCAACAGCCCCACAACCACAGCGGAGACTTGAAACGTACCGTGGAGAAGAGCGCTTCCTCCGCCGGGCCATCTTCCTCCTTCTTCGCTTCATCACTCACAGCTTCCTCGCTCATGATGACATCCACCTCTGGAGAAATGCACATGGCATAATGCAATCAGACAAACCTTCCAAAAACAGGAATCAATAATAGTTTGGAGCAAAAGGTAATGAGAGTTGTCTGGCTTCAGCGCAGATAAACTGATGAGTTATTGGTCACGTACAAAAGCTCTGTACCTTCTTTTATTTATGATTCAAACTTTCCCGAAAGGCAGATTTCCCACAGGAACAATTACTATTTGAATGTCGAAGAATTAATCATGCCTCAATGGAAATCGTCCAGTTTCTTTCAGGACCACGAGATCATGAGACAGATTAAAAGAATCCATCCTGGCATCATTATGTAAGTCAACATGACTTGATGAATGTTGGGGAGAAAGCAGCGGACGATGTGTGGTTTTTAAGCATCCACCATTGTCAGACTGGATTTTCATATCCGGAAACAACCAAAAAAGCTTGTCCTTTCTTGCCTGTGATGTTACCTGATGCAAGGCCGCTGTCGTGTTGTAAATACACCCACAGATTCATAATGGCGCCCGGCTCCCTCAGCGTGACGCACGACGCTCACCTTGCCCTTGACCTCTCTTTATTGGACTTGGGTCCAGCACAATTATTTGTGATGAGTGAAAATTGCCAACAGAGAAGAGCTGGAAGTTCACTTTAAAGACTGGATATTGTGCAGTTCTCACTTCCTCCCTGGCGCTCGCACAGGCTGGCTCGCGTGTGTTTGTTTAACTGAACTCAGCCTCCTCCGAGCTGGTGTGTCTGCGACGGGCTCACATGTGCTGGGAATGTGACTGTCTGCTGACATACAGTATACTGCAGCCAGAACACTGTGACCAGAGCGAGGCACTTTCACAATTACTGGCGTTATTTCACCAGGTATTAAAACGAGGAGAACGATTGCTTCACTGTCCGCCTCAGTTATGGCCGTGTCAATATCGCAGACATGATGAGTTAACTCATTCACTGAGCTGTCTGGGCTATCTGGGTCAGTCTGATTTACTTAACATGAAGACATTGACACTCTGAAGGCAAACACTGCTATATTCGACATACTGATGCATGTGTTGAAAAACCCTTTAATTGCGGTCGTCGTGCGCAGTAGCAGCGTTTAAAAGTTGTGCTTTAACCTGTTTTCACGGAGACTGAGGGTTGTCACATACATGAACCCCCCCAAAGCATGACGAACATTTTATGTTTACACTTGAAAACATTGTGTAAGCGGGGCCTTAGTTCAGGACGATCGAGGCTGTTCTCCAGCAAACGGGAGTTGAGTTAAAAAGTAACTTGTTGGGAACAGCTTCAGGTCATGACGATTTGATGGGCAGTGAGTTGGACAGACGGTATGAAGACAGTCTTCCAGCCACAGCGCATGCACACAGGAAACAGCGCGATGTGAACATCCAAGCTCCTTTACACTCTGAATGCGATCCAGATGATGGTGCAGTAAAAGTACAATTTATTAAAGATGTGGCTTTACACATAAGAGTGACCAGCGCAAGCATTACTCCGGTATTGTTGTTTTACTCTCACATGGACAGAAAAATGACTGACTGCAACTATTTTCCCAGAGTGACTCAAGAACACTGCTTTAAAAATATGTCATTTTCAGTGATTCCCACCATCATTATCATGCAAACGAACAGTCAAAATGTAAAAAAAAGTTGGATGTTTTCACTTGGAAATCTTACATAAACAAGACATAATTTTATAGAGATAAATCATTGCTCAAGTATTATTGTAAAAGGCAACAACAAAAACACTAGTTATGTCTAACTCCTAACATGAACAGAGAAGGAATTTTAAAACCGATGATAGCCTCAGGTAATGAAAATATAAAGAAGTTCAGTTTTTTCCAGTTACATAATAGGTCGCAATGTATTAAAAGCATCCAGGAACTGCTATGGTCAAAAGACTGAGCTGAAGTTGAACTTTAATTGGAGTGTTTTCCCATAACCGCCAGATTCGTCGCAGTGCATTTTAAATTGACCTTCTGCCAGGCCCGAGCACCAGGGAGCTTTTGAAAATCTTCCCAATTATCAATCAGAACGGGGTGAGCTTGAAAGCTGCTTCGTCAAGGCAACGCCACCAAGGTGGAGCCGCCTATTGTCAACATCAGCCTGAAACTGTCTTCTTCCTTTACTCTCAAATTCATTTATGTGTGATACAAGGACACACCAGAGTTTCCATGATGCACAAAAACATTGACTGTTTTCAGTTGTATGTTAACAAAAAACAAATCTGCTGTTCATTTCTACAAATTGGCTTTTGAGCAGAGGTGTCAAACACATTTTATTTCAGGGGCTAAACACAGTCCAATTTCATCTTGAGTGGCCCAGATCAGTAAAATAGTGCCAAAATACACTGTGCATGTTAACTTCAAGGTTTTCCTTTGTTGTGGTGCAGAGGATATGGAACATTCTGTTGCAAGACAGTGAAATGTCAAAAAAATATTGCATTATACTATTGTATTATGTGTGTTTATACAAACTTAAACTAACAGCATGGCTTTGAGGCTATCTTTCATGGCAGCATCGTCCATATCTCAGCTCAGGTCTCAGTGTTGTGTTTTGTCCCCTGTTCCTAAAAAAAATGTGTTGGTGGACCAGACTGGAACCTCTTGTGGTCTGGTTTTGGCCCACATACCTTATACTTGACACCCCTGCAGCGTAGCTAAAGGGTTCTTTGGTGTTAAAGGAAAACTTTGATGTTTTTTCCCACAGCTGTGGTGCTATTCACAGCCAGTGCATTCAGAACTATTAATAAATGCTGGTACTTATTGCCATGATCATGTGAGTAGATACATGTACTGAACTGTGGATGATCACTTTTCATTAGATTGTAATGTCTTTCACAAAAAAAAATAATTTGTTCCCCCTTGATCAAGTGAAAGGAGCATACACAACATGCTTCTAGATCCAACCAGAATGTTTTCTCCAAAACTCAAATAAAACGTCTTAATGTGTTCATATAGGCCTTAGCTATTGTGTCCTTTACAGGGAATTCCCAGAACTTTATTTAAAGTTGTAAAAGTTAAAAAGACTAAAACTGAAATGGCAAATGGTCAATAAAAGGACAAATATCCCTATAAAGCCTGGAGACCCAAGCACAGCATGTCTGCTCAACAGCAAAACATCACAACACCATGGCCTATAAAAGCTAAAAGCACAATTAGAATATACACTATTAACTTTGTAATTAATCTTCAGAGAGAGACTGGATCTGATTTAGAACATTGAATTATGAATGATAATTATTGTCTTTACAATGAACCTGGGAAAGATGAACTATTCCTCACCTTGTAACGTGCTGCTGCAGCTCTCTGGCACTCCGTCCACCACGTCACAAGTCTTTGGGTTTTCAGCCACCGGGTCCTGAACAAGAGGTTCACTGGATGCTTCCGTGTTGGAGGAAGCTGGATCCACATCTGAAACTGGCTTCTCATCTGGTGTCATTTCTGAACTGTCCTGTTTGGGTTGCTGTGGCACATATTGCACATTCCCAGACTCCTCTGCTGCCACCACCGCAGATGTATCGCTCTGCTCTATCAGCTGAATGTCTTCCTCCACCACACCGATGGCTTTGATCTCCTCTGGCACTGAAGGCTCAATCGCTACACCGAGGTCTGAGTGGCTGGACTCCCCGGCTTCACTTTCATTAATGTGAGTGTCCTCGCTCTCAGACACCGCCGGCTCTAACGAGACATCCTCTTTAGAGGGTTCGGGGGTGAGCTCCTCCATCCCCTCGGTACTCAAAGCCTCCATTGTCTGGAGGGAGTCCGGCTCGGTGCCATCCTGGTCGCACTGAGTCGCTGCACTGACGGTGCCAGGCTCCAAGGGGAGCTCGCCATCCACACTGAGAAAATTGTCATCACTTTCATTGGGTTTTGAGTTGGACGATTCTACCGTGGTTGCTTGAAGACAGTCACTGCCCTCCACTGTGCCGTCCTCCTGAGTAGGGTGGTATATTTCTGTTGTGGAGCTTCCAACGGATCTAAAACTGCCATCTTCGTCGCTGGAGGTGCCGTGGGTCGCACCAGACTCCTGCTCTGCGCCTCCTTTCATGAGCATCTCTTCACAGTTTAAACGCTCACTCTCTGTATCCGGTAAGAAATCCCCAGAGGTTCGGCAGTCGGCTGTACTGTTGGATTCATCCGCGGGCAAATCTGTATTTGTGTATCCAGAGGTTTCGGCTGCGTCTTCACCATCCCGTGCTTCTCTACTCGCTGCTTCGGAACAATTCCCAGAATGACAACTAGTTTGTGGAGCCAAGCCCCTCTGCTGCTCTGCCGCGTAATCCCTACCAGCTGTTTCCTGGTTTTGTTCTGGGCTGTTTATGTCTGGTGGAGGTTCCCCCTCATGGAGGCCTTCTATCAGGAGAGGTGGGACAGCAGAGTCGGTCTCCTTCATTACATCATCCGAGTCTATCAGCGCCGGGTTGGGGAGGTCTCCTGGGTGGGATGAAGATTCTGTTAACTCTTCCCTTCCTGCTTCCTCTTTCTCTTCAGAGAGTCCATCACAGGCTTCCTGGCTAAAACTTTCTGTATCTTCTTTGCTTTTCTGTCGCTTCCTTGCTCCTTCCGCATTCACATCCGAATCGGAGCCGTCTGAAGTCTCGGAGCATTCCGATGACAAAGACTGGCCCATGACTGGGGCTTTCGTGTCTCCACTGGTTGTTATTAGTCCTGCTGTTTCCGAGTTGGTCTCCACCTCCTCCTCCTCCTCCTCCTCCTTCTTCTCCTCTTCCTCCTCCCTCCTCTCGGCCGTGGTGTCTTCTGTTTCCTTCTCAGTTCGGTCCTCTCCCTTCTCGGCCTCTTGTTCTTCCCGGATCACAGTCTCTCCTCTATCAGTTTCCTCTGCCTGTTTATCGCAGTCTGTTGGTGGGAGGATTCCCACAGTGAGGCTTTCCCCTTTAGCCTCACTCTGCTCTGCCTCACTCCTGTCACACAGGCTCAAACTCTGGGTGGAAACAACAGGCTGTTCCTTTCCCTCCTCCTCCTTCTCCTTCTCCTCCTCCTCCTCCGTTTGGCAGTGCTCTCCCCCGGCGTTTGAACTGAGACACACCCAGTCCTCTGGGGGGCCGAGGCCATGCTCCTGGGGGGTCACTTCTGATGTGAAAATGCTCTCAGGCGAAGTCAAGTCTTCCTCTGCAGCCCCGGTCTCACCATCTCCACAGCTTTCTGTGCTGTCGCTCCTCGGTGGGACGTTTTCCACCCCGCTCCCTTCAGTTGCAGCAACAAGGCACTGTGGCTGCTGGGATGGCCCCAGACAGGTGAACCTCTCCTCTACACCATCACAACATTCAGCAGCGGCGTGCAGAGAATCAAACTGCAGCTCCAAGACAGAAACTCCCTGTGGAATACAAAAAAAGAAAGGAGCATCACCGTGAGCTTTCCCTAGAGGGAAACCAACAGGATTGCTCTTGGATTCTTATCAAGAGTCAACTGTATGATTGCATAAGGTGTTCCGCTTGTTATACAAACTAAGTTTGAAGGTTAAAAAAACGAGGGCAGTGCAAAGACAAATAATCCAACAATGTTCAGCGGCGGCGGCAGCAGCAGAACTCCTGAACGAAGCCAGTATGAGCGAGCGTGCTTAAAAAGGGCAACGTGGTGACTCACCTTGGCATGGAGATGGCATATCAAGTGCAGCAGCTGCTCCACACTCTCCTGGAGGGTCGGCGTGTCGCGGCTGGGGTGAACGCTAAGGGTCAGAGTGTGCGTGTTCAGCACTGGTAGGTGGCAACGCACCCGAGCATCTGCAGAGCCCAGCTGGACGCTCTCCCTTTCCGTCTCCGAGTCGGTCTCGGCCCTGCAAGCGAAGTGAACAGATTATACTCTGAAGGGTCCGTGGTTCTCAGGTTCTGCTTTCCTAGCACTTGAGCGAGTAAGTTCCTGCTGAAGCCTTCAATTGCTTGAAATGTTCAAAAACAGTTCCAGCCGCAGTGGCCAGTCCAGCAAGAATGAGACTTTCCCTCCAAGTCGTAAAAAAAACTACCCAGCAACACTGTTCTCAGAGACCGTTCCAAGCTGCTAATCTTTCCAAGAAACCCTCTCTCCCCGGCATTTGTTTTAAGTGTTGAAGGTAAAGTATGTGCAAGGCTTTCTCTCTCTCTTTTTTTTTTTTCTTGGAGATAGTGCTGTAAGGAGGAAGACACCTCCCAGCCAGGCAGATCTGTTTGCGTAATCCTGGGTGGATTGTTTTAGCTTGGAGGCCTGAAAGGCTGAGGTCACCAGGCAGACAGCAAGTGACTTCACTTTTCATGAGGGAAATGCAATTACCAACACATAAAGAGGGCGCGAGGGAGAGCTGGAGGTCGTAAAGTAACTTCAGCATGAGCCGGGCAACCAGAAAGCTCGCTAAGTGGTAGTTGTCTTTCAGCTCGTGGCATCTTCATTTCCAGCTAAGTGACAACTATTCACCAGCAAATAAGTGCGGCGCTTAAAAGTATCAAAACGGGTCTATTTATGCATTAAGCTGTGTCTCAGCCCATTTGCTGAAAAACTCTGCTTTATTTCCCTCTGTTGATATTTCTTTTTTGTACCAGGAAATGAAAGCATTTGACCTCAACACTCATTTAGAGAGAAAGCTTGACAGCTACCCCCAAAAAACACACAGACACACATGTCTTTCAATAAACAGGAATTGATTCACAATCTTTATTTGATACTGAATCTATATTCCCTGTGATAGACTTGTTAGGAAGGTGCTCTGCCTTCTCCTGTTTTAGAATGGCTCCTTTTGGATGCTTTGAATTAACAATGTAAACTGTATATGACAGAAAATAAACGTCCTTTTCTCTCTTTTCCCAGATGAAATACATTCAGAATACCTGTCAACTGAGGTGCTGAAACAATATGAGAACAGTAACTGTACTACTGCATACAAAAAATGTAGTTACACTCAACTAATTAAAATCTGATGAACTGATTAACAGAGGATCCACAGCAGAGGCGTAATGTACATCGGGTTGGTGGGTTATGAAAACCCACGGGCCCTGTTGGGGCGAAATCCTGTACCACCACCACTCTGCTGAGGATTTTTGTTTGTTTGTTTAAATCGGAGGCGGAATGAGCGCAGCAGCTAATTCTCGCCAGCCAGAGGCGCCGCTACTGGCTAGGGCCCCGAGCTGAAGGGGGCCCCGAGGGACGGCTGACATCAGTCAATTTCAATGACAAATTAAAGGTGCTACACCAGACGCTGCAACGACAACGTGTCAAAAATCCCCCGCATGGGGCCCTTTTCCGATTACTCACCGGTTAGTTGCTAGAGGGGGGCCCCGACAGACGGCGGATATCGGCGACACAACTGGAACCCCCCCCCGATACATTACAATGACACGTGTGGAACCTACCTAATGGGGCCCCAGTACTACCCGGATGGGCACAAAACCTGACTACAAGATTAACAAAATCATTTGTGGATAGCAGAGACAAAGCATTTGTGTGTAACTGAAGAATGACAAGTGATACGTCTACTGAACCATCCCTGGGATATTTTTCTTTTTCTGTTTCCATTCTCTGATTATGGCAGATTTTTATGAAGCTCGGCATTTCTTGCAAACTGGCGTGTCGTCAAACTTGTCCGCTTCCACTTCTAGGAACCCAAAAAACTCCCACACCACCGACTTCACTTTTTTCGGGTTAGGATAGAGCGTCTCGCTGTCGTTGTCGGCCACCGCCGACATGTTTAGTTCACTCGTGACGCTCGCTAACTGGGAGCCACGCTAGCCAGGAGGCGTGCTGCTACCGCTGCTCTGCTGTGTTTATATGTGAGGGGAGGGGGAGAGGCTGGGGTGCTGCAGGAGGGAGACGAAGCAGGGCGGAAGAACAGGAGCGGAGTTTGACACGTGTCAAGTGGCACTAGATCCTCTATGCGATATTATCATGTGCGCATTTTGAACACGATATTGAAATTTCATTTTTTAATACCATGATTATCATCAATACCGGCATACCAAACCATCCCTAGTGTGTGTGTGTGTGTGTGTGTGTGTGTGTGTGTGTGTGTGTGTGTGTGTGTGTGTGTGTGTGTGTGTGTGTCTGTAGCCAGGGGACACAAACTCCAGGTCTTCGTGCTGCAAAACAGTTCCCGACTACTCCCGATTCCCTCTCAACAAAACTCGCCACCCACAACTCTTCAAGCATCTGACTGCAGCTGAAAGAACAACGCCGGGCTGCAGTGCGGCTTGGTGGGGATATTCTCTGAATACTTCCATTGTTCTGAGAGGACAACAGACAAACAACATTGCTGTAAAAGGAGGAGGAAACACGCCATCTGCCCTCTGATATATTGACATGGGAGTGTTTGTTCAGGAAGAAGGGCGATGTTCCCTCAAACTGGGGACGAACATCACTGTCGCACTCTGTGAGGACCAGTTAAAGCAGCTTCTCCAGGAAGGTTCAGATGAGTTTTTTTTTTTCCCCTCACTGTTACCATCATATGAAATCTTCAATTGTTTGGGAAAGAAAACGCAAACAGTTAAGAAAAGTTACGATTTCAAAGTGTTAAAGGGGCTGTATCATGCTTTTTTAGCTAGTCTGAACCCTAGAAATGGCATTAACATGGTAATAGTTTATTTTTGGCGCTAAGGAAAAGTCATTTTGTGTGAAATAAAAGATTTTCTGGGGCTAATTCTAAAACCCGGAAGAGAAAACGCTCTGTTTCACTGAAAAAGTCCACAGTCAAAGTCCACTCCCCCTGTGGACTTTGACTGACAGCGTACTTCAGCCAATCAGCGCTTCAAAACAAATACGCTGGCGAGCTTTAGCTCTTTAGCTTTTGCTTCTCTACACACAAAGACACGCGAAAACGTCTTTTCCTGTTAGAAACTCACCAAGCGCAGACCCTTCAGACCCTTCAGACCCTTCAGACTCTTGCTCTTGCTTGATTGTTGCTTTCAGACGATGGTCAAAGTTTATCTCCGTAATCAGAGTTAGAAAAAAACGGCAACGCTGACTGCCGAGGGCCTGCGGGAGGGGGGGAGGGGGAGCCATCTTCTCCGTGTGACGTGAACGTGGGAAACAGAGCGTTTTCACGGGTGCGGGAGGGGCTGCCTCTCTGAGCAGCAGCTCAAACACACAGGCATGAAGGAAAAAAATGCTTTGGGGGTGTTTTAGGTGAGTACATAACTATATAACAAGGTTAAAACATACAAAAAGTGAATTTTGCATGATACAGCCCCTTTAACATGTATGTTCCTGACAAAGTTCATACTTGAATATGTTTTACTAGACTGTCAGTACTGTGAGAAGTGAAGCATCCCATAGGATACAGGACCCTCTTTTCATTAGAGGGTGCAGTGGTTACCACCCTTGCTTAAGATTGAGAAAATCCTGGTTCGAGTCCAGTTTGAGCCTTTCTGTGTTTGTTTGCTTGTTGCTCTCTGATTCTGTCCTTTTCTCGCTCTCGATTCCTCAACCCCAACCAGGACAGCACAAAATCTCCACCGGGTGTTTAGTTTTTTTCCTGTTAAAAATGAATTAGGTGTTTCCCTCCTTTCCACTGTCTCCTATGCTCACTCAAGCGGAATAGTAGGATTTTTCTCTGTAAGAGTGCCTTGAAATGACTGTGTTGTATTTGCCGCTATAGAAATAAAATGGAATTGAATTGAATGCTCTTGTTACACACTTTGGTTTTTCACCAGGTGCTCCAAATACCTCCAACAGTCCAAAAATATGTTTTTCAGGTCAATTGGTGAGTCTAAAACTGCTCATGGGAGTGAATGTGAGTGTGTGTGGCTGTCTCTGTGTTTGTCTGGCGATCTGTCCCGGGTGTAAACTGCCTCTGCCCTCTGTTGGCAGAGACGAACCCCTGCTCCTGGGGCCCTCGGCTGGATAAAGCCGTATCGGAGTGGGATGGATAAAAGTTTACGTACGATCACTCTAAAAACAATCCCACTTTAAGTCTCTAGGCTGAGTGTGTCACAATGTACATGTGGGCAGAATTGTCTTCCAGAGCATTTTTATTTTTATTTTACATTTAATGTATTGAAACGGAATTAAAATCATGAAGACATACAAATCATGATGTAAACAGCGCATTCTGAAAAATTAAAGACGACTATTTTCAGATATGATTAGATATCAATGTGATTATTCATTTATTTGCAGTAGCCTCTTAATCCAGTTAAGTATATTGGTGCCCAGGACTCAGCTGGGGTTTTCCCGCTGTGAGACAAAAGTGCTATTATGCCATCAGTGGAACGAAATGAAGACAGTTATTAAAGTACGAGGACTTCATTTAGGAGGAGATATTAACCTATGTGCTACACATCCTACACTACTGTTACTTCAGACAAACTTAGTTTTTTGTTTGCAAATTCCATAAACTAAGACTATCCAGATGTTTGTTTTAAATGCTCATGATTAACATTTGTTATGGGGATCAAAAAAATGCTTGATTTAAACTGTTGATTTTATTTGTTCTGCATGATCCGCTCAATCAACGACTCCATTTCATTGGCATATGTTTCAATTTTCTTTCTATTAAAAAAAAAAGATGATTGTTTTCCTTTTTTTTTTCCAAATACACAAGAAAAAAAGTGTCTAATGCACCAGGAAACTGAAATGGCACAATGGGTTTCGTGCAGCGCTCAGTACACACATCAAGAAAGCATCTGTGAAGCATTTGTGGTGCTGGAGATGTCGTGTCAGCAGGAGGACACGAGACAAACCGAAGACCTCGCATTTATCTGTGTGACCAGCAGAGAGCACCTTCTCCGTGAAGCTCCAATAAAATACTCAGGTTGGACAACATAACGTCATACAGTTAAACTTCTCATTTTAAATTAAACCTGAACACTAATTAATTACCAACTCACACATGCTTAATAATGTAATCTATGTCTTACAGCCCAGTTCCATCTTGAGAAAAAGTGAATGTTTTTGCAAAATGTTGCTATTAGAAACGAAAATACCAACAATCTCACAAAAAAAATCTATTTTAAGGGATACTTAGTCCTGCGGAACACAGTGAAAAATCCCCCAAACTCCTGTCGTTGTTGCATTTTGCAGTCTTTTGCATGCATGATTTTAAAAACTCCCCCAGCTCGAGTCTTATAATCATTTTATTATTCTTATATCGCGCCTTATGATTGACAACCCTGCTCTCTAATGCCTCAGATATCTGCAAAAAAGCTGTGAAAACTTAATACTGGACTGAAGTCCAGTATCTTCATATTTTCTTCATTATTAACTACTAAGTAACTCAATTAAGTGACAACATAACCGGAGCATAAAACCGGAGCAAATCAAAGCCGCTAAGTTCACAAAAGGAGGTTTTCCTGAAGTTGAACTGATTCCTTTAAACTAAACAATGTGTGAGCTGACCATTACTACAGCAGCTGATGGCTGAGATTTGAGGAAAAAAAAAAACTTTCTATGTATCCTCGATTATATATCAAACATACACTACGTTTTGACAGAAAGACGAAAAACGACCTTGTGTGACTGTACATCTACTACTCACTTTGCGAGCACTTTGCAAAGGTCTTCGTTTCCTCGTGACGCCGCGATGCTCGACGGGGTGTCGCCTTGTCGGTTGACCAATCGCAGGGCTTCCCTGGCTCCAGGCTGGCGCAGCAGGAAGCGTGTGACCCGAAGGAGACCTCGACGTGCCGAGAAATGCAGCAGGGTCTCCTGAGGATTTGGGTCTGCGGAGGAGACAGAAGGCAGTCAATAACAGGTAGAGAAGGAGATGGAGGAGGGCAGTAAGACACAAACCAGCGCTCTCCACAGGACGGACAGCGATCCAGTACATGACAGACGTCACAGTCACAGGCTGATCAAACCAGCACTCATCACTCAGCCAACACGAAGCATCATTTCACACCGAGTTCAACAATATGATGATTCCACTGAAGGTGGTGGAAAAACACTCAACCAGGATCTGACATATTAAAATAATCAGGCTCCAAAAAAGCTCCAATGTTGTGAAAAATGCAGGGAAGAGACTGTAGTAAAGTTACACAAAACAACAAAAAACAATAGTTTTCAATTTGAATGTATTCAAAACAAGAGTTAAAAAAATAGAAAGATTGTCTATTGCTAAGAAACGAAAAAAGAAAAAGAGCAAGGAGAGGATCTCAGCGGTAGCAAGCTTGTCAACAGTTCAAGAACGAGACTGACTGACTGACAGAAGAGCAAAAACTCAACTCTTTTAAAAGACTGGAAGCAAACTGTGCAAAAATCTGAAGAATAATGCTGCTAATAATAATGTTTCATAAAAGTGTGAAAACCTGAAATTTCAAGAAGTGAGAAAACAATTTTAAGACTCACGAGAATGGAGTTAAATCTCAGAAAAAAATAAAGGCACAAACCAAGAGAAAGAGGATCATTAGATGAGGAGCACTTCACCAATCCATTGTTGATGAAAATACTCCATGAACACAGGCTGGAACTCGCGATGCAAAGAAGAGAGGAAGGATGAAGCAACAAGCAGACACGGTGGAGTCTTATCGATCGACTGGGACGAGGCAGAAAAGTGTTATGTGGGCGAATAAGTCCAACATTTCAAAGTCATTAAAAAAATCATGAGTGTTTCTTGCTGATGAAGAAGACTTGTTATCAGCGCACAGTTCAAAAGGCAGATCTCAGATCAGTGGAATTCTTTCATATCGATGAATATATACAGGCTTTACAGCAAAGTCTTGCCGTCTTTTGAAGATGTAAGTCTGCTTTTTTCAATTATTGTTTTGATGTCAAACCACTTTATGAACAAATCCCAACAGTAAGTCTGACCGGTGTGACTGTAATCAGCTAGAATCACACGCTCCAACGCAGCAACTGAGGCTGCTTTCGAAAAAGACGAATTACAACAACTTCTGTTTTAATTACTCTCCATTAAACGGACGCTTTCGCTTTTGTTTACTGCTTATAAAACGTCCAAACTTTTCTGGTATTTTGGCTAGAACTGTAACTGGAGCAGATTTGGGTCACAGGCACACCAGGCTCCCATCTGAACATCCATTATTGGTCCAGTAAATCAGCAGAACTCCTAATAACGCTTTCAAACGGCAGAGCCCAGAAATTATGCACCTCTGCAAAGGCAATAATGTAGATTCATGGGGAAACGCACGCATGCACGCACACGCGCGCACACACACACACACACACACACACACGCACACACACACACACAACTCTGCAAAAGTAACAGGTTGCCTGTGAGGCTTCACCCGGCGTGAAAGCATCCGAGCTGAAAGACACTTGGTCATCAGAGCCGTCTTCCCTTCTCAGGCTGTATATGAAAACATTCTGTGGGTGTAACTTCTCCCGTTATTATTAATCTGTTTTACTGCCCAACCACTGGCAAATTTACAGTCAATATGAAAGGGCGTGCTGACATAAGGATGCCCTTGTTTAAATGAGTGGGAAATGGAGTCCCGCAGCACCAGAGATGATGAATTTGTGATAAAAAAAAAAATAAAAGGAAAAAAAATTTGGGATGCAAGGACCACCAGAGAGAAATAAAACCCACCGTAAGTCATAAAGTTGACAAATTAAAACACGAGATAACACTGCGAGTGCCCAGATGTCTTGTAGCGCAGAGTCAGTGAGCTGCGCGAAGAATGCAAATGTTTATCAGGCCGGCCCGGCATCGGCTATTTTTAGGGGCAGGAACGAAGGGGAGAAGAAGATAACAGATCTGCAACACGGCTGGCCGCAGATTTGTCCAGACAGACTCTCTTCACTGCTGTTTATTGCAAAGACCGAGCCTTCTGCTTTGG